>NC_056429.1:8216946-8544446 GCF_018296145.1 Oncorhynchus tshawytscha | reverse complement strand
GTCTGTCTCCATGTCTGTCTGTCTGATACGTGTCTGGCTCCATGTCTGTCTGTCTCCATGTCTGTCTGTCTGTCTGTCTCCATGTCTGTCTGAAATGTGTCTGTCTGTCTCCATGTCTGTCTGTCTGACACGTGTCTGTCTCCATGTCTGTCTGTCTGATACGTGTCTGTCTGTCTGATACGTGTCTGTCTCCATGTCTGTCTGTCTGATACGTGTCTGTCTCCATGTCTGTCTGTCTGATATGTGTCTGTATCCATGTATGTCTGTCTGATACGTGTCTGTCTGTCTGATATGTGTCTGTATCCATGTCTGTCTGTCTGATACGTGTCTGTCTCCATGTCTGTCTGTCTGATATGTGTCTGTCTCTGTGTCTGTCTGATACGTGTCTGTCTCCGTGTCTGTCTGTCTGATACGTGTCTGTCTCCGTGTCTGTCTGTCTGTCTCCATGTCTGTCTGTCTCCATGTCTGTCTGTCCGTCTCCATGTCTGTCTGTCTGTCTGATATGAGTCTATCTCCGTGTCTGTCTCTATGTCTGTCTTTCTGAAACGTGTTTGTCTATCTGTCTGTCTGTCTGTCTGTCTGTCTGTCTGTCTGTCTGTCTGTCTGTCTGTCTGTCTGTGTCTGGGTGTCTGTTTGTCTGTCTGTCTGTCTGTCTGTATGTCTGGGTGTCTGTATGTCTGTCTGTCTGTCTGGGTGTCTGTTTGTCTGTCTGGGTGTCTGTTTGTCTGTCTGTCTGGGTGTCTGTTTGTCTGTCTGTCTGTCTGTCTGTCTGTCTGTTTGTCTGGGTGTCTGTCTGTCTTTATGGGTGTCTGTTTGTCTGTCTGTCTGGGTGTCTGTCTGTCTGTCTGGGTGTCTGGATGTCTGTCTGTCTATCTGTCTGTCTGTCTGGGTGTCTGTTTGTCTGGGTGACTGTCTGTCTTTATGGGTGTCTGTTTGTCTGTCTGTCTGGGTGTCTGTCTGTCTGTCTGGGTGTCTGTTTGTCTGGGTGTCTGTCTGTCTGGGTGTCTGTCTGTCTGGGTGTCTGGATGTCTGTCTGAAACCTGTCTGTCTCCATGTCTGTCTGTCTCCGTGTCTGTCTCCATGTCTGTCTGTCTCCGTGTCTGTCTCCATGTCTGTCTGTCTCCGTGTCTGTCTGTCTCCGTGTCTGTCCATCTCCGTGTCTGTCCGTCTCCGTGTCTGTCCGTCTCCGTGTCTGTCTGTCTCCGTGTCTGTCTGTCTCCGTGTCTGTCTGTCTCCGTGTCTGTCTGTCCGTCTCCATGTCTGTCTGTCTGTCTGTCTGATATGAGTCTATCTCCGTGTCTGTCTCTATGTCTGTCTTTCTGAAACGTGTCTCTGTGTCTGTCTGTCTCCATGTCTGTCTGAAATGTGTCTGTCTGTCTCTGCATCTGTGTCTGCCTGAAATGTGTCTGTCTGTCTCCATATGTCTGTCTGACACGTCTGTCTCCATGTCTGTCTCCATGTGTCTGTCTGACATGTGTCTGTCTCCATGTCTGTCTGTCTGACACGTGTCTGTCTCCATGTCTGTCTGTCTGATACGTGTCTGGCTCCATGTCTGTCTGTCTCCATGTCTGTCTGTCTGTCTGTCTCCATGTCTGTCTGAAATGTGTCTGTCTGTCTCCATGTCTGTCTGTCTCCATGTCTGTCTGTCTGATACGTGTCTGTCTGTCTGATACGTGTCTGTCTCCATGTCTGTCTGTCTGATACGTGTCTGTCTCCATGTCTGTCTGTCTGATATGTGTCTGTATCCATGTCTGTCTGTCTGATACGTGTCTGTCTGTCTGATATGTGTCTGTATCCATGTCTGTCTGTCTGATACGTGTCTGTCTCCATGTCTGTCTGTCTGATATGTGTCTGTCTCTGTGTCTGTCTGATACGTGTCTGTCTCCGTGTCTGTCTGTCTGATACGTGTCTGTCTCCGTGTCTGTCTGTCTGTCTCCATGTCTGTCTGTCTGTCTCCATGTCTGTCTGTCTGTCTGATACGTGTCTGTCTCCATGTCTGTCTGTCTCTTTGTCTGTCTGTCTGATACGTGTCTGTCTCCATGTCTGTCTGTCTGACACGTGTCTGTCTCTGTGTCTGTCTGTCTGATATGTGTCTGTCTCCATTTCTGTCTGTCTGTCTGATACGTGTCTGTCTCCATGTCTGTCTGTCTGATACGTGTCTGTCTGTCTGTCTGATACGTGTCTGTCTCTGTGTCTGTCTGTCTGATATGTGTCTGTCTCTGTGTCTGTCTCCATTTCTGTCTGTCTGTCTGATACGTGTCTGTCTGTCTGTCTGATACGTGTCTGTCTCCATGTCTGTCTGTCTGACACGTTTCTGTCTCTGTGTCTGTCTCCATGTCTGTCTGTCTGACACGTGTCTGTCTCTGTGTCTGTCTCCATGTCTGTCTGTCTGACACGTGTCTGTCTCCATGTCTCTGTCCACATATGGAGGGACCACGACTCTGGGTACAGTCCCATTCGTTTAAGAAACACAGCCTATTTTTTACCACAGGGGCGACCAGCGATCCCGAAGGAATGCACAGTTCCAACGAGAACATAACGACTGGCTACTGTAAAACAGACCACATCCCAAAACCAACACACACACACAGACCACTCAGGACCTTACAGCACACTCACTGTGTCAATGTAACTCACGTCATCCTAAATAAAAACCTACGGACAATAACAACAGTGTCTAACACAGAGGCCATGGAGGTGTTTACTAGAAGGACGTACAAGGAAATGTTAAAGGCACCGACTTGTTAAAGAGCTTTATGGAGTGACGGAAGTCAGCGTTTCAAAGACATTCCTGGCCTATTGGTTTACAAGGGGGTTAAATGGTGACAGGCGACGGACCAGGGAGGGGGTACTTGTATACAGTAGCATGGTAAAGGGTCAAAGGTCATGGTGATTCTGAAAGGAAGGGAATGGTTCTAGTTGGACACATTTACCAGAATAAACAGAATGATTTTGACTGCATTGAAAACTCATCAACATTTCACTAGCCCCTGAAACTGAATCGCCCCTCCCCACTTATTCTCCTCTTCATCAGATCTCTCTCACTCCCTCTTACGCTCCCCCCCCATTTCATCTGAGCTCTATCCCACATACCAACCCAGAAACATAGAAGATGAGAGAGGAGAGGAGAGGAGGAGAGAGAGAGAGAGAGGAGAAGAGGAGGGAGAGGGAGGAGAGGAGAGGAGAGAGGGAGAGGAGAGGAGAGGAGAGGAGAGGAGAGGAGGAGAGGAGAGGAGAGGAGAGAGAGAGAGGGAGAGGAGGGAGAAAGGAGAGGAGAGGAGAGGAGGAGAAAGGAGAGGAGAAAGGAGGAGAGGAGAGAAGAGGAGAAAGGAGGAGAGGAGATAGGAGAGAAGAGGAGAAAGGAGGAGAGGAGAAGAGGAGAAGAGAACAGAACAGAGGAAGTGATGCTGTTGGGAGAGACAGGATGTGATGCTGCTGCTGCTATTGGGAGAGATGAGGAAGTAAAGCTGCTGGGAGAAACAGGAAGTGATGCTGCTGGGAGAGACGAGGAAGTAAAGCTGCTGGGAGAGACAGGAAGTGATGCTGGGAGAGACAGGGGAAGTGATGCTGCTGCTGCTGGGAGAGACAGTGGAAGTGATGCTGTTGGGAGAGGCGAGGAGGTAAAGCTGCTGGGAGAGACAGGAAGTGATGCTGCTGCTAGGAGAGACTGGGGAAGTGATGCTGCTGCTGGGAAAAACAGGGGAAGTGATGCTGGGAGAGATGGGGAAGTGAAGCTGCTGCTTCTGCTGGGAGAGATGGGGGAAATGATGCTGCTGCTGGAAGAGAAAGGGGAAGTGATGCTGTTGCTGTTGGGAGAGACAGGGGGAAGTGATGCTGCTGCTGGGAGAGACAGGGGGAAGTGATGCTGCTGCTGGGAGAGACAGGGGGAAGTGATGCTGCTGCTGGGAGTGACAGGGAGAAGTGATGCTGCTGCTGGGAGAGACGGGGAAGTGATGCCGCTGCTGCTGCTGGGAGAGACGGGGGAAGTGATGCTGCTGCTGCTGCTGGGAGAGACAGGGGAGGTGATGCTGCTGTTGGGAGAGACAGGGGAAGTGATGCTGCTGGGAGAGACAGGGGAAGTGATGCTGCTGCTGGGAGAGACAGTGGAAGTGATGCTGCTGCTGGGAGAGACAGTGGAAGTGATGCTGCTGCTGCTGGGAGAGACAGTGGAAGTGATGCTGCTGCTGGGAGAGACGGGGAAGTGATGCTGCTGCTGCTGGGAGAGACGGGGGAAGTGATGCTGCTGCTGCTGCTGGGAGAGACGGGGGAAGTGATGCTGCTGCTGCTGGGAGAGACAGGGGAGGTGATGCTGCTGTTGGGAGAGACAGGGGAAGTGATGCTGCTGGGAGAGACAGGGGAAGTGATGCTGCTGCTGGGAGAGACAGTGGAAGTGATGCTGCTGCTGGGAGAGACAGTGGAAGTGATGCTGCTGCTGCTGGGAGAGACAGTGGAAGTGATGCTGCTGCTGCTGGGAGAGACAGGGGAAGTGATGCTGCTGCTGGGAGAGACAGGGGGAAGTGATGCTGCTGCTGGGAGAGACAGGGGGAAGTGATGCTGCTGCTGGGAGAGACAGGGGGAAGTGATGCTGCTGCTGGGAGAGACAGGGGAAGTGATGCTGCTGCTGCTGGGAGAGACATGGGAAGTGATGCTGCTGCTGCTGCTGGGAGAGATGGGGAAGTGATGCTGCTGCTGCTGCTGGGAGAGACAGGAGGAAGTGATGCTGCTGCTGGGAGAGACAGGGGAAAGTGATGCTGCTGCTGGGAGAGACAGGGGGAAGTGATGCTGCTGCTGGGAGTGACAGGGGAGGTGATGCTGCTGTTGGGAGAGACAGGGGAAGTGATGCTGCTGGGAGAGACAGGGGAAGTGATGCTGCTGCTGGGAGAGACAGTGGAAGTGATGCTGCTGCTGGGAGAGACAGTGGAAGTGATGCCGCTGCTGCTGCTGGGAGAGACGGGGGAAGTGATGCTGCTGCTGCTGGGAGAGACAGGGGAGGTGATGCTGCTGTTGGGAGAGACAGGGGAAGTGATGCTGCTGGGAGAGACAGGGGAAGTGATGCTGCTGCTGGGAGAGACAGTGGAAGTGATGCTGCTGCTGGGAGAGACAGTGGAAGTGATGCTGCTGCTGCTGGGAGAGACAGTGGAAGTGATGCTGCTGCTGGGAGAGACGGGGGAAGTGATGCTGCTGCTGCTGGGAGAGACGGGGGAAGTGATGCTGCTGCTGCTGCTGGGAGACGGGGGGAAGTGATGCTGCTGCTGCTGGGAGAGACAGGGGATGGTGATGCTGCTGTTGGGAGAGACAGGGGAAGTGATGCTGCTGGGAGAGACAGGGGAAGTGATGCTGCTGCTGGGAGAGACAGTGGAAGTGATGCTGCTGCTGGGAGAGACAGTGGAAGTGATGCTGCTGCTGCTGGGAGAGACAGTGGAAGTGATGCTGCTGCTGGGAGAGACAGGGGGAAGTGGCTGCTGGGAGAGACAGGGGGAAGTGATGCTGCTGCTGGGAGACGGGGAAGTGATGCTGCTGCTGGGAGGGGGAAGTGATGCTGCTGGGGGAGAGACAGGGGGAAGTGATGCTGCTGCTGGGAGAGACAGGGGAAGTGATGCTGCTGCTGCTGCTGGGAGAGATGGGGGAAGTGATGCTGCTGCTGCTGCTGGGAGAGACAGGGGGAAGTGATGCTGTCAGAGGTACAGCTCTGGTTCTGTATAGTGCTATAGCTCGTACATCTATTATTCTACAGGGGGTCTATTACAGCTGCTATAGAATGGTCACACACACGCACACACACACACAGACGCACACACACACACACACACAGACGCACACACACGCGCAGACACACACACAAAGACACACACACACAGACACACACACACACACAAAGACACACGCAGACACTTCCCTCTAAACGACATATCCTAGGGCCAGCAACACCTGCTGGTCTAGGGCTGTGCGTGGTGAAGAGACTGGTTCGACCACTCCACTGCGTTTCACTTCCCCCTCTCTAACCAATCAGAACAGGGGACAATCTCAATAGCATATCTGTGTGGTTCATTACACTGCCTTGTTTCAAAGGCTATTGACAGTTTGAATTTGACTGTATATAAAAGGATTTGTTTGAGAGACCTTGTGTCGGGCCTGTTGAAACCTGACGGTTTCCCGAGTGTAGAAAGAGTTGTGTTTTAGAAAGAAGTGCAGTGAATAAATACATGTTGATTCAGATTGTGTCATCTATTGTGTTCAACAGGCCCACTTTTCAATGACCCAGATGTTACCATTGAATCTGTGATTCAGAAACATGTGCACAAAAACCATTGAGGGTCACAGAACCCACTGTTGTTGCTTTTACCCCAGACGGAGTCTGTTGTGAGAAATATGAATCAATGTCTAGCCTGGCGAGTCTGGAAATATGAATCAATGTCTAGTCTCCCTCCCTCCCTCCCGTTATCTCTCCCTTCCTCCCTCCCTCTCTTTATCCCTCCCTCCCTCCCGTTATCTCTCCCTCCCTCTCCCTCCCTTTCTTTATCCCTCCCTCCCTCCTGTTATCTCTCCCTCCCTCTCCCTCCCTTTCTTTATCCCTCCCTCCCTCCCGTTAT
Organism: Oncorhynchus tshawytscha; assembly: GCF_018296145.1. Lineage (NCBI taxonomy): Eukaryota > Metazoa > Chordata > Actinopteri > Salmoniformes > Salmonidae > Oncorhynchus > Oncorhynchus tshawytscha. The sequence goes on along the minus strand of NC_056429.1, from coordinate 8,537,856 downwards.
CTCTCCCTCCCTCCCTCCCGTTATCTCTCCCTCCCTCTCCCTCCCTTTCTTTATCCCTCCCTCCCTCCTGTTATCTCTCCCTCCCTCTCCCTCCCTTTCTTTATCCCTCCCTCCCTCCCGTTATCTCTCCCTCCCTCTCCCTCCCTTTCTTTATCCCTCCCTCCCTCCTGTTATCTCTCCCTCTCCCTCTCTTTATCCCTCCCTCCCGTTATCCCTCCCTCCCTCCCGTTATCTCTCCCTCCCTCCCTCTTTATCCCTCCCGTTATATCTCCCTCCCTCCTTCTCCATCTCTCCCTCCCTCCGTCCCTCTCCCTCTCTTTACATTTCCCTCTCTTTTATCTCCCTTTCTCCTCTCTTTTCATCTCTCCCTCTCTCCCACTCTCTCTTTAGCTCTCTCTAACTCTTTTCAGCGTTTCTTCCCTCGAGTATCGTGGCCCGTGCCAAAACATACCGGCTCTTCGAGTCAGGCGTGGCACAACACGGTCCAGCAGACACCATTCTGGAGCAATCATGTCAGTGTGACAGCCCTGTTCGTTCTTCTCAAGGCGTGACACTACTGCACTAATTTCTCATTGCACACTGTTTCTAGTAGAAATCATAACTACAGTCAAACACAGCTCCAGCATTTACTTTAATCTATACTGCAATTAGTATTCAGACCGCTTGAGGCACAAAGGAAGGAAGCTGTATTTGTTTCTGGATTCCAGTAAAACTGCTGGGTGACCATGACAACGAGCTGTGGGTGTGTTGGGACTGGCCTATCAGAGATTAAGCAGCTTTGTTGGAGCCTGACAGGTGGTCCTTCAAAAGGTCACATAATGCTACATGCTCATTCTGAGCAGCAGAAACAAGAGACTTCTACAGACCTTACAATATGTTTAACGCAGATTTAAAACAAATTACCCTTCCCTTTTGAAAAAGAAAAGAGTGTTTTACAATAGCACCAAAAGACAACTTTGATTGATGATAGCTAGCTAGGCTAACTGGATAAAGTATTAGCTTGATTGATGATAGCTAGCTAGGCTAACTGGATAAAGTATTAGCTTGATTGATGATAGCTAGCTAGGCTAACTGGATAAAGTATTAGCTTGATTGATGATAGCTAGCTAGGCTAACTGGATAAAGTTTGTGAGGTCACCGCTGCAGAGTGCAGATCCAATTCGCTAAGTCATTCCCAGATGGAACTGCTGTCCAATTAAAAGGCCTAATAGCTTTAATCTCATCTGAATATGATTGGCCGGTCACCAAGTTAGCAGGCCCAGATGAAATCAAGCCCATTTTGCCAATCAATTCCCTGCACTGGGCCATTTCATTCTAGCTGTGTTTGTGTGGGTGTGTGCATTTGGATACAGCAGAGTATCACAAAATTAATTCTGATAATATTATATTGATTATATGACTCCAAGTATCGGTTCCCTTTATTTTGCTATGTAGTTAACGTTAGCCAGCGCTAGTCGGCTATACCTGAGCCAAACTCCAGGATTTCTATAGGTTGGCCTCAATCTTCCTTTTAAACGTCAAGCCAACATGTTTTCAGCTCCTTTTATTTACAAGACTGATCAAAACGAGTTTTCTCATGGCTCTTTTGTCTCTCTGCAGCAGACATATAGTGAGCAAATATGTTTGGAATATCGAATTGCAATACAAATCGGTAGAACATATCGTATCGGCACCTAAGCATCATGATAATATCGTATAGTGAGGTCCCTGTCAATTCCAAGCCCCACTTAACACCACATCTTTGAAGAGATGAGATCTTACTGAACTCCCACACCGAGCAAGCAGTTCTCTCACATGAATAACTACACATCAACACAACAGCGACCGTTGGAGACGTCGACTGTGATAACACATTTGTTTAATTCATGCCGGTTGCACAACATACACGCCTGAGTCTGATAAGAACCGTATACACTCGGTAGAATTACAAAACAAAGATGATTGTGTACAGTACTGCCGAATAAGAGATTACATGTCTTCAATGATAACCCACCCCCTCAAAAAATATGAGCCGTGTTTGTTGACACAACAAATGGTTAAGTGTCCAGAAATCAGACTTCAACCATCTTGTAGAAGAGCAACGAGACCGAGAGGACGGCTAAGGGAGACAACGATACAGTGTTGAATGAACATTGTCCAGTCTATTTCCTGTCGAAGCTATGCTAATGTAACAACTGTTAGTACACTATCTGCTAAGTTATATGTATACTGTACGTTTTCCTGAGAGGGACAAAAGGGGAATGTTACAAAGAGAGAGAGGCGGGATGAGTATAATCCAAGGGACAGACGTTGGACTCCCATTGGAGAGCGCGTGGTGTGCTAGGGATATGGCTAACGGAGAGACGTGCTAACAAGAACACATGAGAACGGAGGTAAATGATTAGCCAAAACCAAGCTAGCGCTAGCACTCACAGAGACAGCCTGTTTTGCTTTGTCCAATCTTATGAAATGGGGAGCACTTAGCTATCCTAGATGGGGGGGTTGAGGGTAGCAGAAGGCTGGGACCGAAAAACAAACTAAAGATAACTAATGTAAAATATACTGTGTCTGTAAAATGTATATAGTATGTATAAGCAGGAAGTAGAAGCCTAAGTGTTGTTGTTCATTATTTTACTCCAATTATGGGAGGGGTGGTGAAAAATAATGAAGAAGGAACTTATATTTAAAAAAAAAAATTGTCTGCATAAATTCCAATCCCCCATATATATATATATATATATATGGGGGATTGGAATTTATGCAGACAATTACATTGATAGAAGCCACAATCTATCTACAATGTTAAAGCTGATTATGAAACCATGTGGACTGTATGTTCACCAACAATAGCTGGCAACAAAGAAGGAAACATGATCCTTCACTGACCAAGCACCAAGCACTCCCTAGCGCACCCGAGGTAATAGAGAGCGTGTTCAATAAAACCCCTCCTGTCCTCTGTAAGAACTCTGTACTGTAGGAGAGATTTGATATGTCTTATTCTCAGAGATTTGGGATTTATTATTTACATCATCAAATAAAATAAAATGTATTTACAAAGCCCTTTTAACGTCAGCAGATGCTTAAAAGTGCTTTACAGAAACCCTGCCTAAAACACCAAATAGCAAACAATGCAGGTAAATGTAGGCTAGAAATGCAGGAACCTAGTAAGAAACCTAGAGAGTAACCAGGCTCTGAGGTGTTACCACAGCAGTCTGCAGAGATACGCCATTCCATCTGGTTTGTGCAAAGTGGGTTCATGTGTTTTTCCAACAGGATAATGACCCAAAACACAGCTCCAGGCTGTGTAAGGGCTATTTGACCAAGAAGGAGAGTGATGAATTGCTGAATTAGATGACAATCACCCAACCTCAACCCAATTGAGATGGCTTTGGGATGAGTTGCACTGCAGAGTGAAGGAAAAGCAGCTAACAGGTGCTCAGTGTATGTGGGAACTCCTTCAAGGCTGTTGGAAAAGCATTCCAGGTGAAGCTGGTTGAGAGAATGCCAAGAGTGTGCAAAGCTGTCATCAAGTCAAAGGGTGGGTACATTGAAGAATCTTAAATATAAAATATATTTTGATTTGTTTAACACTTCTTTGGTTACTACATGATTCCATATGTGTTATTTCTTAGTTCTAATGTCTTCACTATTATTCTACAATGTAGAAAATAGTAAAAAATAAAGAAAAACCCTGGAAATGAGTAGGTGTGTCCAAACTTTACTGGTACTGTGTGTATATACATATATTTCTGTTCCATTTAGCCTGGAAACCGAAGTAGCAGGCATACCCACTGATGAGTAATGTGGCATCAGCCTGAGATGAAGTTGACCTACAGTACACTGTAATAGAATGTGAAGTGGGGGGGAGGGGGGCACACACATTGCTCTGCAGGACAGGGGGAGGGAGAGAGCCAGAGCCAGAGAGTGAGAGAGAGCAATGGAGGTGAGGAGAGAGAAATATGAAGGAGAGAAAATGAGGAGGAGAGAGAGAGAGAGAGATAGAGAGAGATGGGGGAGAGGATAGAGATAGAGAGAGAGATGGGGGAGAGGATAGAGATAGATAGAGAGACAGAGAGAGAGAGAGAGAGATTGGGGAGAGGATAGAGATAGATAGAGAGAGAGAGATGGGGAGAAGATAGAGAGAGAGATGGGGGAGAAGATAGAGATCGAGAGAGACAGAGATGGGGGAGAAGATAGAGATCGAGAGAGAGAGAGAGAGATGGGGGAGAAGATAGAGATCGAGAGAGAGAGAGATGGGGGAGAAGATAGAGATCGAGAGAGAGAGAGATGGGGGAGAAGATAGAGATCGAGAGAGAGAGAGAGAAGGGGGAGGAGAGAGAGAGAGAGATGGGGAGAGGATAGAGATAGAGAGAGCGAGATGGGGGAGAGGATAGAGATAGAGAGAGCGAGATGGGGGAGAGGATAGAGATAGATAGAGATAGTGAGAGAGAGAGAGATGGGGAGAGGATAGAGAGAGAGAGAGCAAGAGAGGGAGAGATGGGGGAGAGGATAGAGATAGAGAGAGAGAGATGGGGAGAGATAGATATATATAGAGAGAGATGGAGGAGAGAGAGAGAGAGATCGGGGAGAGATAGAGAGAGAGTTCGGGGAGAGATAGAGAGAGAGAGAGAGAGTTCGGGGAGAGATAGAGAGAGAGGGAGAGAGAGAGTTCGGGGAGAGATAGAGAGATAGTTCGGGGAGAGAGAAAAGAGAGAGAGAGGATAGAGATAGAGAGAGATGGGGAAAGGATAGAGAGATGGGGGAGAGGATAGAGATAGAGAGAGAGAGAGAGAGAGAGAGAGATGGGGAGAGGATAGAGAGAGATAGAGAGGGAGATGAGGGAGAGGATAGAGATAGAGAGAGATGGGGAGAGGATAGAGAGAGAGAGAGATGGGGAGAGGATAGAGAGAGAGAGAGAGAGAGAAGGGGGAGAGGAGAGAGAGAGAGAGAGGGGGGAGGATACAGAGAGAGATGGGGAGAGGATAGAAGTGTATGAGTGCATAGGTTCATTTAAAAAATATATATATTTAACTAGGTAAGTCAGTTAAGAACAAATTCTTATTTACACAATGATAGCCTAGGAACAGTGGGTTTAACTGCCTGTTCAGGGGCAAAACGACAGATTTACACCTCGTCAGCTCGGGGATTCGATCTAGCAACCTTTCGGTTACTGGCCCCAACGCTCTAACCACTAGGCTTCCTGTTGCCTCATGTGTAAAGAGTAGTATATGAACACCCTTAACAAGCACCACCAGGAGGTAGTTAGCATCAGCAACACAAGCCACAGCTGACAGAAAACTCTCCTAAAAACTCCAACATACAACCAACGACACTGGGCGATAAGCAATCTCACAGTGCAAACAATTAATATTATCCCAGGGCACTCCAACCTCAGCAGCTAGTTATACATTAACTAGACCCGTCAGAGGAGCATTCGACTAAGGCAAACAGGCCTGTAATTGGCATGACTATAATGGAGGCCGGCCAGAAGAGTCACTCTAGTAGTTGTAAATCGGTGACCTTTTTACCCCAAACTGCTTTCCACTCTGATCCAGCTCAGTGGGGGAAAGAATGTCAAGCCTTAAGGTTATATTTTGAACCTTTATTTAGCTAGGCAAGTCAGTTAAGAACAAATTCTTATTTACACAATGACAGCCTAGGAACAGTGGGTTAACTGTCTTGTTGAAGGGCAGAACCACAGATTTTTACCTTATCAGCTCGGGGATTCGATCTAGCAACTTTTCAGTTACTGGCCCAACGCTCTAACCACTAGGTCACCTGCTGCCACAAGTTTCCCATGGGTATTCACAGTCAGCCCCTGATACCTCCTAGAGTAGGGTGAAGTTGCCCCCTGAGTTGGGATTGGGGGAGGGGAAGCTGATCCTAGATCTATACCCATGGGAAACTAGGGCTGGGCGGTAGACCGTATTTGACTATGTACCGGTATTGATGGACTGTTTTGTGTTTTTCTTTAAACTTTTATAACGGTATTTCAACGTTTGGTTTGTTAAATGTGATACACCACTCTGGCGTGTTTAAATGTCTGTTTTTATACTTTACTCCGTTTACTACCTGAGTAGTCTCGCTCTGTCTTCTCTTGCATGCCTCTTCCCCAAGACCTGCCCCTGTCACCATGCCGTTCACTCCGGCTCCATGGTCACAGGCAACAAGATGTTGGCGATCACTTTACTTCTTAATATAAATACACAAATGTTCTATAATTACACTATTAGTTTGTGTTTCTTACATCTGAAAACAGCTAGTTTGTCTGTTCTTAGCAATTTGTGGCTAAAATAAATCACGTTAGCCCGCTAATGCTAATCGCTAGTTAGCTGGCTAGCTACATGTACAAAGAGTCTTAGCCAACGTAGCAGCCTGATAGCAGTGCTGGTGTAGGCCTAGATCAGCAAGGTGTTCGTATCTTCTAAATCCAAGCGGAATCGGTGAAGCATGAATAACAAATGAGTGCAGGCAAAGCAGAAAGTCATTTTTTGGTTGGTCGGATTGAACAGTATAAAACAAATCAGAATGAAGAAAGCCCCACTTATAATTTATCTGCATACCCTAAGGTCATATAAAACATCAAATACCGTCATAAATGTGAAGATAAATGGTACTATGATATTTTGGCCATATGGCCTAGCCCTAGAGGAAATCCGGAGTGATACATTCTCCAATCCATACGGTTGCTGTCTATCAAAGGACAGAGACCTGGATGTTCAGCTGGTTAACGGGACCAATTGAATGTCATTACTACCGACTACTTTATTCAAGGCTTGTTATCTTCTACCTAGAAAAGAGGAAGTTGTTATATTTTACCTATAAAAAGGGAAGTTGTCGTCATCTACCTATAAAACAGGAAGTTGTCATCTTCTACCTATAGAACAGGAAGTTGTCGACTTCCACCTATAGAACAGGAAGTTGTCATCGTCTACCTATAGAACAGGAGGTTGTCATCTTCTACCTACAGAACAGGAAGTTGTCATCGTCTAACTATAGAACAAGAATGTGTCATCTTCTACCTATAGAACAAGAAGTTGTCATCGTCTACCTATAGAACAGGAAGTTGTTATCGTCTACCTATAGAACAGGAAGTTGTCATCGTCTACCTATAGAACAGGAAGTTGTTATCGTCTACCTATAGAACAGGAAGTTGTCATCGTCTACCTATAGAACAGGAAGTTGTTATCGTCTACCTATAGAACAGGAAGTAGGCCTAGAAGACCAATTGGCTAGAAAAGCACACAGTCAGGTTAACTGTCATTGAGTTATTCTTTTTTTTTTACAGTACTTTAATTGTAAGGAATGTGGTTTCTTCTAAAAGAGAGATCAAATAAACTTAATGATTTGTTCACTAATTTATTGCTCTTCCTGCTCAGTTTCACAGTCTAATATGGCTCAATGAGTCTGCTTGTTCTATTGACAGAGATGCTATCATCAGAGAGATAGTGGACATGCCTGCTCTGAGACAGATACAAGGTCCTGGTGTTGCTCCCTTTCCCTTCCCCCTCTTCCTCCACACAGAAGCTCAGCAGTTCAGTTCCCACCCCTCAGCAAGGTGATTGATGAACAAACATGTTTACAATTACCCTTACTCTTATCAAAACAGGTTTTTAGATAAAAGAGCAGCCACATTGGCATTGAGAGCCTGAGAGGTGTTCAGATTCACCTATGTCAAATATCTACTGGTTCACACGAGGTCAGTGACATATTACTCGCCTCGAGGATGCTAACAGTGGGAAATAAGCCTTAGACAACAACAGTTATGCGCTAACAAGATCCATCACAAGGTTCCCAGACATTTTAAAACTGTACGTTTTTGTCTATTTTCTTTTAACAGAAGATCTCCGGGAAGATTGGACCCAAATAAAGTATTGTAAAAACAGATTTATGATTTCCTGTTTCCTGTATCCCCAACTTACCACATATAGGCCTGCTTAACTGCATTAGGTCCCCAACTTACCATATATAGGCCTGCTTAACTGCATTAGGTCCCCAACTTACCATATATAGGCCTGCTTAACTGCATTAGGTCCCCAACTTACCATATATAGGCCTGCTTAACTGCATTAGGTCCCCAACTTACCATATATAGGCCTGCTTAACTGCATTAGGTCCCCAACTTACCATATATAGGCCTGCTTAACTGCATTAGGTCCCCAACTTACCATATATAGGCCTGCTTAACTGCATTAGGGCCCCAACTTACCATATATAGGCCTGCTTAACTGCATTAGGTCCCCAACTTACCATATATAGGCCTGCTTAACTGCATTAGGTCCCCAACTTACCATATATAGGCCTGCTTAACTGCATTAGGTCCCCAACTTACCATATATAGGCCTGCTTAACTGCATTAGGTCCCCAACTTACCATATATAGGCCTGCTTAACTGCATTAGGGCCCCAACTTACCATATATAGGCCTGCTTAACTGCATTAGGTCCCCAACTTACCATATATAGGCCTGCTTAACTGCATTAGGGTCCACATGTCATTTACATGGTGAGAGAGTGCACATTTTACCATGACCTCAGCGTACCTGTATCCCGTATCCCCAACTTACCATATACAGTGGGGCAAAAAAGTATTTAGTCAGCCACCAATTGTGCAAGTTCTCCCACTTAAAAAGATGAGAGGCCTGTAATTTTCATCATAGGTACACTTCAACTATGACAGACAAAATGAGAGGAAAAAAAATCCAGAAAATCACATTGTAGGATTTTTAATTAATTTATTTGCAAATTATTCCACAATTGGTGGCTGACTAAATACTTTTTTTGCCCCACTGTATAGGCCTGCTTAACTGCATTAGGTCCACATGTCATTTCCATCGTGAGAGAGTGCACATTTTACCAAGACCTCAGCGTATGCGCAGCAGTGTTGGTGTGTCGTGACTCATGGCAGACAAAATGGCCACTGAAAAACAAACCCTCTGGGCTGAAAACTCGACAGAGGTCCCCATCGCAGCCAATCACATAAACAGTCACAAGCACTGAGAAGCCGTCACAACTCAGACTTACAGTACCAGTCAAAAGTTTGGACACACCTACTCATTCAAGGGTTTTTCTTTATTTTGACTGTTTTCAATATTGTAGAATAATAATGAAGACATCAAAGCTATGAAATAACACATTGAATCATGTAGTAAACAAGAAAGTGTTCAACAAATCAAAATATATTTTACATTTGAGATTCTTCAAAGTACCACCCTTTGCCTTGATGACAGCTTTGCACACTCTTGGCATTCTCTCAACCAGCTTCATGAGGTAGTCACCTGGAATGCATTTCAATTAACAGGTGTGCCTTGTTAAAAGTTAATTTGTGGAATTGCTTTCCCTCTTAATGTGTTTGAGCCAATCAGTTGTGTTGTAAGGTAAGGTAAGGTAAGGTTGGTGTACAGAAGATAGCCTTATTTGGTAAAAGACCAAGTCCATATTATGGCAGGAACAGCTCAAATAAGCAAAGAGAAACGACAGTCCATCATTACTTTAACCTCTCTGGGATATGTGGGACGCTAGCGCTGGCCAAAAGCCAGTGAAAAAAAAAAAAAAAAATGGTTAAAAAATGGTTAAAAAAATTACTATAAAAATATAACTTTCAAGAAATCACACATGTAAGATACCAAATTAAAGCTACACTTAACCAGCATCGCTACCACAGCATTCTGCAGAGATAAGCCATCCCATCTGCTTTGCGCTTGGGACTATCATTTGCTTTTCAACAGGACAATGACCCAACAGGCTGTGTAAGGGCTACTTGACCAAGAAGGAGAGTGATGGAGTGCTGCATCAGATGACCTGGCTTCCATAATCATCCAACCTCAACCCAATTGAGATAGTTTGGGATGAGTTGGACCACAGATTGAAGGAAAAGCAGCCAACAAGTGCTCAGAAGCTGGTTGAGAGAATGCCATCAAGGCAAAGGGTGGCTACTTTTTTGGCTACACTTTTTTGGTTACAACATGATTCCGTATGTGTTATTTCATAGTTCTGATGTCTTCACTATTGTTCTACAATGTAGAAAATAGTACAAATAAAGAAAAACCCTTGAATGAGTAGGTGTGTCAAAACTTTTGACTGGTACTGTATGTAAAATGAGTGTGCCCTTTAGTAGTCCTTGGCCTTTTCATACATCCAAATCAAAACGCTAATCCAAAATCCATAATTGACTCTGAATCCCATCTGTATTAGGCAATGGTGCATTAAGGTTTTCAAACACTATAAAATGTCCAAGCACAGATCCTAGGTCAATAATATACGCGTCAACTCATATGTTGCAATAGCAGATAAATATAGGTTTTGCCATGTCGAGACGACCCAATCCAGGATACAAAACAATCCACAGTGACATGCTTCGTCTCATGCTTAAAATACATACTGCTGCTAGTGAAACAACCTATTTACAGGGCTTTCATAATGCACTTCCTCTTTGTAACCATGACATATCATCTCCCTATGCCTCACAGTCAGCAAGCTGCCAATCATGTGTCTCATTTACAGTTACTTCAAGTCTCAAGGAGGTGTCACTGCATGTGGGTAAGGATGGGGTAAAGAGGGATGAGACAGTGATTTCATCATAGCCTTAATTACAATTATCATGCTAGCATGGGGCTGAGCTGGTAACAGCAAGTTTACCATCCTTACATATCCTATCCTTACATATCCTCTGCTTACATATCCTATCCTTACATATCCTCTGCTTACATATCCTATCCTTACATATCCTATCCTTACATATCCTCTGCTTACATATCCTATCCTTACATATCCTTTCATATCCTATCCTTACATATCCTTACATATCCTCTGCTTACATATCCTTACATATCCTATCCTTACATGTCCTCTGCTTACATATCCTATCCTTACATATCCTTACATATCCTATCCTTACATATCCTTACATATCCTCTGCTTACATATCCTTACATATCCTATCCTTACATATCCTATCCTTACATATCCTCTGCTTACATATCCTATCCTTACATATCCTATCCTTACATATCCTCTGCTTACATATCCTCTGCTTACATATCCTCTGCTTACATATCCTCTGCTTACATATCCTATCCTTACATATCCTATATCCTTACATATCCTATTCTTACATATCCTCTGCTTACATATCCTCTGCTTACATATACCATCCTTACATATCCTATCCTTACATATACCATCCTTACATATCCTCTGCTTACATATCCTATCCTTACATATCCTTACATATCCTCTGCTTACATATCCTCTGCTTACATATCATCTGCTTACATATCCTTACATATCCTCTGCTTACATATCCTATCCTTACATATCCTATCCTTACATATACCATCCTTACATATCCTCTGCTTACATATCCTCTGCTTACATATTCTATCCTTACATATCCTTACATATACCATCCTTACATATCCTATCCTTACATATACCATCCTTACATATCCTTACATATTCTATCCTGACATATCCTTACATATCCTCTGCTTACATATCCTATCCTTACATATCCTATTCTTACATATCCTCTGCTTACATATCCTATCCTTACATATCCTATCCTTACATATCCTATTCTTACATATCCTCTGCTTACATATTCTATCCTTACATATCCTTACATATACCATCCTTACATATTCTATCCTTACATATTCTATCCTTACATATCCTTACATATTCTATCCTTACATGCAGCATCTCTACTTGTCTTTCTAGGTTAATACAGTCTGCTGGCATGAACTAGATTTCACAACACATCGATCACATTCATTCTTGTGTATGCTGAGTTGCAGTCTCCCACACACACACACACACATTATCCCCCCACGACCGTCAACAAACCAATCACAACCTTACCTCTAACACAGGCCCCGCCCCCAGGATGATCTGCTCCACCCCACTGGCGAATCCCTTCTGGCTGAGGGCGGTCAGGTGATGAATCAGGAAGTTGGTGCTCTGGGTCTTTCCCGAGCCGCTCTCTCCAGAGATGACGATACACTGGTTCCTCCGTCGCTGCAGCATGGCGTGGTAGGCCACATCCGCCACAGCATAGATATGCGGCTCCAGGTCTCCCAGAGCGTGGTTGTCGTACATCTTGACGTACTTAGGGTTGTAGATGGGTAGGAACTGGAAGGGGTTGATGACGATGAGGATGGAGCCGACGTAGGTGTAGATCTTCTCCTGCCGGAAGCGCGAGCGGAGGCTCTCCAGCAGGGCGTGCTCCGTCAGCTCAGGGAGAGCGCACAGGTCGGCCGGGTGCTCGCCCCCTGCGGGCTGGGGCAGAAAACCCCGTTCCACCATGCGGCGGCGCTCCTCTGTCACGCGCAGCCACATCTGGAGACTGCCTCCATAATGGATGGAGCCATCCAGGTTCTTCTCTCGGAGAAGGAAGCGGTAGTCCTCCCCACTGCCCAGGCCACAGCGATTCTCTAGGGCGTTGCGGGGCCACAGCATCATCCGCTGGACTGGGCAGTCACTGGGGTTGAGGATCCACTCCTCCCCGCCGAACTCCTTCACCTCGGCTAGCACGTAGCATTTGGTACGGTCCAGGCTCAGACGCTCCAGCAGGCGCTCGATGGCCTCGGCAGCAGTGGTGCTCTTGCGGGCGCCCACGGGGCAGTAGATGGTGCCCTCGGCCAGGGCGCCCGGGTAGATGCGCAGGGTGAACTCCTGGTCCTCCAGGCGCCGCCGCATGCTGCCGCTGGCCGTGTTAGCCACCAAATTGTCGCTAGCATAGCCGCAGCCGCCATCTTGAAGACTCATCGTGGAGAAGCAGGTCCCATCAGCACTGGCTGATGCTGGGAGTTGTTCTCTGGACCGGGGGACTAACTCAGGACATTCCAGCTGAGAATATAATTAAAATAGAGAGTTTAGAGGAGGCAGGCAACACAATGACATCATACACGATCACGGACACAATGACATCATACACAGTCAGGGACACAATGACATCATATACGGTCAAGGACACTATGGCTTCATACAGTATTGATGAACAACATGAGGGAAGAGGAGGTTCCATGAGGGAAGAGGAGGTTCCATGAGGGAAGTGATGGTTCCATGAGGGAAGAGGAGGTTCCATGAGGGAAGAGGAGGTTCCATGAGGGAAGAGGAGGTTCCATGAGGGAAGTGATGGTTCCATGAGGGAAGAGGAGGTTCCATGAGGGAAGAGGAGGTTCCATGAGGGAAGAGGAGGTTCCATGAGGGAAGTGATGGTTCCATGAGGGAAGAGGAGGTTCCATGAGGGAAGAGGAGGTTCCATGAGGGAAGTGATGGTTCCATGAGGGAAGAGGAGGTTCCATGAGGGAAGAGGAGGTTCCATGAGGGAAGTGATGGTTCCATGAGGGAAGAGGAGGTTCCATGAGGGAAGAGGAGGTTCCATGAGGGAAGTGATGGTTCCATGAGGGAAGAGGAGGTTCCATGAGGGAAGTGGAGGTTCCATGAGGGAAGTGATGGTTCCATGAGGGAAGTGATGGTTCCATGAGGGAAGTGATGGTTCCACGAGGGAAGAGGATGATCCATGAGGGAAGTGATGGTTCCATGAGGGAAGAGGAGGTTCCATGAGGGAAGAGGAGGTTCCATGAGGGAAGAGGAGGTTCCATAAGGGAAGAGGAGGTTCCATGAGGGAAGAGGAGGTTCCATAAGGGAAGAGGAGGTTCCATGAGGGAAGAGGCGGTTCCATGAGGGAAGAGGAGATTCCATGAGGGAAGAGGAGGTTCCATGAGGGAAGTGATGGTTCCATGAGGGAAAAGGAGGTTCCATAAGGGAAGAGGAGGTTCCATGAGGGAAGAGGAGGTTCCATAAGGGAAGAGGAGGTTCCATGAGGGAAGAGGCGGTTCCATGAGGGAAGAGGAGATTCCATGAGGGAAGAGGAGGTTCCATGAGGGAAGAGGAGGTTCCATGAGGGAAGAGGAGGTTCCATGAGGGAAGTGATGGTTCCATGAGGGAAGAGGAGGTTCCATGAGGGAAGAGGAGGTTCCATGAGGGAAGTGATGGTTCCATGAGGGAAGTGATGGTTCCATGAGGGAAGTGATGGTTCCATGAGGGAAAAGGAGGTCCAGACAGCAAAATATGTCTGTTCTAAATCATGTGACAGTGACACATGACATGTTGTGTGTCATAGTCAAAATAACTAGTATCTCGTTTTTTTTTAAAGTCCCAAAACAGATAGTAAAACCGGGAAAGCCAGATAACAAGCCCAGCGGCAGTAAAAGCCGTCAGACATTTCTAAGCCACTGGGCCTGGCTTATCTGAGCCATGGACTGTGTGTGCTTATCTGAGCCATGGACTGTGTGTGCTTATCTGAGCCATGGACTGTGTGTGCTTATCTGAGCCATGGACTGTGTGTGCTTATCTGAGCCATGGACTGTGTGTGCTTATCTGAGCCATGGACTGTGTGTGCTTATCTGAGCCATGGACTGTGTGTGCTTATCTGAGCCATGGACTGTGTGTGCTTATCTGAGCCATGGACTGTGTGTGCTTATCTGAGCCATGGACTGTGTGTGCTTATCTGAGCCATGGACTGTGTGTGCTTATCTGAGCCATGGACTGTGTGTGCTTATCTGAGCCATGGACTGTGTGTGCTTATCTGAGCCATGGACTGTGTGTGCTAATCCTAGTGCCATGCACCTGTGCCAAGATAAACAGCTGCCAGCATCCACACAGAAGTGTCTCTAATGAACACACAATGGCTTAAAGTGAAGGCAACAACTTCTCTGGTTGAAAACAGCCGACGTGGCGTCGATAAGAGTCTGATTATTTGTTTATTTGTTTCTTCTAAATTGACTACAGAGTGTAAATTGGATAGTGGTCATAAAGTCTCGTCCAAAAACAGCTGTTTTCAAGGGAGCCCTGTCGAGCCGGCATTGATGGAAATGTTCTCCCATAGATTTAATACTGAGAGACGGATCAATTATAATACTAGACTGAGTGTCTTTATCTCCCATCACATCAACGTCAGTAAGACCAAGAAGCTGACTGTGGACTACAGGAAAAAAAGGGGGGGGAGATGAAATTAGCCAGACATTAGCCTTTAGCATAAACCCTTTCTAGCCCAATTCCTGCCCTTTCTGTTTGTTTTTTTCTAGTTGTTTGAGTCTGTATCTGTGGTATGTGACGCAACTAGGGGGTCTAGCTATCTAGTTGCATCACATACCACAGATACAGACTCAAACAACTAGAAAAACAACAAACAGAAAGAGCAGGAATTGGGCTAGAAAGGGTTTACGCTAACAGTGCTAAAGGCTCATGTGTTCATGCTAATAGCTAGTAGCAGCCATGTTACAACCAGGAACAGAAATGACAGAACAAACAACACAAAGGTTAACAGCTTAATGCTAAAGATATTATCCTGAAAAAGCAACAATTGCAATACAGTGTGCAGTGTGTTTCCAGGAAGTATCATGGCTATGTATAGGTTAGGGTTACAGGTGTAGGTTTTCATTCTGTTCAGAGAAATTGGGTTGTCATTGGTGCATGGATATAGTCCTCAGGGGAGAGAGATCTGATCTGCTTTTCAGTGTGGATGTCATAAGTATTAAACCTCTGACACCCACACTTGACAGCAATACAGGCCTAGAGCCAAAAGCACCACTGTGTTTTTAGGATTAGTGTCCCCCCCTCCCCCTCTCTCCTCTCTTTCTCCCTCGTTTCTCTCTGAGTTTGCCCTGCTTGCTCCTGCAGTTGGCAGCAGGCCAGCTGCTCTCCCAGGTGTCTGTCTGTCTGTCGTGCCGTAGGTGATGCTATATGTCTGTCAGTGGTGCTGTCTGTCAGTAGTGCTGTCTGTCTGTCTGTCTGTCTGTCTGATCTAAGATGTGCTGCTGTGAATGATCTGGAGCGGTCTGTGTCTGGAGCATCACAGGTCACCTCTTATCACACAGAAGGAGAGACAGAAAGGGAGAGGGAGATGAATAGAGACAGCAAGAGAGAGGGAGATAAAGGGAGACAGCAAGAGAGGGAGATAAAGGGAGAGAGAGATGAATAGAGACAGCAAGAGAGAGAGAGAGAGAGAGATCAAGGGAGAGAGAGATGAATAGAGACAGCAAGAGAGGGAGATCAAGGGAGAGGGAGATGAATAGAGACAGCGAGAGAGAGAGAGAGAGACAGAGAGAGAGAGAGATCAAGGGAGATGAATAGAGACAGCAAGAGAGAGGGAGATAAAGGGAGAGGGAGATGAATAGAGACAGCAAGAGAGAGGGAGATAAAGGGAGAGGGAGATGAAGAGACAGCAAGAGAGAGAGAGAGATCAAGGGAGAAAGAGATCAAGGGAGAGAGAGATGAATAGAGACAGCAAGAGAGGGAGATCAAGGGAGAGGGAGATGAATAGAGACAGCGAGAGAGAGAGACAGCGAGAGAGAGAGAGAGATCAAGGGAGAGGGAGATGAATAGAGACAGCAAGAGAGAGAGATAAAGGGATATGGAGATGAATAGAGACAGCAAGAGAGAGAGAGATAAAGGGAGAGGGAGATGAATAGAGACAGCAAGAGAGAGGGAGATAAAGGGAGAGGGAGATGAATAGAGACAGCAAGAGAGAGAGAGATAAAGGGAGAGGGAGATGAATAGAGACAGCAAGAGAGAGGGAGAGAGAGAGAGATCAAGGGAGAGAGAGATGAATAGAGACAGCAAGACAGAGAGAGATCAAGGGAGATGAATAGAGACAGCAAAAGGGAGAGGGAGATGAATAGAGACAGCAAGAGAGAGAGAGAGATAAAGGGATAGAGATGAATAGAGACAGCAAGAGAGGGAGATCAAGGGAGAGAGAGATGAATAGAGGCAGCAAGAGAGAGAGAGAGATAAAGGGATATGGAGATGAATAGAGACAGCAAGAGAGAGAGAGATAAAGGGAGGGAGATGAATAGAGACAGCAAGAGGGAGAGAGAGATCAAGGGAGAGAGAGATGAATAGAGACAGTGGAGAGAGAGAGAGAGAGATCAAGGGAGAGGGAGATGAATAGAGACAGTGGAGAGCAAGAGAGAGAGAGAGAGAGAGAGAGAGAGAGGAGAGAGAGAGAGATCAAGGGAGAGGGAGATGAATAGAGACAGCAAGAGGGAGAGAGAGAGATCAAGGGAGAGGGAGATGAATAGAGACAGCAAGTGAGAGAGATAAAGGGATAGGGAGATGAATAGAGACAGCAAGAGAGAGAGAGAGAGAGAGAGAGAGAGAGAGAGAGAGAGAGAGAAAGCGAGAGAGAGATCAAGGGAGAGAGAGATGAATAGCGACAGCAAGAGAGAGAGAGATCAAGGGAGAGGGAGATGAATAGAGACAGCAAGAGAGAGAGGGAGATGAATAGAGACAGCAAGAGAGAGAGAGATGAATAGAGACAGCAAGAGAGAGAGATGAATAGAGACAGCAAGAGAGAGAGAGAGATGAATAGAGACAGCAAGAGAGAGAGAGATTAATAGAGACAGCAAGAGAGAGAGATGAATAGAGACAGCAAGAGAGAGAGAGAGATGAATAGGGAGAGAGAGATGAATAGAGACAGCAAGAGAGAGAGAGAGATGAATAGGGAGAGAGAGATGAATAGAGACAGCAAGAGAGAGAGAGAGATGAATAGGGAGAGAGAGATGAATAGAGACAGCAAGAGGGAGATGGAGATGAATAGAGACAGCAAGAGGGAGAGGGAGATGAATAGAGACAGCAAGAGGGAGAAAGAGATGAACAGAGACAGCAAGAGAGAGAGAGATGAATAGAGACAGCAAGAGAGAGGGGGAGATGAATAAAGACAGCAAGCAAGACGGCCTACTGAAGACCAGAGCCCCATTCTGACAGCCTGCTGAAGACCAGAGTCCCATTCTAACAGCCTGCTGAAGACCAGAGCCCCATTCTGACAGCCTGCTGAAGACCAGAGCCCCATTCTGACAGCATGCTGAAGACCAGAGTACCATTGTGATAGCCTGCTGAAGACCAGAGTCCCATTCTGACAGCCTGCTGAAGACCAGAGTCCCATTGTGACAGCATGCTGAAGACCAGAGCTCCATTCTGACAGCATGCTGAAGACTAGAGTCCCATTCTGACAGCCTCCTCATGCTATGTCATGAGCCTCAGTCTACCAAGCTCAGTGACTCATTACTGGGGCTCGGTGACTCATTACTGGGGCTCGGTGACTCATTACTGGGGCTCAGTGACTCATTACTGGGGCTCGGTGACTCATTACTGGGGCTCGGTGACTCATTACTGGGGCTCGGTGACTCATTACTGGGGCTCGGTGACTCATTACTGGGGCTCGGTGACTGATTACTGGGGCTCGGTGACTGATTACTGGGGCTCGGTGACTCATTACTGGGGCTCGGTGACTCATTACTGGGGCTCGGTGACTCATTACTGGGGCTCGGTGACTCATTACTGGGGCTCGGTGACTCATTACTGGGGCTCGGTGACTCATTACTGGGGCTCGGTGACTCATTACTGGGGCTCAGTGACTCATTACTGGGGCTCGGTGACGGATTACTGGGGCTCGGTGACTGATTACTGGGGCTCGGTGACTGATTACTGGGGCTCGGTGACTGATTACTGGGGCTCAGTCACTCATTAGTGGGGCTCAGTGACTCATTACTGGGGCTCAGTCACTCATTAGTGGGGCTCAGTGACTCACGTCTAGTTGTCCAGAGAGAGAGAGAGAGAGAGAAAGAGACACACAGAGAGAGAGAGAGACACAGAGAGAGAGACAGAGAGACAGAGAGAGACACAGAGAGAGAGACACAGAGAGAGAGAGACAGAGAGAGACAGAGAGAGAGACAGAGAGACAGAGAGAGAGACACAGAGAGAGAGAGACAGAGAGAGACAGAGAGAGAGACAGAGAGACAGAGAGAGAGACACAGAGACAGAGAGACAGAGAGAGACACAGAGAGAGAGAAACACGGAGAGAGACACAGAGAGAGAGAGAGAGAGACATAGAGAGAGAGACCGAGAGACAGAGAGACAGAGAGAGAGACAGAGAGAGACACACAGAGAGAGAGAGAGACATAGAGAGAGAGACCGAGAGACAGAGAGACAGAGAGAGAGACAGAGAGAGAGACAGACAGATCTATCACTCATATCCCTGTCCCCTTCTAAGCAGTCTTCTCATTGTCCAGGTCTACATGACAATTACTCTGAAGTTTAAATTGCTAGCTTGGATGAGTATAGCGTATGTTTAGTGAGCATATATCCTCATGGATAATGTGAGGAAAGCCCAAGTCCGCGGCTGAAAAGAGAGACAATGGGTCTCAGAGAGAACGAGAGCGATACCCGTGCAAAGTTCAACCCTTCCAGCAAAGCTTTGCCCTCAAAAGAAAACGGGGAGAAAATCTGTCCCCTGAACTCCTGGGTGACGAGACAACACTGATCCCAGCCAGCCACCAGAAGACGGAGTGAGACGACTCAAGTAGTAAACGGAGTAAAATATTTTTTTTAAACAGACATTTAAACAGGTCAGTAGTGGTGTATCAGATTTAACAAACCAAACATGACAGTACAACACACCACTCTAGCCTGGTGACTGGAGAGAGCTTCACTTCCTGTCTACTGGAGCCACAGCATGACTGGGAGGCTGGTGGGCCTTGGTAAACCATGCAGGAGTCATCAGACCCAACACAAAGGACCCCTCTGGGCAGAGGGCAGGGTCTAGGTTGATGGATGGACAGAAGGTCAGAGGTCAGGGTAGGGAGCCAAGGGGGCAGATAACCATAACTAATAACGCCTAGCTCACCGCTGTGGCCAGCTAGTTGCAGGGGCGGTCAGGCCACGCTGGCCTGGACAGGTGAGGTTGGACAGGTGGAGGTCCAACCCAAACCGGAGGGATAGTGAAAGCTGCCCAGCGACAGTGACCTTGTCAAGGAGATTGGATCAGAGCACTTACATCTGTGCAGGTTCCTACAGAGCTTCAGCCTACTACAATGACCTCACTGCCAACCAACACAAGAGTCAGGGAGAGGAGGAGGGGGAGAGGAGGGGAGAGGAAGTGGAGAGGAGGGGAAGAGGAGGGGAAGAGGAGGGGAGAGGAAGGGGAGAGGAAGGGGAAGAGGAAGGGGAGGGGAGGGGGAGAGGAGGGGAGAGGAAGGGGAAGAGGAGGGGAGAGGAAGAGGAAGGGGAGAGAAGGGGAGAGGAAGAGGAGGGGAGAGAAGGGGAGAGGAAGAGGAAGGGGAGAGAAGGGGAGAGGAAGAGGAAGGGGAGAGAAGGGGAGAGGAGAGGGAGAGGAGGAGGGGAGAGGAAGGGGAGAGGAGGGGGAGAGGAAGGGGAGAGGAAGGGGAGAGGAGGGGGAGAGGAAGGGGAGAGGAGGGGGAGAGGAAGGGGAGAGGAAGGGGAGAGGAGGGGGAGAGGAAGGGGAGAGGAGGGGGAGAGGAAGGGGAGAGGAAGGGGAGAGGAGGGGGAGAGGAAGGGGAGAGGAGGGGGAGAGGAAGGGGAGAGGAAGGGGAGAGGAGGGGAGAGGAAGAGGAAGGGGAGAGAAGGGGAGAGGAAGAGGAGGGGAGAGGAAGAGGAAGGGGAGAGAAGGGGAGAGGAAGAGGAAGGGAGAGAAGGGGAGAGGAGAGGGAGAGGAGGGGGAGAGGAGGAGGGGAGAGGAGGGGGAGAGCAAGGGGAGAGGAGGGGGAGAGGAAGGGGAGAGGAGGGGGAGAATGCTTGTTTTGTCACAGTTCAGTTCAAGTACAGTAGCTGACAGTGTTGTTGATATAAGGTTGAGATGGGGTTGATATAAGGTTGATATAAGGTTGATATGGGGTTGATATAAGGTTGAGATGGTGTTGATATAAGTTTAAAATGGGGTTGAGATGGGGTTGATATAAGGTTGATATAAGGTTGAGATGGGGTTGATATAAGGTTCAGATGGTGTTGATATAAGGTTGATATAAGGTTGAGATGGGGTTGATATAAGGTTAAGATGGGGTTGAAACGGGGTTGATATAAGGTTGAGATGGGGTTGATATAAGGTTAAGATGGGGTTGAAACGGGGTTGATATAAGGTTGAGATGGGGTTGATATAAGGTTGAGATGGGGTTGATATAAGGTTGAGATGGAGTTGATATAAGGTTAAGATGGGGTTGATATAAGGTTGAGATGGGGTTGAGACGGGGTTAAGATGGGGTTGAGATGGGGTTAAGATGGGGTTGAGACGGGGTTGATATAAGGTTGAGATTGTGTTGATATAAGTTTAAGATGGGGTTGAGACAGGGTTGAGATGGGGTTGATATAAGGTTAAGATGGGGTTGAGACGGGGTTAAGATGGGGTTGAGACGGGGTTGATATAAGGTTGAGATGGGGTTGATATAAGGTTCAGATGGTGTTGATATAAGGTTGATATAAGGTTGAGATGGGGTTGATATAAGGTTAAGATGGGGTTGAAACGGGGTTGATATAAGGTTGAGATGGGGTTGATATAAGGTTGAGATGGGGTTGATATAAGGTTGAGATGGAGTTGATATAAGGTTAAGATGGGGTTGATATAAGGTTGAGATGGGGTTGAGACGGGGTTAAGATGGGGTTGATATAAGTTTAAGATGGGGTTGAGATGGGGTTGATATAAGTTTAAGATGAGATGGGGTTGAGACGGGGTTGATATAAGTTTAAGATGGGGTTGAGATGGGGTTGATATAAGTTTAAGACGGGGTTGAGATGGGGTTGAGATGCGGTTGAGACGGTGTTGAGATGGGGTTAAGACGGTGTTGAGATGGGGTTGAGATGGGGTTAAGACGGTGTTGAGATGGGGTTGAGATGGGGTTGAGACAGGGTTGAGATGGGGTTGATATAAGTTTAAGATGGGGTTGAGATGGGGTTAAGACAGTGTTGAGAGGGGTTGAGTTGGGGTTAAGACGGTGTTGAGACGGGGTTGAGATGGGGTTGAGATAAGTTTAAGATGGGGTTGATATAAGGTTGAGATGGGGTTGAGATGGGGTTGATATAAGTTTAAGATGGGGTTGAGACGGGGTTGATATAAGGTTGAGATTGTGTTGAGATGGGGTTGAGACAGGGTTGAGATGGGGTTGATATAAGGTTAAGATGGGGTTGAGACGGGGTTAAGATGGGGTTGAGACGGGGTTGATATAAGGTTAAGATGGGGTTGAGATGGGGTTGAGATGGGGTTGATATAAGGTTGAGATGGGGTTGATATAAGGTTAAGATGGGGTTGATATAAGGTTAAGATGGGGTTGAAACGGGGTTGATATAAGGTTGAGATGGGGTTGATATAAGGTTGAGATGGGGTTGATATAAGGTTGAGATGGGGTTGAGACGGGGTTAAGATGGGGTTGAGACGGGGTTAAGATGGGGTTGAGACGGGGTTGATATAAGGTTAAGATGGGGTTGAGATGGGGTTGAGATGGGGTTGATATAAGGTTGAGATGGGGTTGATATAAGGTTGAGATGGGGTTGATATAAGGTTGAGATGGGGTTGATATAAGGTTGAGATGGAGTTAATATAAGGTTGAGAAGGAGTTGATATAAGTTTAAGATGGGGTTGAGATGTTTTTTTTTATTTATTTATTTTTTATTTTTTATTTCACCTTTATTTAACCAGGTAGGCTAGTTGAGAACAAGTTCTCATTTGCAACTGTGACCTGGCCAAGATAAAGCATAGCAGTGTGAACAGACAACACAGAGTTACACATGGAGTAAACAATTAACAAGTCAATAACACAGTAGAAAAAAAGGGGAGTCTATATACATTGTGTGCAAAAGGCATGAGGAGGTAGGCGAATAATTACAATTTTGCAGATTAACACTGGAGTGATAAATGATCAGATGGTCATGTACAGGTAGAGATATTGGTGTGCAAAAGAGCAGAAAAGCAAATAAAAACAGTATGGGGATGAGGTAGGTAAAAATGGGTGGGCTATTTACCAATAGACTATGTACAGCTGCAGTGATCGGTTAGCTGCTCAGATAGCAGATGTTTGAAGTTGGTGAGGGAGATAAAAGTCTCCAACTTCAGCGATTTTTGCAATTCGTTCCAGTCACAGGCAGCAGAGAACTGGAACGAAAGGCGGCCAAATGAGGTGTTGGCTTTAGGGATGATCAGTGAGATACGCCTGCTGGAGCGCGTGCTACGGATGGGTGTTGCCATCGTGACCAGTGAACTGAGATAAGGCGGAGCTTTACCTAGCATGGACTTGTAGATGACCTGGAGCCAGTGGGTCTGGTGACGAATATGTAGCAAGGGCCAGCCGACTAGAGCATACAAGTCGCAGTGGTGGGTGGTATAAGGTGCTTTAGTGACAAAACGGATGGCACTGTGATAAACTGCATCCAGTTTGCTGAGTAGAGTGTTGGAAGCAATTTTGTAGATGACATCGCCGAAGTCGAGGATCGGTAGGATAGTCAGTTTTACTAGGGTAAGTTTGGCGGCGTGAGTGAAGGAGGCTTTGTTGCGGAATAGAAAGCCGACTCTTGACTTGATTTTCAATTGGAGATGTTTGATATGAGTCTGGAAGGAGAGTTTACAGTCTAGCCAGACACCTAGGTACTTATAGATGTCCACATATTCAAGGTCGGAACCATCCAGGGTGGTGATGCTGGTCAGGCGTGCGGGTGCAGGCAGCGAACGGTTGAAAAGCATGCATTTGGTTTTCCTAGCATTTAAGAGCAGTTGGAGGCCACGGAAGGAGTGTTGTATGGCATTGAAGCTCGTTTGGAGGTTAGATAGCACAGTGCCCAAGGACGGGCCGGAAGTATATAGAATGGTGTCGTCTGCGTAGAGGTGGATCAGGGAATCGCCCGCAGCAAGAGCAACATCATTGATATATACAGAGAAAAGAGTCGGCCCGAGGATTGAACCCTGTGGCACCCCCATAGAGACTGCCAGAGGACCGGACAGCATGCCCTCCGATTTGACACACTGAACTCTGTCTGCAAAGTAATTGGTGAACCAGGCAAGGCAGTCATCCGAAAAACCGAGGCTACTGAGTCTGCCGATAAGAATATGGTGATTGACAGAGTCGAAAGCCTTGGCAAGGTCGATGAAGACGGCTGCACAGTACTGTCTTTTATCGATGGCGGTTATGATATCGTTTAGTACCTTGAGCGTGGCTGAGGTGCACCCGTGACCGGCTCGGAAACCAGATTGCACAGCGGAGAAGGTACGGTGGGATTCGAGATGTTCAGTGACCTGTTTGTTGACTTGGCTTTCGAAGACCTTAGATAGGCAGGGCAGGATGGATATAGGTCTGTAACAGTTTGGGTCCAGGGTGTCTCCCCCTTTGAAGAGGGGGATGACTGCGGCAGCTTTCCAATCCTTGGGGATTGATCAGAGGTTGATAAGTTTAAGATGGGGTTGAGACGGGGTTGAGATGGGGTTGATATAAGTTTAAGACGGGGTTGAGATGGGGTTGAGACGGGGTTGATATACGTTTAAGATGGGGATGAGACGGGGTTGAGATGGGGTTGATATAAGTTTAAGACGGGGTTGAGATGGGGTTGAGACGGGGTTGATATAAGTTTAAGATGGGGTTGAGATGGGGTTGAGACGGGGTTGATATAAGTTTAAGACGGGGTTGAGATGGGGCTGAGACGGGGTTGATATAAGTTTACGACGGGGTTGAGATGGGGTTGAGACGGGGTTGATATAAGTTTAAGATGGGGTTGAGATGGGGTTGATATAAGTTTAAGATGGGGTTGAGATGGGGTTGATATAAGTTTAAGACGGGGATGAGACGGGGTTGAGACGGGGTTGATATAAGTTTAAGATGGGGTTGAGATGGGGTTGATATAAGTTTAAGACGGGGTTGAGATGGGGTTGAGATGCGGTTGAGACGGTGTTGAGATGGGGTTAAGACGGTGTTGAGATGGGGTTGAGATGGGGTTAAGACGGTGTTGAGATGGGGTTGAGATGGGGTTGAGACAGGGTTGAGATGGGGTTGATATAAGTTTAAGATGGGGTTGAGATGGGGTTAAGACAGTGTTGAGACGGGGTTGAGTTGGGGTTAAGACGGTGTTGAGACGGGGTTGAGATGGGGTTGAGATAAGTTTAAGATGGGGTTGATATAAGGTTGAGATGGGGTTGAGATGGGGTTGATATAAGTTTAAGATGGGGTTGAGACGGGGTTGATATAAGGTTGAGATTGTGTTGATATAAGTTTAAGATGGGGTTGAGACAGGGTTGAGATGGGGTTGATATAAGGTTAAGATGGGGTTGAGACGGGGTTAAGATGGGGTTGAGACGGGGTTGATATAAGGTTAAGATGGGGTTGAGATGGGGTTGAGATGGGGTTGATATAAGGTTGAGATGGGGTTGATATAAGGTTAAGATGGGGTTGATATAAGGTTAAGATGGGGTTGAAACGGGGTTGATATAAGGTTGAGATGGGGTTGATATAAGGTTGAGATGGGGTTGATATAAGGTTGAGATGGGGTTGAGACGGGGTTAAGATGGGGTTGAGACGGGGTTAAGATGGGGTTGAGACGGGGTTGATATAAGGTTAAGATGGGGTTGAGATGGGGTTGAGATGGGGTTGATATAAGGTTGAGATGGGGTTGATATAAGGTTGAGATGGGGTTGATATAAGGTTGAGATGGGGTTGATATAAGGTTGAGATGGAGTTAATATAAGGTTGAGAAGGAGTTGATATAAGTTTAAGATGGGGTTGAGATGTTTTTTTTTATTTATTTATTTTTTATTTTTTTATTTCACCTTTATTTAACCAGGTAGGCTAGTTGAGAACAAGTTCTCATTTGCAACTGTGACCTGGCCAAGATAAAGCATAGCAGTGTGAACAGACAACACAGAGTTACACATGGAGTAAACAATTAACAAGTCAATAACACAGTAGAAAAAAAGGGGAGTCTATATACATTGTGTGCAAAAGGCATGAGGAGGTAGGCGAATAATTACAATTTTGCAGATTAACACTGGAGTGATAAATGATCAGATGGTCATGTACAGGTAGAGATATTGGTGTGCAAAAGAGCAGAAAAGCAAATAAAAACAGTATGGGGATGAGGTAGGTAAAAATGGGTGGGCTATTTACCAATAGACTATGTACAGCTGCAGTGATCGGTTAGCTGCTCAGATAGCAGATGTTTGAAGTTGGTGAGGGAGATAAAAGTCTCCAACTTCAGCGATTTTTGCAATTCGTTCCAGTCACAGGCAGCAGAGAACTGGAACGAAAGGCGGCCAAATGAGGTGTTGGCTTTAGGGATGATCAGTGAGATACGCCTGCTGGAGCGCGTGCTACGGATGGGTGTTGCCATCGTGACCAGTGAACTGAGATAAGGCGGAGCTTTACCTAGCATGGACTTGTAGATGACCTGGAGCCAGTGGGTCTGGTGACGAATATGTAGCAAGGGCCAGCCAACTAGAGCATACAAGTCGCAGTGGTGGGTGGTATAAGGTGCTTTAGTGACAAAACGGATGGCACTGTGATAAACTGCATCCAGTTTGCTGAGTAGAGTGTTGGAAGCAATTTTGTAGATGACATCGCCGAAGTCGAGGATCGGTAGGATAGTCAGTTTTACTAGGGTAAGTTTGGCGGCGTGAGTGAAGGAGGCTTTGTTGCGGAATAGAAAGCCGACTCTTGACTTGATTTTCAATTGGAGATGTTTGATATGAGTCTGGAAGGAGAGTTTACAGTCTAGCCAGACACCTAGGTACTTATAGATGTCCACATATTCAAGGTCGGAACCATCCAGGGTGGTGATGCTGGTCAGGCGTGCGGGTGCAGGCAGCGAACGGTTGAAAAGCATGCATTTGGTTTTCCTAGCATTTAAGAGCAGTTGGAGGCCACGGAAGGAGTGTTGTATGGCATTGAAGCTCGTTTGGAGGTTAGATAGCACAGTGCCCAAGGACGGGCCGGAAGTATATAGAATGGTGTCGTCTGCGTAGAGGTGGATCAGGAATCGCCCGCAGCAAGAGCAACATCATTGATATATACAGAGAAAAGAGTCGGCCCGAGGATTGAACCCTGTGGCACCCCCATAGAGACTGCCAGAGGACCGGACAGCATGCCCTCCGATTTGACACACTGAACTCTGTCTGCAAAGTAATTGGTGAACCAGGCAAGGCAGTCATCCGAAAACCGAGGCTACTGAGTCTGCCGATAAGAATATGGTGATTGACAGAGTCGAAAGCCTTGGCAAGGTCGATGAAGACGGCTGCACAGTACTGTCTTTTATCGATGGCGGTTATGATATCGTTTAGTACCTTGAGCGTGGCTGAGGTGCACCCGTGACCGGCTCGAAACCAGATTGCACAGCGGAGAAGGTACGGTGGGATTCGAGATGTTCAGTGACCTGTTTGTTGACTTGGCTTTCAAGACCTTAGATAGGCAGGGCAGGATGGATATAGGTCTGTAACAGTTTGGGTCCAGGGTGTCTCCCCCTTTGAAGAGGGGGATGACTGCGGCAGCTTTCCAATCCTTGGGGATTGATCAGAGGTTGATAAGTTTAAGATGGGGTTGAGACGGGGTTGAGATGGGGTTGATATAAGTTTAAGACGGGGTTGAGATGGGGTTGAGACGGGGTTGATATACGTTTAAGATGGGGATGAGACGGGGTTGAGATGGGGTTGATATAAGTTTAAGACGGGGTTGAGATGGGGTTGAGACGGGGTTGATATAAGTTTAAGATGGGGTTGAGATGGGGTTGAGACGGGGTTGATATAAGTTTAAGACGGGGTTGAGATGGGGCTGAGACGGGGTTGATATAAGTTTACGACGGGGTTGAGATGGGGTTGAGACGGGGTTGATATAAGTTTAAGATGGGGTTGAGATGGGGTTGATATAAGTTTAAGATGGGGTTGAGATGGGGTTGATATAAGTTTAAGACGGGGATGAGACGGGGTTGAGACGGGGTTGATATAAGTTTAAGATGGGGTTGAGATGGGGTTGATATAAGTTTAAGACGGGGTTGAGATGGGGTTGAGATGCGGTTGAGACGGTGTTGAGATGGGGTTAAGACGGTGTTGAGATGGGGTTGAGATGGGGTTAAGACGGTGTTGAGATGGGGTTGAGATGGGGTTGAGACAGGGTTGAGATGGGGTTGATATAAGTTTAAGATGGGGTTGAGATGGGGTTAAGACAGTGTTGAGACGGGGTTGAGTTGGGGTTAAGACGGTGTTGAGACGGGGTTGAGATGGGGTTGAGATAAGTTTAAGATGGGGTTGATATAAGGTTGAGATGGGGTTGAGATGGGGTTGATATAAGTTTAAGATGGGGTTGAGACGGGGTTGAGATGGGTTTGATATAAGTTTAAGACGGGGTTGAGATGGGGTTGAGACGGGGTTGATATAAGTTTAAGATGGGGTTGAGATGGGGTTGAGACGGGGTTGATATAAGTTTAAGACGGGGTTGAGATGGGGCTGAGACGGGGTTGATATAAGTTTAAGATGGGGTTGAGGCGGGGTTGAGATGGGGTTGAGACGGTGTTGACATAAGTTTAAGATGGGGTTGATATAAGTTTAAGATGGGGTTGAGACGGGGTTGAGACAGGGTTGAGACGGGGTTGAGATGGGGTTGAGACGGTGTTGAGATGGGGTTGAGACGGGGTTGAGATGGGGTTCAGATGGGGCTGAGATGGGGTTGAGATGGGGTTGAGATAAGGTTGAGATGGGGTTGAGATGGGGTTGATATAAGTTTAAGATGGGGTTGAGACGGGGTTGAGACAGGGTTGAGATGGGGTTGAGATGGGGTTGATATAAGTTTAAGATGGGGTTGAGATGGGGCTGAGACGGGGTTGATATAAGTTTAAGATGGGGTTGAGGTGGGGTTGAGATGGGGTTGAGACGGTGTTGACATAAGTTTAAGATGGGGTTGATATAAGTTTAAGATGGGGTTGAGACGGGGTTGAGACAGGGTTGAGACGGGGTTGAGATGGGGTTGAGACGGTGTTGAGATGGGGTTGAGACGGGGTTGAGACGGGGTTGAGATGGGGTTCAGATGGGGCTGAGATGGGGTTGAGATGGGGTTGATATAAGTTTAAGATGGGGTTGAGACAGGGTTGAGATGGGGTTGAGATGGGGTTGATATAATTTTAAGATGGGGTTGAGATGGGGTTGAGATGGGGTTGATATAAGTTTAAGATGGGGTTGAGATGGGGTTGATATAAGATTAAGATGGGGTTGAGATGGGGTTGATATAAGTTTAAGATGGGGTTGAGACGGGGTTGAGATAAGGTTGAGATGGGGTTGAGATGGGGTTGATATAAGTTTAAGATGGGGTTGAGACGGGGTTGAGACGGGGTTGAGATGGGGTTGAGATGGGGTTGATATAAGTTTAAGATGGGGTTGAGATGGGGTTGATATAAGTTTAAGACGGGGTTGAGATGGGGTTGAGACGGGGTTGAGACGGGGTTGAGACAGGGTTGATATAAGGTTGAGATGGGGTTGATATAAGTTTAAGATGGGGTTGAGATGGGGTTGAGATGGGGTTGAGACGGGGTTGATATAAGTTTAAGATGGGGTTGAGATGGGGTTGATATAAGTTTAAGATGGGGTTGAGATGGGGTTGAGACAGGGTTGATATAAGGTTGAGATGGGGTTGAGATGGTGTTGAGATGGGGTTGAGATGGGGTTGATATAAGGTTAAGATGGGGTTGAGATGGGGTTGAGATGGGGTTGATATACAGTGCCTTGTGAAAGTATTCGGCCCCCTTGATGGGGTTGAGATGGGGTTGATATAAGTTTAAGACGGGGATGAGACGGGGTTGAGACGGGGTTGATATAAGTTTAAGATGGGGTTGAGATGGGGTTGATATAAGTTTAAGATGGGGTTGAGATGGGGTTGATATAAGTTTAAGACGGGGTTGAGATGGGGTTGAGATGCGGTTGAGACGGTGTTGAGATGGGGTTGAGATGGGGTTGAGACAGGGTTGAGATGGGGTTGATATAAGTTTAAGATGGGGTTGAGATGGGGTTAAGACAGTGTTGAGACGGGGTTGAGATGGGGTTAAGACGGTGTTGAGACGGGGTTGAGATGGGGTTGAGATGGGGTTGAGATGGGGTTGAGAAGTTTAAGATGGGGTTGATATAAGGTTGAGATGGGGTTGAGATGGGGTTGATATAAGTTTAAGATGGGGTTGAGACGGGGTTGAGATGGGGTTGATATAAGTTTAAGATGGGGTTGAGGCGGGGTTGAGATGGGGTTGAGACGGTGTTGACATAAGTTTAAGATGGGGTTGATATAAGTTTAAGATGGGGTTGAGACGGGGTTGAGACAGGGTTGAGACAGGGTTGAGATGGGGTTGAGACGGTGTTGAGATGGGGTTGAGACGGGGTTGAGACGGGGTTGAGATGGGGTTCAGATGGGGCTGAGATGGGGCTGAGATGGGGTTGAGATGGGGTTGAGATGGGGTTGAGATGGGGTTGATATAAGTTTAAGATGGGGTTGAGACGGGGTTGAGACAGGGTTGAGATGGGGTTGAGATGGGGTTGATATAAGTTTAAGATGGGGTTGAGATGGGGTTGATATAAGTTTAAGACGGGGTTGAGATGGGGTTGAGACGGGGTTGAGACAGGGTTGATATAAGGTTGAGATGGGGTTGATATAATTTTAAGATGGGGTTGAGATGGGGTTGAGATGGGGTTGATATAAGTTTAAGATGGGGTTGAGATGGGGTTGATATAAGATTAAGATGGGGTTGAGATGGGGTTGATATAAGTTTAAGATGGGGTTGAGACGGGGTTGAGATAAGGTTGAGATGGGGTTGAGATGGGGTTGATATAAGTTTAAGATGGGGTTGAGATGGGGTTGAGATGCGGTTGAGAAGGTGTTGAGATGGGGTTGAGATGGGGTTGAGACAGGGTTGAGATGGGGTTGATATAAGTTTAAGATGGGGTTGAGATGGGGTTAAGACAGTGTTGAGACGGGGTTGAGATGGGGTTAAGACGGTGTTGAGACGGGGTTGAGATGGGGTTGAGATGGGGTTGAGATGGGGTTGAGAAGTTTAAGATGGGGTTGATATAAGGTTGAGATGGGGTTGAGATGGGGTTGATATAAGTTTAAGATGGGGTTGAGACGGGGTTGAGATGGGGTTGATATAAGTTTAAGATGGGGTTGAGGCGGGGTTGAGATGGGGTTGAGACGGTGTTGACATAAGTTTAAGATGGGGTTGATATAAGTTTAAGATGGGGTTGAGACGGGGTTGAGACAAGGTTGAGACAGGGTTGAGATGGGGTTGAGACGGTGTTGAGATGGGGTTGAGACGGGGTTGAGATGGGGTTCAGATGGGGCTGAGATGGGGCTGAGATGGGGTTGAGATGGGGTTGAGATGGGGTTGAGATGGGGTTGATATAAGTTTAAGATGGGGTTGAGACGGGGTTGAGACAGGGTTGAGATGGGGTTGAGATGGGGTTGATATAAGTTTAAGATGGGGTTGAGATGGGGTTGATATAAGTTTAAGACGGGGTTGAGATGGGGTTGAGACGGGGTTGATACAGGGTTGATATAAGGTTGAGATGGGGTTGATATAATTTTAAGATGGGGTTGAGATGGGGTTGAGATGGGG
Organism: Oncorhynchus tshawytscha; assembly: GCF_018296145.1. Taxonomy (NCBI): domain Eukaryota; kingdom Metazoa; phylum Chordata; class Actinopteri; order Salmoniformes; family Salmonidae; genus Oncorhynchus; species Oncorhynchus tshawytscha. The sequence goes on along the minus strand of NC_056429.1, from coordinate 8,506,475 downwards.
TTGATATAAGTTTAAGATGGGGTTGAGATGGGGTTGATATAAGATTAAGATGGGGTTGAGATGGGGTTGATATAAGTTTAAGATGGGGTTGAGACGGGGTTGAGATAAGGTTGAGATGGGGTTGAGATGGGGTTGATATAAGTTTAAGATGGGGTTGAGACGGGGTTGAGACGGGGTTGAGATGGGGTTGAGATGGGGTTGATATAAGTTTAAGATGGGGTTGAGATGGGGTTGATATAAGTTTAAGACGGGGTTGAGATGGGGTTGAGACGGGGTTGAGACGGGGTTGAGACAGGGTTGATATAAGGTTGAGATGGGGTTGATATAAGTTTAAGATGGGGTTGAGATGGGGTTGATATAAGTTTAAGATGGGGTTGAGATGGGGTTGATATAAGTTTAAGATGGGGTTGAGATGGGGTTGAGATGGGGTTGATATAAGTTTAAGATGGGGTTGAGACGGGGTTGAGACAGGGTTGATATAAGGTTGAGATGGGGTTGAGATGGTGTTGAGATGGGGTTGAGATGGGGTTGATATAAGGTTAAGATGGGGTTGAGATGGGGTTGAGATGGGGTTGATATACAGTGCCTTGTGAAAGTATTCGGCCCCCTTGATGGGTTTGAGATGGGGTTGATATAAGTTTAAGACGGGGATGAGACGGGGTTGAGACGGGGTTGATATAAGTTTAAGATGGGGTTGAGATGGGGTTGATATAAGTTTAAGACGGGGTTGAGATGGGGTTGAGATGCGGTTGAGACGGTGTTGAGATGGGGTTGAGATGGGGTTAAGACGGTGTTGAGATGGGGTTGAGATGGGGTTGAGACAGGGTTGAGATGGGGTTGATATAAGTTTAAGATGGGGTTGAGATGGGGTTAAGACAGTGTTGAGACGGGGTTGAGATGGGGTTAAGACGGTGTTGAGACGGGGTTAAGATGGGGTTGAGATGGGGTTGAGATAAGTTTAAGATGGGGTTGATATAAGGTTGAGATGGGGTTGAGATGGGGTTGATATAAGTTTAAGATGGGGTTGAGACGGGGTTGAGATGGGGTTGATATAAGTTTAAGATGGGGTTGAGGCGGGGTTGAGATGGGGTTGAGACGGTGTTGACATAAGTTTAAGATGGGGTTGATATAAGTTTAAGATGGGGTTGAGACGGGGTTGAGACAGGGTTGAGACGGGGTTGAGATGGGGTTGAGACGGTGTTGAGATGGGGTTGAGACGGGGTTGAGATGGGGTTCAGATGGGGCTGAGATGGGGTTGAGATGGGGTTGAGATAAGGTTGAGATGGGGTTGAGATGGGGTTGATATAAGTTTAAGATGGGGTTGAGACGGGGTTGAGACAGGGTTGAGATGGGGTTGAGATGGGGTTGATATAAGTTTAAGATGGGGTTGAGATGGGGTTGATATAAGTTTAAGACGGGGTTGAGATGGGGTTGAGACGGGGTTGAGACGGGGTTGAGACAGGGTTGATATAAGGTTGAGATGGGGTTGATATAATTTTAAGATGGGGTTGAGATGGGGTTGAGATGGGGTTGATATAAGTTTAAGATGGGGTTGAGATGGGGTTGATATAAGATTAAGATGGGGTTGAGATGGGGTTGATATAAGTTTAAGATGGGGTTGAGACGGGGTTGAGATAAGGTTGAGATGGGGTTGAGATGGGGTTGATATAAGTTTAAGATGGGGTTGAGATGGGGTTGATATAAGTTTAAGACGGGGTTGAGATGGGGTTGAGACGGGGTTGAGACAGGGTTGATATAAGGTTGAGATGGGGTTGATATAAGTTTAAGATGGGGTTGAGATGGGGTTGAGATGGGGTTGAGACGGGGTTGATATAAGTTTAAGATGGGGTTGAGATGGGGTTGATATAAGTTTAAGACGGGGTTGAGACGGGGTTGAGACGGGGTTGAGACAGGGTTGATATAAGGTTGAGATGGGGTTGATATAAGTTTAAGATGGGGTTGAGATGGGGTTGATATAAGTTTAAGATGGGGTTGAGATGGGGTTGATATAAGTTTAAGATGGGGTTGAGATGGGGTTGATATAAGTTTAAGATGGGGTTGAGACGGGGTTGAGACAGGGTTGATATAAGGTTGAGATGGGGTTGAGATGGTGTTGAGATGGGGTTGAGATGGGGTTGATATAAGGTTAAGATGGGGTTGAGATGGGGTTGAGATGGGGTTGATATACAGTGCCTTGTGAAAGTATTCGGCCCCCTTGATGGGTTTGAGATGGGGTTGATATAAGTTTAAGACGGGGATGAGACGGGGTTGAGACGGGGTTGAGACGGGGTTGATATAAGTTTAAGATGGGGTTGAGATGGGGTTGATATAAGTTTAAGACGGGGTTGAGATGGGGTTGAGATGCGGTTGAGACGGTGTTGAGATGGGGTTGAGATGGGGTTAAGACGGTGTTGAGATGGGGTTGAGATGGGGTTGAGACAGGGTTGAGATGGGGTTGATATAAGTTTAAGATGGGGTTGAGATGGGGTTAAGACAGTGTTGAGACGGGGTTGAGATGGGGTTAAGACGGTGTTGAGACGGGGTTGAGATGGGGTTGAGATGGGGTTGAGATGGGGTTGAGATAAGTTTAAGATGGGGTTGATATAAGGTTGAGATGGGGTTGAGATGGGGTTGATATAAGTTTAAGATGGGGTTGAGACGGGGTTGAGATGGGGTTGATATAAGTTTAAGATGGGGTTGAGGCGTGGTTGAGATGGGGTTGAGACGGTGTTGACATAAGTTTAAGATGGGGTTGATATAAGTTTAAGATGGGGTTGAGACGGGGTTGAGACAGGGTTGAGACGGGGTTGAGATGGGGTTGAGACGGTGTTGAGATGGGGTTGAGACGGGGTTGAGATGGGGTTCAGATGGGGCTGAGATGGGGTTGAGATGGGGTTGAGATAAGGTTGAGATGGGGTTGAGATGGGGTTGATATAAGTTTAAGATGGGGTTGAGACGGGGTTGAGACAGGGTTGAGATGGGGTTGAGATGGGGTTGATATAAGTTTAAGATGGGGTTGAGATGGGGTTGATATAAGTTTAAGACGGGGTTGAGATGGGGTTGAGACGGGGTTGAGACAGGGTTGATATAAGGTTGAGATGGGGTTGATATAATTTTAAGATGGGGTTGAGATGGGGTTGAGATGGGGTTGATATAAGTTTAAGATGGGGTTGAGATGGGGTTGATATAAGATTAAGATGGGGTTGAGATGGGGTTGATATAAGTTTAAGATGGGGTTGAGACGGGGTTGAGATAAGGTTGAGATGGGGTTGAGATGGGGTTGATATAAGTTTAAGATGGGGTTGAGATGGGGTTGATATAAGTTTAAGACGGGGTTGAGATGGGGTTGAGACGGGGTTGAGACAGGGTTGATATAAGGTTGAGATGGGGTTGATATAAGTTTAAGATGGGGTTGAGATGGGGTTGAGATGGGGTTGAGACGGGGTTGATATAAGTTTAAGATGGGGTTGAGATGGGGTTGATATAAGTTTAAGACGGGGTTGAGATGGGGTTGAGACGGGGTTGAGACAGGGTTGATATAAGGTTGAGATGGGGTTGATATAAGTTTAAGATGGGGTTGAGATGGGGTTGAGATGGGGTTGAGACGGGGTTGATATAAGTTTAAGATGGGGTTGAGATGGGGTTGATATAAGTTTAAGATGGGGTTGAGATGGGGTTGATATAAGTTTAAGATGGGGTTGAGACGGGGTTGAGACAGGGTTGATATAAGGTTGAGATGGGGTTGAGATGGTGTTGAGATGGGGTTGAGATGGGGTTGATATAAGGTTAAGATGGGGTTGAGATGGGGTTGATATACAGTGCCTTGTGAAAGTATTCGGCCCCCTTGAACTTTGCGACCTTTTGCCACATTTCAGGCTTCAAACATAAAGATATAAAACTGTATTTTCTTTGTGAAGAATCAACAGCAGGGACAGGGAAGATGGTTAAAATTGATGGGAAGATGGATGGAGCCAAATACAGGACCATTCTGGAAGAAAACCTGATGGAGTCTGCAAAAGACCTGAGACTGGGACGGAGATTTGTCTTCCAACAAGACAATGATCCAAAACATAAAGCAAAATCTACAATGGAATGGTTCAAAAATAAACATATCCAGGTGTTAGAATGGCCAAGTCAAAGTCCAGACCTGGATCCAATCGAGAATCTGTGGAAAGAACTGAAAACTGCTGTTCACAAATGCTCTCCATCCAACCTCACTGAGCTCGAGCTGTTTTGCAAGGAGGAATGGGAAAAAATGTCAGTCTCTCGATGTGCAAAACTGATAGAGACATACCCCAAGCGACTTACAGCTGTAATTGCAGCAAAAGGTGGCGCTACAAAGTATTAACTTAAGGGGGCTGAATAATTTTGCACGCCAATTTTTCAGTTTTTGATTTGTTAAAAAAGTTTGAAATATCCAATAAATGTCGTTCCACTTCATGATTGTGTCCCACTTGTTGTTGATTCTTCACAAAAAAATACAGTTTTATATCTTTATGTTTGAAGCCTGAAATGTGGCAAAAGGTCGCAAAGTTCAAGGGGGCCGAATTCTTTCGCAAGGCACTGTAAGTTTAAGATGGGGTTGAGATGGGGTTGAGATGGAGTTGATATAAGTTTAAGATGGGGTTGAGACGGGGTTGAGACGGGGTTGAGATGGGGTTGAGACGGGGTTGAGACGGGGTTGAGATGGGGTTGAGACGAGGTTGAGATGGGGTTGAGATGGGGTTGATATAAGTTTAAGACGGGGTTGAGATGGGGTTGAGATGGGGTTGATATAAGTTTAAGATGGGGTTGAGACGGGGTTGAGATGGGGTTGAGACGGGGTTGATATAAGTTTAAGATGGGGATGAGACGGGGTTGAGACGGGGTTGAGATGGGGTTGAGACGGGGTTGAGACGGGGTTGAGATGGGGTTGAGACAGTTGATATAAGTTTAAGATGGGGATGAGACGTGGTTGAGACGGGGTTGAGATGGGGTTGAGACGGTGTTGATATAAGTTTAAGATGGGGTTGAGACGGGGTTGAGACAGGGTTGATATAAGGTTGAGATGGGGTTGAGATGGGGTTGATATAAGTTTAAGATGGGGTTGAGACGGGGTTGAGACAGGGTTGATATAAGGTTGAGATGGGGTTGATATAAGTTTAAGATGGGGTTGAGATGGGGTTGAGACGGTGTTGATATAAGTTTAAGATGGGGTTGATATAAGTTTAAGATGGGGTTGAGACGGGGTTGAGATGGGGTTGATATAAGTTTAAGATGGGGTTGAGACGGGGTTGATATAAGGTTGAGATGGGGTTGAGATGGGGTTGAGACGGGGTTGAGACGGGGTTGAGACGGGGTTGAGATGGGGATGATATAAGGTTGAGATGGGGTTGAGATGGGGTTGAGACGTTGATATAAGGTTGAGATGGGGTTGATATAAGGTTGAGATGGGGTTGAGATGGGGTTGATATAAGTTTAAGATGGGGTTGAGACGGGGTTGAGATGGGGTTGAGATGGGGTTGATATAAGTTTAAGATGGGGTTGAGACGGGGTTGAGACGGGGTTAAGACGGTGTTGAGACAGGGTTGATATAAATTTAAGATGGGGTTGAGACAGGGTTGAGACAGGGTTGAGACGGGGTTGAGACAAGACCACATTTGGGTATCATTCAACACACGCCCCCCAAACAAGACCATATTTGGGTATCATTCTACACACGCCCCCCAAACAAGACCACATTTGGGTATCATTCGACACACGCCCCCCAAACAAGACCATATTTGGGGTTGAGACGGGGTTGAGACGGGGTTGAGATGGGGATGATATAAGGTTGAGATGGGGTTGAGATGGGGTTGAGACGTTGATATAAGGTTGAGATGGGGTTGATATAAGGTTGAGATGGGGTTGAGATGGGGTTGATATAAGTTTAAGATGGGGTTGAGACGGGGTTGAGATGGGGTTGAGATGGGGTTGATATAAGTTTAAGATGGGGTTGAGACGGGGTTGAGACGGGGTTAAGACGGTGTTGAGACAGGGTTGATATAAATTTAAGATGGGGTTGAGACAGGGTTGAGACAGGGTTGAGACGGGGTTGAGACAAGACCACATTTGGGTATCATTCAACACACGCCCCCCAAACAAGACCATATTTGGGTATCATTCTACACACGCCCCCAAACAAGACCACATTTGGGTATCATTCGACACACGCCCCCAAACAAGACCATATTTGGGTATCATTCTACACACGCCCCCAAACAAGACCATATTTGGGTATCATTCTACACAAACAAGACCCATTTGGGTATCATTCTACAAAAACAAGACCATATTTGGGTATCATTCTACACACGCCCCCCAAACAAGACCACATTTGGGTATCATTCTACACACGCCCCCCAAACAAGACCACATTTGGTTGGACAAATCATAGACGTCCAGAGGTGGAAAAAGTACCCAACTATCAGACGTGAGTAAAAGGAAAGGTAAAGGTACCTTAATAGAAAGTTACTCAAGTAAAAGTGAAAGTCACCCGGTAAAATACTACTTGAGTAAAAGTCTAGTAGTACTTAAAAGTATTTTACTTAAGTACTTTATACCACTGGAGATGTCTATGTTTCACACATTTGGACATCAAAGTACAGCACATTAGAGAACAGTAGAGTGCAGTACAGTTCAGTACAGTAGAATTCAGTACAGTACATTACAGTAGAGTATAGTACAGTAGAGTTCAGTACAGTAGAGTTCAGTACAGTAGAATACATTACAGTGTACTCAACTCTAGTGTGTTCAACTGTGTGCTGAAATCTGAAGCAATCATGGAGTCTGTTTCGGCCGAAGCACGGCCGCCGGACTGGACCAAAAATCAACATCTGTGGACGTTGAAATTAAGGGCAGGGTGGACTGACCAAATTTCAACTACTTTTGTGTCGGACAGTGCTCAGTGGATAAGGATGCTGGTCAATGGAAAGAGCGGGTACTCATGGGTATGTGTCAGTAAGAGAAGAGAGAGGCAGAGAGCGCAAGATAGGGAGGGCGAGAGGGATTACAGATTTTTCTGAGATTCCGTTACCAATTTGCTAACAGAATTTCGAGTTTTCATCACTTAATAATTCATAAACCAAATAGATATTAGTAAAAACACTATAACTACACTGAACAGTAATATAAACGCAACATGTAAAGTGTTGGTCCCATGTTTCATGAACTGAAATAAAAGATCCCAGCAATTTTCCATTTTCCGCACAAAAAGCTTATTTCTCTCACATTTTGTGCGCACATTTTGTTTACATCCCTGTTAGTGAGCATTTCTCCTTTGCCAAGATTATCAATCAACCTGACAGGTATGGCATATCAAGAAGCTGATTAAACAGCATGGTCATTACACAGGTGCACCTTGTGCTGGGGACAATAAAATGCCACTCTAAAATGTTCAGTTTTGTCACAATGCCACAGATGTCTCAAATTTGGAGGGAGAGTTCAATTGGCATGGTGACTGCAGGAATGTCCACCAGAGCTGTATTCAGAGAACTGAATGTTAATTTCTCTACCATAAGCCGCCTCCAATGTTCTACAATAAGCCGCCTCACAACCGCAGACCACGTGTAACCACGCCAGCCCAGGACCTCGACATCCAGCTTCTTCACCTGCGGGATAGTCTGAGACCAGCCACATGAACAGTTGATGCAACTGTGGTTTTGCACAACCAAAGAATTTCTGCACAAACTGTCTAAGGGAAGCTCATCGGTGTGCTCGTCGTCCTCATCTGTGTCTTGACCTGACTTGCAGTTCGGTGTCGTAACCAACTTCAATGGGAAAATGCTCACCTTTGATGGCCACTGGCACGCTGGAGAAGTGTGATCTTCACAGATAAATCCCAGTTTCAACAGGACAGGACAGATGGCAGACAGCGTGTATGGTGTCGTGTGGGCGAGCGGTTTGCTGATGTCAACGTTGTGAACAGAGTGCCACATGGTGGAGGTGGGGTTATGGTACGGACAGGCATAAGCTACAGACAACAAATAATATTACATTTTATCAATGGCAATTTGAATGCACAGAGATGCCGTGATGAGATCCTGAGGCCCATCGACATGCCATTCATCCACCACCATCACCTCATCTTTCAGCATGATAATGCACGGCCCCATGTCACAAAGATCTGTGCACAATTCCTGGAAGCTGAACATTTCTCCATTCTTCCATGGCCTGCATACTCACCAGACATGTCACCATTGAGAATGTTTGGGATGCGCTGGATCGACAAGTACGACAGCGTGTTCCAGTAATAACTTCACACAGCCATTGAAGAGGAGTGGGACAACATTCCACAGGCCACAATCAACAGCCTGATCAACTCTAAGGAGATGTCCAGCAACTCCACACAGCCATTGAAGAGGAGTGGGACAACATTCCACAATCAACAACCTGATCAACTCTATGCAAAATAGTTGTGTAGCGCTGAATGAGGCAAATGGTCACACCAGATACTGACTGGTTATCTGATCCACACCCCTTACCCTTATCTTTTGAAGGTATCTGTGACCAACAGATGCATATCTGTATTTCCCTGTCATGTACAATCCATATAGTAGGACCAAATGAATATATTTAAATTGACTGATTTCCTTATATGAACTGTAACTGATTAAAACGCATGTTGTGTTCATATTTGTGTTCAGTGTATAAATCATTCATAAGTCAAATAGATATGAGTAAAAACAAGATAACTAATTGTTTTTTATTTCTGTGAGCCTTTGTTATCCTCCCTCACGATGGGGAGAACTGTGAAAATATCTTCAAGGTGGGTTTTTTGGCAACAGAATTTTCTGAAGTCACAGGCCAATGTTTCTTAAACTTAAACAAGGCAGATTATTTCTCAAAAAACGAAATCTAAGTGATATTATTAGTTGGCAGGTGGTCTTTAATTCAACATGGTTGTGTGTTTTGAAATATTTCAAATACCTTTTCAGACTTTATCCGCTAGACGTTTTCTAAGACCCCTTTTTGTTTGAGCAGAAATCAAAACCTTTACTTATTCCTAATATTCACCATTTTTAAAACATGGTAAAACAACTCTTAGCTTTCATTTGACACCAGATTTGGTACTCATGGGGCCTTTTAAATGGAAATGACAGCAGCCATTATCTGAGGTTCAGGTCACAACTACTGTAGAGGTCGCAGCGGTTCTGTCGCTGTCGCTCAGTTGCTGCTTTCACAAAAACACTGTTCTTTCAAGAACTATACCGTGAAGTACATAGGAAGGAACATGGTGTGTGTGTGTGTGTGTGTGTGTGTGTGTGTGTGTGTGTGTGTGTGTGTGTGTGTGTGTGTGTGTGTGTGTGTGTGTGTGTGTGTGTGTGTGTGTTGTGTGAGAGAGAGACAGAAAGAGAGAGAGACAGAAAGAGAGAAACAGAAGAGAAAAGAGAGACTGAGGGAGATCGGAATCCACAACCACATAGGCTGTTACCAGAAAGTCTGGCCAAAGGTCCCAGATTTCAACCAACCAGCAACTGAAACCCAGTCATCCTACATGCTTCTGTCTCTCCCTCAGTAAAGTCAGCAAACAGACCCTTCAGTTTGTGTTCTCATCCATACAACGGAAATAAACACCCAACCTCTGCATTCAAGTACAGCCTCACACATCTGCTTGTTTTGAGAGACAAAACACCATTGGCGAGATAGTAGCTCAAACAATGAAATGGGCTACTTCTGCTTTTAGTGCAATACAGTAGTAAGTTTGACATTAGAATTTCCTTATTGAAATGTTTGAGTAAAATCCCTCACGATGGAACGCCCCCCACCCCCCCCACACACACACACACACTTCAGTAAGCTTTACCTATTCTCACACACACTAGTAAAAGTAAAAAGCAGCTTGTTCTGACTACACACAGACTTCTGACATCCTGTTCTGTCCTCTTTATCAATTTCTCCAACCCAAACTTTTCACTCCCCTTTCAAACAAATGAAATGTTCAAGGAGGAGCTAAGTCCTACAGCCAAACTGTTGCTCTTCCTTTCACAACCCGAGTGAGCTCATACTTATCAAGACGAATCAACACGATGATGCGATAGGCCGGGATGGACAGTTTCAGCTCCACTTACCATTTGACATGCAGGGTAACACAAAAGGATGAGCCAGTCAGAGGAATGTGAACCCTGCAGTTACAACAACTAAAAGTAATTCAGAGTAGGAGTCAATCAGAGTAGGAGTCAATCAACATAGGAGTCAATCAACGTAGGAGTCAATCAACGTAGGAGTCATACAGCGTAGGAGTCATTCAGCGTAGGAGTCATTCAGAGTAAGAGTCATTCAGCGTAGGAGTCATTCAGAGTAGGAGTCATTCAGCGTAGGAGTCATTCAGAGTAGGAGTCATTCAGCGTAGGAGTCATTCAGAGTAGGAGTCATTCAGAGTAGGAGTCATTCAGAGTAGGAGTCATTCAGAGTAGGAGTCATTCAGAGTAGGAGTCAGAGTAAGAGTCAATCAGCGTAGGAGTCATTCAGTGTAGGAGTCATTCAGCGTAAGAGTCAGAGTCAATCAGCGTAGGAGTCATACAGTGTATGAGTCATTCAGAGTAAGAGTCAATCAGCGTAGGAGTCATTCAGCGTAGGAGTCATTCAGAGTAGGAGTCATTCAGAGTAGGAGTCATTCAGAGTAGGAGTCATTCAGCGTAAGAGTCAGAGTAAGAGTCAATCAGCGTAGGAGTCATACAGTGTAGGAGTCATTCAGCGTAAGAGTTAGAGTAAGAGTCAATCAGCGTAGGAGTCATTCAGAGTAGGAGTCATTCCGAGTAGGAGTCATTCAGAGTAGGAGTGTATGTGCACATTCATGTCCTCATCTCGTCTGCTGACATCCAAACAGAGGATTCAGTAGCCAATCTTGTTCAGTTCAGAATGTCATTCAGTAGCCAATCTTGTTCAGTTCAGAATGTCATTCAGTAGCCAATCTTGTTCAGTTTAGAATGTCATTCAGTAGCCAATTGTGTTCAGTTCAGAATGTCATTCAGTAGCCAATCTTGTAGAGATCTGCAGAGCTTGAAAGAAACACTCAGCTCTCATCCAATGGAGATGATTCTTCTTCTTCCAGAAACACAGATTGTGCACAAATCAGAGATGACTTTAAATAACAGAGATCCTCAACACGGGTCAAAATCTTCTCAAAAATCAGAACGCCATGAGGACATACACAGACACGCAGCCTTTCCCCCACCTCCCTCCTTCACTGCTGCCCTCCTTTTCTCTCTCTGTCTCTATCTCACTCTCCCTCAATCCTCTGTCCCAGGCAATGACAGGGAAGTGAGAATTTGTGTGTGGGGTTTGGCAGCTGAGCTGGAGGAAAAGGAGGTAGAGAGGAGAGGGGGAGGAGAAGAGAAGAGAAGAGAGGAGAGGAGAGGGGGAGGAGAGGAGAGGAGAGGGGGAGGAGAGGAGAGGAAAAGCGGAGGAAAGGCGGAGGAGAGGGGGAGGAGAGGAGAAGAGAAGAGAGGAGAGGAAAGGGGGAGGAGAGGAGAGGAGAGGAGAGGGGGGGGAGGAGAGGAGAGGAGAGGGGGAGGAGAGGAGAGGAGAGGAAAAGCGGAGGAAAGGCGGAGGAGAGGGGGAGGAGAGGAGAGGAAAGGAAAGGGGGAGGAGAGGAGAGGGAGATCTGTTGTTTCCTGAAATCTGATCGCAGCCAGAGAGGGAGGGAGACGAGGAGGAAAGAGAGACGGGAAAGAAGGAAATTGTGTCCGTTTGAGAATGTGTGTTTGAACGTCTGGCACATGTGTGTGTGTTTGAACGTCAGGCCAATGTGTGTGTGTTGCCGTCTGCATATGTGTGTTCGCAAGAGTAAAAAAATGTATGCACACGTATGTGTGTTTGTGTGTGCATGCATGTGCGCTCGTGTGTGTCTGTACACACCCCCACATCCCAGCTGGTGGATAGATCCGGGGAGTGAGTGAGTGACAGAGACAAGGTGCAGAGCAACACAGCAGCCTTCCACTGGTCTGCTAACACACTCTCCAGTAGAGATGGTCACGCAGGTCTGCTAACACACTGTACGGTAGAGATGATCACCCTGGTCTGGTAACACACTCTCCAGTAGAGATGATCACCCTGGTCTGGTAACACACTCTCCAGTAGAGATGATCACCCTGGTCTGGTAACACACTCTCCAGTAGAGATGATCACACTGGTCTGGTAACACACTCTCCAGTAGAGATGATCACACTGGTCTGGTAACACACTCTCCAGTAGAGATGATCACCTTGGTCTGGTAACACACTCTACAGGAGAGATGATAAACCTGGTCTAGTAACACACTCTCCAGTAGAGATGATCACCCTGGTCTGCTAACACACTCCCCAGTAGAGATGATCACCCTGGTCTGGTCTGCTAACACACTCCCCAGTAGAGATGATCACCCTGGTCTGGTCTGCTAACACACTCTACAGTAGAGATGATAAACCTGGTCTGGTCTGGTAACACACTATCCAGTAGAGATGATCACCCTGGTCTGATCTGCTAACACACTCTCCAGGAGAGATGATCACCCTAGTCTGGTCTGCTAACACACTCTACAGTAGAGATGATCACCCTGGTCTGGTCTGGTAACACAATCTCCAGTAGAGATCATCACCCTGGTCTGGTCTGGTCTGCTAACACACTCTCCAGTAGAGATGATCACCCTGGTCTGGTAACACACTCTCCAGTAGATATGATCACCCTGGTCTGGTCTGGTCTGCTAACACACTCTCCAGGAGAGATGATCACCCTGGTCTAGTCTGGTCTGCTAACACACTCTACATTAGAGATGATCAGCCTGGTCTGGTCTGCTAACACACTCTAGAGGAGAGATGATCACCCTGGTCTGTTAACACACTCTCCAGTAGAGATGATCACCCTGGTCTGGTCTGGTCTGCTAACACACTCTCCAGTAGAGATGATCACCCTGGTCTGGTCTGGTCTGCTAACACACTCTCCAGTAGAGATGATCACCCTGGTCTGGTCTGCTAACACACTCTACAGGAGAGATGATCACCCTGGTCTGGTCTGCTAACACACTCTCCAGTAGAGATGATCACACTGGTCTGGTCTGGTCTGCTAACACACTCTACAGTAGAGATGATCACCCTGGTCTGGTCTGGTCTGCTAACACACTCTCCAGTAGAGATGATCACCCTGGTCTGGTCTGCTAACACACTCTACAGGAGAGATGATCACCCTAGTCTGGTCTGGTCTGGTAACACACTCTCCAATAGAGATGATCACCCTGGTCTGGTCTGGTCTGCTAACACACTCTACAGGAGAGATGATCACCCTGGTCTGGTCTGCTAACGCACTCTCCAGGAGAGATGATCACCCTGGTCTGGTCTGGTAACACACTCTCCAGGAGAGATGATCACCCTGGTCTGGGCTGCTAACACACTCTCCAGGAGAGATGATCACCCTGGTCTGGTCTGGTAACACACTCTCCAGGAGAGATGATCACCCTGGTCTGGGCTGCTAACACACTCTCCAGGAGAGATGATCACCCTGGTCTGGGCTGCTCTCTGGCTGGCATGGGCCACTTCACAGCTCCACTATGAGTAGCATGATCCTCCACCTAAACGCCCCCTCCCTCTGCTCCACCCAAACACTTCCTCCCTCCCTCTGCTCCACCTAAACACTCCCTCTCTCACTCTCTCTCTCTCTCCACCTAAACACTCCCTCCCTCCCTCTCTCTCCACCTAAACACCCCCCCTCTCGCTACACCTAAACACTCCCCCTCTCTCCTCCTAAACACTCCCTCCTCTCTCCACCTAAACACTCCCTCTCTCTGCTCCACCCAAACACTCCCTCCCTCTCTCTCCACCTAAACACTCCCCCTCTCTCCACCTAAACACTCCCCCTCTCTCTCCACCTAAACACCCCATCCCTCCCTCTCTCTCCACCTAAACACTCCCCCTCTCTCTCTCCACTTAACCACTCCCTCCCTCCCTCTCTCTCCACCTAAACACTCCCTCCCTCTCTCCACCTAAACACTCCCCCTCTCTCTCCACCTAAACACTCCCCCTCTCTCTCCACCTAAACACTCCCCCTCTCTCTCCACCTAAAAACTCCCCCTCTCTCCACCTAACACTCCCTCCCCCTCTCTCCACCTAAACACTCCCTCCCTCTCTCCACCTAAACACTCCCCCCTCTCTCCACCTAAACACTCCCCCTCTCTCTCCACCTAAACACTCCCCCTCCCTCTCTCCACCTAAACACTCCCCCTCTCTCTCCACCTAAACACTCCCTCCCTCTCTCCACCCAAACACTCCCTCCCTCTCTCACCACCTAAACACTCCCCCCCTCTCTCCACCTAAACACTCCCTCCCTCTCTCTCCACCTAAACACTCCCTCCCTGTCTCTCCACTTAGACACTCACTCCCTCTCAACCACACGACCCACACCACCACATCTTAACGGAGTGACTGCATTAGAGACAGCCATTATTGGGGTATTGTATCGATTTAAGCCCCTCTCCTCCCAGTATCAGACACAGTCTCTAAGGCCCCCCATAGAAGCTCTCTCTCTCTTTCTCTCTCTAAGCCCCCCCATAGAAGCTCTCTCTCTCTCTTTCTCTAAGGCCCCCATAGAAGCTCTCTCTCTCTCTTTCTCTAAGGCCCCCATAGAAGCTCTCTCTCTCTCTTTCTCTAAGGCCCCCATAGAAGCTCTCTCTCTCTTTTAAGGCCCCCATAGAAGCTCTAAGGCCACCCCATAGAAGCTCTCTCTCTCTTTCTCTCTCTAAGGCCCCCATAGAAGCTCTCTCTCTCTCTCTCTATCTAAGGCACCCCATAAAAGCTCTCTCTCTCTTTCTCTGTCTTCTCTTTTCTACCACTCTCTCTCTCTCTCTCTCTCTCTCTCTCTCTCTCTCTCTCTCTCTCTCTCTCTCTCTCTCTCTCTCTCTCTCTCTCTCCATTCGCTGTGGCAGCTAGGGTTGGGCGATATTACGGTAGCATCGTATATCGACAATGATTGACAGCCATCGTCGATGGTGATGACTTCACGATGTCACAAAATATGGTTAAGCCTTTCCATTTGAACAGAGTCGGTCAGCACGGCGACATGCCAAATGGCCTATACCATATACCATACCTATACCATATTGGCTAGAGACTACATGTCGAATAGATATATTTAACATAATGCAAGAGAAGAGCACCAAAGGTCAGATGGGATCAGACCTGTTTTCCCCCTCGTCTCTAATGTGTGATGTCACAGTTCTTTTTCAGCAGACACTCAGTGTTTTAAAATATATATATATATTTAACTAGACAAGTCATTTAAGAACAAATTCTTAATTACAATGACGGCCTAGGAACAGTGGGGTTAACTGCCTGTTCAGGGGCATAATGACAGATTTCTAACTTGTCAGCTCGGGGATTCGTTCTTGCAACCTTTCAGTTACTAGTCCGACACTCTAACCACTAGGCTACCTGCCGCCTCTACACTCTAACCACTAGGCTACCTGCCGCCTCTACACTCTAACCACTAGGCTACCTGCCACCTCTACACTCTAACCACTAGGCTACCTGCCGCCTCTACACTCTAACCACTAGGCTACCTGCCGCCTCTACACTCTAACCACTAGGCTACCTGCCGCCTCTACACTCTAACCACTAGGCTACCTGCCGCCTCTACACTCTAACCACTAGGCTACCTGCCGCCTCTACACTCTAACCACTAGGCTACCTGCCGCCCCTGTTCTGACGTATCGTTTTAAAATCTTCATTTCCCTTTTTCTCACCGAATCCCCATTCCATTTGAATGTGACCTGTTAGCCTAGGCACAGCCTACTCCTTCATGATCAACCATCAAATGAATCTAAGTTTCATCTCAGAAAGTTGTTTGCGAATAGCCTAAATAAAAACATTGTATAATAATAATGCCAGAGAACAAACAATTAATTGCAAGATTAGTCTATCGAACAGGAAGTTTAAACAAACTTGGTATGTTTCTGCTTTGCTTGACCAAAGTGTAGGCAA
The DNA here is from genome assembly GCF_018296145.1 of Oncorhynchus tshawytscha. Classification (NCBI taxonomy): domain Eukaryota; kingdom Metazoa; phylum Chordata; class Actinopteri; order Salmoniformes; family Salmonidae; genus Oncorhynchus; species Oncorhynchus tshawytscha. Next base: position 8,490,510 of record NC_056429.1, on the reverse strand, counting down.
AATAAGTTGTGCTGTCTGAGCTTCTGCTGCAGCACTGTCAATAGGCAGGAACTATAAATGAATTAATGATGAGTCTGTGTCGTTGTTGATTCACAAGCAACTTTATTTTTTATAGCTTACTAAGAAATGTTACATTTATATCAAAGCCAACAACAAATCAGATAAAACTCAAATATAACGTTGTTTATAACACGTAAAAACAGATGAACCGAAGCCTAGACTAAAAACAGATGAACCGAGGCCTAGACTAAAAAAGGAGGAACCGTGGCCTAGAATAAAAACAGATGAACCGTGGTCTAGACTAAAAACAGATGAACCGTGGCTAAGAACAGAGGAACCGTGGCCTAGACTAAAAACTGATGAACCGTGGCCTAGACTAAAAACAGATGAACCGTGGCCTAGACTAAAAACAGATGAACCGTGGCCTAGACTAAAAACAAATTAACCGTGGCCTAGACTAAAAACAGATGAACCGTGGCCTAGACTAAAAACAGATGAACCGTGGCCTAGACTAAAAACAGATGAACCGAGGCCTAGACTAAAAACAGATGAACCGTGGTCTAGACTAAAAACAGATTAACCGTGGCCTAGACTAAAAACAGATAAACCGTGGCCTAGACTAAAAACAGATGAACCGTGGCCTAGACTAAAAACAGATGAACCGAGGCCTAGACTAAAAACAGATGAACCGAGGCCTAGACTAAAAACAGATGAACCGAGGCCTAGACTAAAAACAGATGAACCGAGGCCTAGACTAAAAACAGATGAACCGAGGCCTAGACTAAAAACAGATGAACCGTGGTCTAGACTAAAAACAGATGAACCGAGGCCTAGACTAAAAACAGGTGAACCGTGGCCTAGACTAAAAACAGATGAACCGAGGCCTAGACTAAAAACAGATGAACCGTGGCCTAGACTAAAAACAGATGAACCGTGGCCTAGACTAAAAACAGATGAACCGAGGCCTAGACTAAAAACAGATGAACCGAGGCCTAGACTAAAAACAGATGAACCGAGGCCTAGACTAAAAACAGATGAACCGTGGCTAAAAACAGAGGAACTGTGGCCTAGACTAAAAACAGATGAACCGTGGCCTAGACTAAAAACAGATGAACCGTGGCTAAAAACAAATGAACCGTGGCCTAGACTAAAAACAGATGAACCGTGGCCTAGACTAAAAACAGATGAACCGTGGCCTAGACTAAAAACAGATGAACCGTGGCCTAGACTAAAAACAGATGAACAGAAGGCCTAGACTAAAAACAGATGAACCGAGGCCTAGACTAAAAACAGATGAACCGAGGCCTAGACTAAAAACAGATGAACCGTGGCCTAGACTAAAAACAGATGAACCGTGGTCTAGACTAAAAACAGATGAACCGTGGCCTAGACTAAAAACAGATGAACCGTGGCCTAGACTAAAAACAGATGAACCGTGGCTAAAAACAGATGAACCGTGGCCTAGGCTAAAAACAGATGAACCGTGGCCTAGGCTAAAAACAGAGGAACCGTGGCCTAGACTAAAAACAGATGAACCGTGGCCTAGACTAAAAACAGATGAACCGTGGCCTAGACTAAAAACAGATGAACCGTGGCCTAGACTAAAAACAGATGAACCGTGGCCTAGACTAAAAACAGATGAACCGTGGCCTAGACTAAAAACAGATGAACCGTGGCCTAGACTAAAAACAGATGAACCGAGGCCTAGACTAAAAACAGATGAACCGAGGCCTAGACTAAAAACAGATGAACCGAGGCCTAGACTAAAAACAGATGAACCGTGGCCTATACTAAAAACAGATGAACCGTGGCCTAGACTAAAAACAGATGAACCGTGGCCTAGACTAAAAACAGATGAACCGTGGCCTAGACTAAAAACAGATGAACCGTGGCCTAGACTAAAAACAAATTAACCGTGGCCTAGACTAAAAAACAGATGAACCGAGGCCTAGACTAAAAACAGATGAACCGTGGCCTAGACTAAAAACAGATGAACCGTGGCTAAAAACAAATGAACCGTGGCCTAGACTAAAAACAGATGAACCGTGGCCTAGACTAAAAACAGATGAACCGTGGCCTAGACTAAAAACAGATGAACCGTGGCCTAGACTAAAAACAGATGAACAGAAGGCCTAGACTAAAAACAGATGAACCGAGGCCTAGACTAAAAACAGATGAACCGAGGCCTAGACTAAAAACAGATGAACCGTGGCCTAGACTAAAAACAGATGAACCGTGGTCTAGACTAAAAACAGATGAACCGTGGCCTAGACTAAAAACAGATGAACCGTGGCCTAGACTAAAAACAGATGAACCGTGGCTAAAAACAGATGAACCGTGGCCTAGGCTAAAAACAGATGAACCGTGGCCTAGGCTAAAAACAGAGGAACCGTGGCCTAGACTAAAAACAGATGAACCGTGGCCTAGACTAAAAACAGATGAACCGTGGCCTAGACTAAAAACAGATGAACCGTGGCCTAGACTAAAAACAGATGAACCGTGGCCTAGACTAAAAACAGATGAACCGTGGCCTAGACTAAAAACAGATGAACCGTGGCCTAGACTAAAAACAGATGAACCGAGGCCTAGACTAAAAACAGATGAACCGAGGCCTAGACTAAAAACAGATGAACCGAGGCCTAGACTAAAAACAGATGAACCGTGGCCTATACTAAAAACAGATGAACCGTGGCCTAGACTAAAAACAGATGAACCGTGGCCTAGACTAAAAACAGATGAACCGTGGCCTAGACTAAAAACAGATGAACCGTGGCCTAGACTAAAAACAGATGAACCGTGGCCTAGACTAAAAACAAATTAACCGTGGCCTAGACTAAAAAACAGATGAACCGAGGCCTAGACTAAAAACAGATGAACCGTGGCCTAGACTAAAAACAGATGAACCGAGGCCTAGACTAAAAACAGATGAACCGTGGCCTAGACTAAAAACAGATGAACCGTGGCCTAGACTAAAAACAGATGAACCGTGGCCTAGACTAAAAACAAATTAACCGTGGCCTAGACTAAAAACAGATGAACCGAGGCCTAGACTAAAAACAGATGAACCGTGGCCTAGACTAAAAACAGATGAACCGTGGCTAAAAACAAATGAACCGTGGCCTAGACTAAAAACAGATGAACCGTGGCCTAGACTAAAAACAGATGAACCGTGGCCTAGACTAAAAACAGATGAACCGTGGCCTAGACTAAAAACAGATGAACAGAAGGCCTAGACTAAAAACAGATGAACCGAGGCCTAGACTAAAAACAGATGAACCGAGGCCTAGACTAAAAACAGATGAACCGTGGCCTAGACTAAAAACAGATGAACCGTGGTCTAGACTAAAAACAGATGAACCGTGGCCTAGACTAAAAACAGATGAACCGTGGCCTAGACTAAAAACAGATGAACCGTGGCTAAAAACAGATGAACCGTGGCCTAGGCTAAAAACAGATGAACCGTGGCCTAGGCTAAAAACAGAGGAACCGTGGCCTAGACTAAAAACAGATGAACCGTGGCCTAGACTAAAAACAGATGAACCGTGGCCTAGACTAAAAACAGATGAACCGTGGCCTAGACTAAAAACAGATGAACCGTGGCCTAGACTAAAAACAGATGAACCGTGGCCTAGACTAAAAACAGATGAACCGTGGCCTAGACTAAAAACAGATGAACCGAGGCCTAGACTAAAAACAGATGAACCGAGGCCTAGACTAAAAACAGATGAACCGAGGCCTAGACTAAAAACAGATGAACCGTGGCCTATACTAAAAACAGATGAACCGTGGCCTAGACTAAAAACAGATGAACCGTGGCCTAGACTAAAAACAGATGAACCGTGGCCTAGACTAAAAACAGATGAACCGTGGCCTAGACTAAAAACAGATGAACCGTGGCCTAGACTAAAAACAAATTAACCGTGGCCTAGACTAAAAACAGATGAACCGAGGCCTAGACTAAAAACAGATGAACCGTGGCCTAGACTAAAAACAGATGAACCGAGGCCTAGACTAAAAACAGATGAACCGAGGCCTAGACTAAAAACAGATGAACCGTGGCCTAGACTAAAAACAGATGAACCGTGGCCTAGACTAAAAACAGATGAACCGTGGCCTAGACTAAAAACAGATGAACCGTGGCCTAGACTAAAAACAGATGAACCGTGGCCTAGACTAAAAACAGATGAACCGTGGCCTAGACTAAAAACAGATGAACCGAGGCCTAGACTAAAAACAGATGAACCGTGGCCTAGACTAAAAACAGATGAACCGTGGCCTAGGCTAAAAACAGATGAACCGTGGCCTAGGCCTATTATCCTTTCAAGGCTTGAAAGAATATTCTAGATTTAGCTATAGGCTATGTCTTTCCAATAAGATTCATCTGGATTTGAATATAGGCAACATTAAAAAATAAAAAATAAATAAAATACAATTAAAATTACAATTTAAAAAAATTTAATTAAACACAAATTTGCAATGAGGAAACATTAGGTCTAGTTGTGTTTTACCATGTTTTAGGCCTACCTAAATGTTTCACCAGCAGGCCATTTCACCAGCAGGCCATTTCACCAGCAGGCCATTTCACCAGCAGGCCATTTCACCAGCAGGCCATTTCAGGCCATTTCACCAGCAGGCCATTTCACCAGCAGGCCATTTCACCAGCAGGCCATTTCACCAGCAGGCCATTTCACCAGCAGGCCATTTCACCAGCAGGCCATCAACTCCTCCGGTGGCTTCTTCAATGAGAGTGACTAAGCGAGACATTCTTTTACCAAAGAAAAACAAACTACTGTTCAATTCTTAACAGAGTTTTACTTACAGAGATTGTTTGTGACATTTGTACCAATTTAAATAAGAATAACTCCATAAAAGACTAAGCAGCACATCTCGACCCCTCCGCCCGCCCGCGCACAAAAACAAACGATACCACAGTACATTAATGATGTTTGGACAGGTCGATGGGACGATGTGTCATTCCAAACATCGTCCAACCCTACTCACAGCAAACCTCAAACCCATCCTCTAATCTACAACTCTTTAGGTCCTGTTAACCCTTTGCATTGGTTCTAAACTCTCCAGTCTAATCCCTCCCCTATTTAACATTGGTTCTCTACTCTCCAGTCTAATCCCCCCCCCATATTTAACATTGGTTCTAAACTCTCCAGTCTAATCCCCCATATTTAACATTGGTTCTCTACTCTCCAGTCTACCCCCCCTATTTAACATTGGTTCTATACTCTCCAGTCTAATCCCTCCCCTATTTAACATTGGTTCTCTACTCTCCAGTCTAACCCCCCCCCATATTTAACATTGGTTCTAAACTCTCCAGTCTAATCCCCCATATTTAACATTGGTTCTCTACTCTCCAGTCTAATCCCTCCCCATTTAACATTGGTTCTCTACTCTCCAGTCTAACCCCCCATTTAACATTGGTTCTCTACTCTCCAGTCTAATCCCCCCATATTTAACATTGGTTCTCTACTCTCCAGTCTAATCCCCCATTTAACATTGGTTCTCTACTCTCCAGTCTAATCCCCCATATTTAACATTGGTTCTCTACTCTCCAGTCTAACCCCTCCCCCATTTAACATTGGTTCTCTACTCTCCAGTCTAACCCCCATTTTTAACATTGGTTCTCTACTCTCCAGTCTAACCCCCCCCCAATTTAACATTGGTTCTCTACTCTCCAGTCTAATCCCTCCCATATTTAACATTGGTTCTCTACTCTCCAGTCTAATCCCCCCATTTAACATTGGTTCTCTACTCTCCAGTCTAATCCCTCCCATATTTAACATTGGTTCTCTACTCTCCTAATCCCCCATTGGTTCTCATTTAACATTGGTTCTCTACTCTCCAGTCTAATCCCCCCCATTTAACATTGGTTCTCTACTCTCCAGTCTACCCCCCCCTATTTAACATTGGTTCTCTACTCTCCAGTCTAATCCCCCCATATTTAACATTGGTTCTCTACTCTCCAGTCTAATCCCCCCCATTTAACATTGGTTCTCTACTCTCCAGTCTAATCCCCCCATTTTAACATTGGTTCTCTACTCTCCAGTCTAATCCCCCCCATTGGTTCTCTTTAACATTGGTTCTAATCTAATCCCCCCATATTTAACATTGGTCTAATCCCCCCCATTTAACATTGGTTCTCTACTCTCCAGTCTAATCCCCCCCATTTAACATTGGTTCTCTACTCTCCAGTCTAATCCCCCCATATTTAACATTGGTTCTCTACTCTCCAGTCTAACCCCCCATTTTAACATTGGTTCTCTACTCTCCAGTCTAATCCCCCCATTTAACATTGGTTCTCTACTCTCCAGTCTAATCCCCCCCATTTAACATTGGTTCTCTACTCTCCAGTCTAATCCCCCCATTTAACATTGGTTCTCTACTCTCCAGTCTAATCCCCCCATATTTAACATTGGTTCTCTACTCTCCAGTCTAATCCCCCCCATTTAACATTGGTTCTCTACTCTCCAGTCTAATCCCCCATTTAACATTGGTTCTCTACTCTCCAGTCCCTCCCCTAATCCCCCTATTTAACATTGGTTCTCTACTCTCCAGTCTAACCCCCCCATTTAACATTGGTTCTCTAAACTCTCTAATCCCCCCAGTTCTAATCCCTAATCCCCCATATTTAACATTGGTTCTCTACTCTCCAGTCTAATCCCCCCCATTTAACATTGGTTCTCTACTTCCAGTCTAATCCCCCCATATTTAACATTGGTTCTCTACTCTCCAGTCTAATCCCCCCATTTAACATTGGTTCTCTACTCTCCAGTCTAATCCCCCCCTATTTAACATTGGTTCTCTACTCTCCAGTCTAATCCCCCCATTTTAACATTGGTTCTCTACTCTCCAGTCTAATCCCTCCCCATTTTAACATTGGTTCTCTACTCTCCAGTCTACCCCCCTATTTAACATTGGTTCTCTACTCTCCAGTCTAATCCCTCCCATATTTAACATTGGTTCTCTACTCTCCAGTCTAATCCCCCCATTTAACATTGGTTCTCTACTCTCCAGTCTAATCCCCCCCCCCCATTTTAACATTGGTTCTCTACTCTCCAGTCTAATCCCCCCATTTAACATTGGTTCTCTACTCTCCAGTCTAATCCCCCCTAATCCCCCATTTAACATTGGTTCTCTAAACTCTCCAGTCTAATCCCTCCCCCATATTTAACATTGGTTCTCTACTCTCCAGTCTAATCCCTCCCATATTTAACATTGGTTCTCTACTCTCCAGTCTAATCCCCCCATTTAACATTGGTTCTCTATCTCCAGTCTAATCCCTCCCATATTTAACATTGGTTCTCTACTCTCCAGTCTAATCCCCCCCATTTAACATTGGTTCTCTACTCTCCAGTCTAATCCCCCCACCATATTTAACATTGGTTCTCTACTCTCCAGTCTAACCCCCATTTAACATTGGTTCTCTACTCTCCAGTCTAATCCCCCCATATTTAACATTGGTTCTCTACTCTCCAGTCTAATCCCTCCCATATTTAACATTGGTTCTCTACTCTCCAGTCTAATCCCCCATTTAACATTGGTTCTCTACTCTCCAGTCTAATCCCCCCATATTTAACATTGGTTCTCTACTCTCCAGTCTAATCCCCCCATTTTAACATTGGTTCTCTACTCTCCAGTCTAATCCCCCCATTTAACATTGGTTCTCTACTCTCCAGTCTAATCCCCCCCATATTTAACATTGGTTCTCTACTCTCCAGTCTAATCCCCCCCCCCCATATTTAACATTGGTTCTCTACTCTCCAGTCTAACCCCCCATTTAACATTGGTTCTAAACTCTCCAGTCTAATCCCTCCCATATTTAACATTGGTTCTAAACTCTCCAGTCTAATCCCTCCCATATTTAACATTGGTTCTCTACTCTCCAGTCTAATCCCCCCCATTTAACATTGGTTCTCTACTCTCCAGTCTAATCCCTCCCATATTTAACATTGGTTCTCTACTCTCCAGTCTAACCCCCCATTTAACATTGGTTATCTACTCTCCAGTCTAATCCCCCCCCATTTTAACATTGGTTCTCTACTCTCCAGTCTACCCCCCTATTTAACATTGGTTCTCTACTCTCAGTCTAATCCCTCCCATATTTAACATTGGTTCTCTACTCTCCAGTCTAATCCCCCATTTAACATTGGTTCTCTACTCTCCAGTCTAATCCCCCATATTTAACATTGGTTCTCTACTCTCCAGTCTAATCCCCCATTTAACATTGGTTCTCTACTCTCAGTCTAACCCCCCCATATTTAACATTGGTTCTCTACTCTCCAGTCTAATCCCCCCATTTAACATTGGTTCTCTACTCTCCAGTCTAATCCCCCATATTTAACATTGGTTCTCTACTCTCCAGTCTAATCCCCCTATTTAACATTGGTTCTCTACTCTCCAGTCTAACCCCCCCCATATTTAACATTGGTTCTCTACTCTCAGTCTAACCCCCCCATTTAACATTGGTTCTAAACTCTCCAGTCTAATCCCTCCCATATTTAACATTGGTTCTCTACTCTCCAGTCTAATCCCCCCCATTTTAACATTGGTTCTCTACTCTCCAGTCTAATCCCTCCCATATTTAACATTGGTTCTCTACTCTCCAGTCTAATCCCCCTATTTAACATTGGTTCTCTACTCTCCAGTCTAATCCCCCCATATTTAACATTGGTTCTCTACTCTCCAGTCTAATCCCCCCCATTTAACATTGGTTCTCTACTCTCCAGTCTAATCCCCCCATTTAACATTGGTTCTCTACTCTCCAGTCTAATCCCCCCATTTAACATTGGTTCTCTACTCTCCAGTCTAATCCCCCACCATTTAACATTGGTTCTCTACTCTCAGTCTAACCCCCCCATTTAACATTGGTTCTCTACTCTCCAGTCTAATCCCTCCCCTATTTAACATTGGTTCTCTACTCTCCAGTCTAACCCCCATTTAACATTGGTTCTAAACTCTCCAGTCTAATCCCTCCCATATTTAACATTGGTTCCTACTCTCCAGTCTAATCCCCCCCTATTTAACATTGGTTCTCTACTCTCCAGTCTAATCCCTCCCATATTTAACATTGGTTCTCTACTCTCCAGTCTAATCCCCCCATTTAACATTGGTTCTCTACTCTCCAGTCTCCCCCCTATTTAGCATTGGTTCTCTACTCTCCAGTCTAATCCCTCCCATATTTAACATTGGTTCTCTACTCTCCAGTCTAATCCCCCCCATTTAACATTGGTTCTCTACTCTCCAGTCTAATCCCCATATTTAACATTGGTTCTCTACTCTCCAGTCTAATCCCCCCCTATTTAACATTGGTTCTCTACTCTCAGTCTAACCCCCCCCATTTAACATTGGTTCTAAACTCTCCAGTCTAATCCCTCCCATATTTAACATTGGTTCTAAACTCTCCAGTCTAATCCCTCCCATATTTAACATTGGTTCTCTACTCTCCAGTCTAATCCCCCATTTAACATTGGTTCTCTACTCTCCAGTCTAATCCCCCCATATTTAACATTGGTTCTCTACTCTCCAGTCTAATCCCCCCCATTTAACATTGGTTCTCTACTCTCCAGTCTAATCCCTCCCATATTTAACATTGGTTCTCTACTCTCCAGTCTAACCCCCCATTTAACATTGGTTCTAAACTCTCCAGTCTAATCCCTCCCATATTTAACATTGGTTCTCTACTCTCCAGTCTAATCCCCCTATTTAACATTGGTTCTCTACTCTCCAGTCTAACCCCCCATATTTAACATTGGTTCTCTACTCTCCAGTCTAACCCCCCATTTAACATTGGTTCTAAACTCTCCAGTCTAATCCCTCCCATATTTAACATTGGTTCTAAACTCTCCAGTCTAATCCCTCCCATATTTAACATTGGTTCTCTACTCTCCAGTCTAATCCCCCCATTTAACATTGGTTCTCTACTCTCCAGTCTAATCCCTCCCATATTTAACATTGGTTCTCTACTCTCCAGTCTAATCCCCCCATTTAACATTGGTTATCTACTCTCCAGTCTAATCCCCCCATATTTAACATTGGTTCTCTATTCTCCAGTCTAATCCCCCCATATTTAACATTGGTTCTCTACTCTCCAGTCTAATCCCTCCCATATTTAACATTGGTTCTCTACTCTCCAGTCTAATCCCCCCATTTAACATTGGTTCTCTACTCTCCAGTCTAATCCCCCCATTTTAACATTGGTTCTCTACTCTCCAGTCTAATCCCCCCATTTAACATTGGTTCTCTACTCTCCAGTCTAATCCCCCCCATTTAACATTGGTTCTCTACTCTCCAGTCTAATCCCCCATTTAACATTGGTTCTCTACTCTCCAGTCTAATCCCCCCATTTAACATTGGTTCTCTACTCTCCAGTCTAATCCCTCCCATATTTAACATTGGTTCTCTACTCTCCAGTCTAATCCCCCCATTTAACATTGGTTATCTACTCTCCAGTCTAATCCCCCCATTTAACATTGGTTCTCTATTCTCCAGTCTAATCCCCCATTTAACATTGGTTCTCTACTCTCCAGTCTAATCCCTCCCATATTTAACATTGGTTCTCTACTCTCCAGTCTAATCCCCCCATTTAACATTGGTTCTCTACTCTCCAGTCTAATCCCCCCCATTTAACATTGGTTCTCTACTCTCCAGTCTAATCCCTCCCATATTTAACATTGGTTCTCTACTCTCCAGTCTAATCCCCCATTTAACATTGGTTCTCTACTCTCCAGTCTAATCCCCCCATTTTAACATTGGTTCTCTATTCTCCAGTCTAATCCCCCCATTTAACATTGGTTCTCTACTCTCCAGTCTAATCCCCCCATATTTAACATTGGTTCTCTACTCTCCAGTCTAACCCCCCATTTAACATTGGTTCTCTACTCTCCAGTCTAATCCCCCCATTTTAACATTGGTTCTAAACTCTCCAGTCTAATCCCCCATATTTAACATTGGTTCTCTACTCTCCAGTCTAATCCCCCATTTAACATTGGTTCTCTACTCTCCAGTCTAATCCCTCCCATATTTAACATTGGTTCTCTACTCTCCAGTCTAATCCCCCCCATTTAACATTGGTTCTCTACTCTCCAGTCTAATCCCCCCATTTAACATTGGTTCTCTATCTCCAGTCTACCCCCCATATTTAACATTGGTTCTCTACTCTCCAGTCTAATCCCCCCATATTTAACATTGGTTCTCTACTCTCCAGTCTAATCCCCCCCATTTAACATTGGTTCTCTACTCTCCAGTCTAATCCCCCCCATTTAACATTGGTTCTCTACTCTCCAGTCTAATCCCCCCATTTAACATTGGTTCTCTACTCTCCAGTCTAATCCCCCCATTTAACATTGGTTCTCTACTCTCCAGTCTAATCCCCCCCATTTAACATTGGTTCTCTACTCTCAGTCTAATCCCCCCATTTAACATTGGTTCTCTACTCTCAGTCTAATCCCCCCATATTTAACATTGGTTCTCTACTCTCCAGTCTAATCCCCCCCATTTAACATTGGTTCTCTACTCTCCAGTCTAATCCCCCCATTTAACATTGGTTCTCTATTCTCCAGTCTAATCCCCCCATTTTAACATTGGTTCTCTACTCTCCAGTCTAATCCCTCCCATATTTAACATTGGTTCTCTACTCTCCAGTCTAATCCCCCCATTTAACATTGGTTCTCTACTCTCCAGTCTAATCCCCCCATTTAACATTGGTTCTCTACTCTCCAGTCTAATCCCCCCATTTAACATTGGTTCTCTACTCTCCAGTCTAATCCCCCCCCATTTAACATTGGTTCTCTACTCTCCAGTCTAATCCCCCCATTTAACATTGGTTCTCTACTCTCCAGTCTAATCCCCCCCCATTTAACATTGGTTCTCTACTCTCCAGTCTAATCCCCCCATTTAACATTGGTTCTCTACTCTCCAGTCTAATCCCCCCATTTAACATTGGTTCTCTACTCTCAGTCTAATCCCCCCATTTAACATTGGTTCTCTACTCTCAGTCTAATCCCTCCCATATTTAACATTGGTTCTCTACTCTCCAGTCTAATCCCCCATTTAACATTGGTTCTCTACTCTCCAGTCTAATCCCTCCCATATTTAACATTGGTTCTCTACTCTCCAGTCTAATCCCCCCCATTTAACATTGGTTCTCTACTCTCCAGTCTAATCCCTCCCATATTTAACATCGGTTCTCTACTCTCCAGTCTAACCCCCCATTTAACATTGGTTCTCTACTCTCCAGTCTAATCCCTCCCATATTTAACATTGGTTATCTACTCTCCAGTCTAATCCCCCCATTTAACATTGGTTCTCTACTCTCCAGTCTACCCCCCTATTTAACATTGGTTCTCTACTCTCAGTCTAATCCCTCCCATATTTAACATTGGTTCTCTACTCTCCAGTCTAATCCCCCCATTTAACATTGGTTCTCTACTCTCCAGTCTAGCCCCCTATTTAGCATTGGTTCTCTACTCTCCAGTCTAATCCCTCCCATATTTAACATTGGTTCTCTACTCTCAGTCTAATCCCCCCATTTAACATTGGTTCTCTACTCTCCAGTCTAATCCCCATATTTAACATTGGTTCTCTACTCTCCAGTCTAATCCCCCTATTTAACATTGGTTATCTACTCTCCAGTCTAACCCCCCGATTTAACATTGGTTCTAAACTCTCCAGTCTAATCCCTCCCATATTTAACATTGGTTCTAAACTCTCCAGTCTAATCCCTCCCATATTTAACATTGGTTCTCTACTCTCCAGTCTAATCCCCCCATTTAACATTGGTTCTCTACTCTCCAGTCTAATCCCTCCCATATTTAACATTGGTTCTCTACTCTCCAGTCTAATCCCCCCCATTTAACATTGGTTCTCTACTCTCCAGTCTAAACCCCCCATATTTAACATTGGTTCTCTACTCTCCAGTCTAACCCCCCATTTAACATTGGTTCTAAACTCTCCAGTCTAATCCCTCCCATATTTAACATTGGTTCTAAACTCTCCAGTCTAATCCCTCCCATATTTAACATTGGTTCTCTACTCTCCAGTCTAATCCCCCCATTTAACATTGGTTCTCTACTCTCCAGTCTAATCCCTCCCATATTTAACATTGGTTCTCTACTCTCCAGTCTAACCCCCCCATTTAACATTGGTTCTAAACTCTCCAGTCTAATCCCTCCCATATTTAACATTGGTTCTCTACTCTCCAGTCTAATCCCCCTATTTAACATTGGTTCTCTACTCTCCAGTCTAACCCCCATATTTAACATTGGTTCTCTACTCTCCAGTCTAACCCCCATTTAACATTGGTTCTAAACTCTCCAGTCTAATCCCTCCCATATTTAACATTGGTTCTAAACTCTCCAGTCTAATCCCTCCCATATTTAACATTGGTTCTCTACTCTCCAGTCTAATCCCCCCCATTTAACATTGGTTCTCTACTCTCCAGTCTAATCCCTCCCATATTTAACATTGGTTCTCTACTCTCCAGTCTAATCCCCCCATTTAACATTGGTTATCTACTCTCCAGTCTAATCCCCCCATTTAACATTGGTTCTCTATTCTCCAGTCTACCCCCTATTTAACATTGGTTCTCTACTCTCCAGTCTAATCCCTCCCATATTTAACATTGGTTCTCTACTCTCCAGTCTAATCCCCCTATTTAACATTGGTTCTCTACTCTCCAGTCTAACCCCCCATATTTAATATTGGTTCTCTACTCTCCAGTCTAACCCCCATTTAACATTGGTTCTAAACTCTCCAGTCTAATCCCTCCCATATTTAACATTGGTTCTAAACTCTCCAGTCTAATCCCCCCATTTAACATTGGTTCTCTACTCTCCAGTCTAATCCCTCCCATATTTAACATTGGATCTCTACTCTCCAGTCTAACTCCCCCCATTTAACATTGGTTATCTACTCTCCAGTCTAATCCCCCCATTTAACATTGGTTCTCTATTCTCCAGTCTACCCCCTATTTAACATTGGTTCTCTACTCTCCAGTCTAATCCCTCCCATATTTAACATTGGTTCTCTACTCTCCAGTCTAATCCCCCCCATTTAACATTGGTTATCTACTCTCCAGTCTAATCCCCCATTTAACATTGGTTCTCTATTCTCCAGTCTACCCCCTATTTAACATTGGTTCTCTACTCTCCAGTCTAATCCCTCCCATATTTAACATTGGTTCTCTACTCTCCAGTCTAATCCCCCATTTAACATTGGTTCTCTACTCTCCAGTCTAATCCCCCATTTAACATTGGTTCTCTACTCTCCAGTCTAATCCCTCTCCTATTTAACATTGGTTCTCTACTCTCCAGTCTACCCCCATATTTAACATTGGTTCTCTACTCTCCAGTCTAACCCCCATTTAACATTGGTTCTCTACTCTCCAGTCTAATCCCGCCCATATTTAACATTGGTTCTCTACTCTCCAGTCTAATCCTGGAGAGGTTTTAGAGAATACAGTAATACGGTTTTAGAGAATACAGTAATACGGTTTTAGAGAATACAGTAATACGGTTTTAGAGAATACAGTAATAAGAACATAATAAATGGAAAACATTGTCCACAACCTTACTATATCATACTATACTATAATATACCCGACTGTACTAAACCATACTATACCGTACTATACTATAATATACCCGACTGTACTAAACCGTACTATACTGTACTATGATATACCGTACTATACTATAGTATACCCGACTGTACTAAACCGTACTATACCGTACTATGGTATACCGTACTATACTATAGTATACCCGACTGTACTAAACCGTACTATACCGTACTATACTATAATATACCTGACTGTACTAAACCATTCTATACCGTACTATGATATACCGTACTATACTATAATATACCAGACTGTACTAAACCATACTATACCGTACTATGATATACCGTACTATACTATAATATACCCGACTGTACTAAACCATACTATACCGTACTATGGTATACCGTACTATACTATAATATACCCAACTGTACTAAACCGTACTATACCGTACTATGATATACCGTACTATACTATAATATACCCGACTGTACTAAACCATACTATACCGTACTATGATATACCGTACTATACTATAATATACCCGACTGTACTAAACCGTACTCTACCATACCGTACTATACTATAACATAACATACTATACTATACCATACCACACCATGCTGTACTACACCATACTATACCACACTGTACTATACTATACCACACTGTACTATACTATACCATACTATACCGTACTATACCATACTGTACCATACTATACCGTACTATACTATACCGCACTATACTATACCGTTCTGTAATATACTGTACTGTACTTTACCGTACTATACCATACTGTACCATACTATACCGTAATGTACTATACTATACCACACTATACTATACCGTACTGTAATATACTGTAATATACTATGCCATGCTATACCGTACTATACCATACCATACTAAACTATAACATACCATACTAAATAATACCGTACCATAATATACTCCACCATACCGTACCACACCATACTACACCATACTATACTATACCACACTGTACTATACCAAAATGTAATATACCATACTATACCATACTATACTATACCACACTGTACTAAACCATAATGTAATATACCATACTATACCATACTATACTATACCATACTGTAATATACCATACTATAATATACCGTACTATACCATACTATACTGTACTATACCATACTGTAATATACCGTACTATACTATACTGTAATATACCGTACTATACCATACTATACTATACCATACTGTAATATACCGTACTATACCATACTGTACTATACCATACTGTAATATACCATACTATACTATACCATACTGTAATATACCGTACTATACCATACTATACTGTACTATACCATACTGTAATATACCATACTATACCATACCATACTATACTATGCCATACTGTAATATACCATACCATTCTATACCATACTGTAATATACCGTACTATACCGTACTGTAATATACCGTACTATACTATACCATACTGTAATATACCGTACTATACCGTACTGTAATATACCGTACTATACTATACTATACCATACTGTAATATACCGTACTATACCGTACTATACTATACCATACCGTACTATACCGTACTGTAATATACCATACTATACTATACCATACTGTAATATACCGTACTATACCGTACTGTAATATACCGTACTATACTATACTATACCATACTGTAATATGCCGTACTATACCGTACTATACTATACCATACCGTACTATACCGTACTGTAATATACCGTACTATACTATACTATACCATACTGTAATATACCGTACTATACTATACCATACTGTAATATACCGTACTATACTATACCATAATGTACTATACTAAACCGTACTATCCCATACTGTATTATACAGTACTATACTATACCATACTGTACTATACTAACCGTACTATCCCATACTGTACTATACTGCACTATACCATACAATAATATAAAGTACAATACTATATCATGCAATACTATACCGCACAATACTATACCGTGCAGTACCGTATAATACTATACCGTACTATACTATACCGTACTATGATATACCGTATGATACTGTACAATACTATACCGTACTATACTATATCGTACTACACCATACTATACCGTCATGTACTATACTGTACTATACCGTACTATACTATATCGTACTATACCGTACTATACTATAACATACCATACTGCACTATACCGTACTACACCATGCTGTACTACACTGTACTATAACATACTGTACTATACCATACTGTACTATACTGCACTATACCATACAATAATATACCGTGCAATACTGTATCGTACAATACTATACCGCACAATACTATACCGTGCAGTACCGTACTATACTATATCATACTATACTGTACTACAACATACCATTCTAAACTATTCCATACCGTACTATACTAGAAACGCTATACCACTAAGAGTAAATATTTTCTAATCTCTGTACCAGAGCAAATACAACAGAATAGAATACATTCCTTGACTATGGCCTACCTCCATCCAAAAGACAAAAGTACGCTGATAAGTCAGTTACGATAAGGCAAAGTACACAAAGAGTTACTGTATGTAAACAGTCCTTTCAACAAATAACCAGAATCATCACAGACCTGAAAACTGTTTCTATTTCTCCATCAGTTTCCTGTTCGCAAAACCTATGTTTAGTTTCGTGTCATTCACTGAGTTTGGGCCATACTCATAGTCCATAATCAATATCAGTCCACCTTCAAGTCACTTTCCTTTTCCAGTTGTTACATTTTGACCCAAAGCAGCTCCGAGCTGAGTAATACTTTTGGACAGACAGCTGCTCATGCACAAATTGTATACTAGAATGAATGACCAGGCCAAGCCATTTGGAGAGATCAAAGGAAACCAAATCTGTCCCTAATAACAGCCCTCTGTGTTGGACAGGGCAGAACCAAACATGTCATGACCTGCAGGATGTGTGTGTGTGTGTGTGTGTGTGTGTGTGTGTGTGTGTGTGTGTGTGTGTGTGTGTGTGTGTGTGTTGCCTTTTTTAACAAAAGTTACATGACATTGTCTCTGCAGATCGTACCATGGCTTGAGAGTTCAGAAAGTCAACCCTTGAAAACACAGGTACACTACATCGCAGGTACACTACATCAGTGGTACACTACATCAGTGGTACACTACATCAGTGGTACACTACATCGCAGGTACACTACATCAGTGGTACACTACATCGCAGGTACACTACATCGCAGGTACACTACATTGCAGGTACACTACATCGCAGGTACACTACATCGCAGGTACACTACATCAGTGGTACACTACATCGCAGGTACACTACATCGCAGGTACACTACATCAGAGGTACACTACATCAGTGGTACACTACATCGCAGGTACACTACATCGCAGGTACACTACATCGCAGGTACACTACATCGCAGGTACACTACATCGCAGGTACACTACATCAGTGGTACACTACATCAGTGGTACACTACATCGCAGGTACACTACATCAGTGGTACACTACATCAGTGGTACACTACATCAGTGGTACACTACATCAGTGGTACACTACATCGCAGGTACACTACATCAGTGGTACACTACATCAGTGGTACACTACATCAGAGGTACACTACATCAGTGGTACACTACATCAGAGGTACACTACGTCACAGGTACACTACATCGCAGGTACACTACATCAGTGGTACACTACATCGCAGGTACACTACATCAGTGGTACACTACATCAGTGGTACACTACATCGCAGGTACACTACATCAGTGGTACACTACATCGCAGGTACACTACATCACAGGTACACTACATCAGTGGTACACTACATCAGTGGTACACTACATCGCAGGTACACTACATCGCAGGTACACTACATCAGTGGTACACTACATCAGACCCCTCAATAATGAGTAGCCTCAAATAACATTGGGCACTGTGCATCAAGAACAACAACCATCCTGTCCACAATAACTATCCGTGGCGTGCCGTTTCAAAGGATGGAATTTAACAGTCAGAAGGGGGATGAAAAGCCACAGGACATTTACTCCTAAGGTGCTGACCTGCTGCACCCTCTACAACCACTGTAATTATTATTTGATCCTGCTGGTCATCTATGAACATCTTGAAGAACGATCTAGCCTTAATGACCATGTACTCTTATAATCTGGCAACCCATCAGAGCCTGGTTTCTTCATAGGTTCCTCCCTTTCTAGGGAGTTTTTCCTAGCCACTGTGCTTCTACATCTGCATTGCTTGTTCTCTGGTGTTTTAGGCTGGGTTTCTGTATAAGCATTTTGTAACAACTGCTGATGTAAAAAGGGCTTTATAAATACATTTGATTGATATTGAATTGCGTGTTTGTCCCCACATTTCGGGCCCCGTCTCTGACAGTGGGAGTTAAACTTCTGAGAGAACACGCAACGACATCTAAAGTAACACGTTCAGACGCTGCAGCGTTTCTAGTCTCTGTGGGCTTGGCTTTGTGTTACGCTTCAGACAACAAAGGCTGGACGAGTGGACATTACAGAAAGAAGAAAGGAAGGAAGGAAGGAAGGAAGGAAGGAAGGCAGGCAGGCAGGCAAGAAGGAAGGAAGGAAGTCAGGCAGGCAGGCAGGCAGGCAGTAAGGAAGGAAGGAAGGAAGGAAGGAAGGAAGTCAGGCAGTAAGTAAGTAAGTAAGTAAGTAAGTAAGGAAGGAAGGAAGGAAGGAAGGAAGGAAGGAAGGAAGGAAGGAAGGAAGGAAGGAAAATAAAAATAGACATTACAGAAGGAAGGAAGGGTGAGTGGACGTTATGGAAGGAAGGAAGGATGGGTGAGTGGACGTTATGGAAGGAAGGAAGGATGGGTGAGTGGACATTAAGGAAAGAATGAAGGAAGGATGAGTGGACGTTAAGGAAAGAATGAAGGAAGGATGAGTGGACGTTATGGAAGGAAGGAATGAAGGATGAGTGGACGTTATGGAAGGAAGGAAGGAAGGAAGGAAGGAAGGAAGGAAGGAAGGAAGGAAGGATGAGTGGACGTTAAGGAAGGAAGGAAGGAAGGATGAGTGGACGTTAAGGAAGGAAGGAAGGAAGGAAGGATGGAAGGATGAGTGGACGTTAAGGAAGGAAGGAAGGAAGGAAGGTAGGATGGAAGGATGAGTGGACGTTAAGGAAAGAAGGATGAGTGGACGTTAAGGAAAGAAGGAAGAGTGGTCAGCAAAAGATAGAGTGAAGATGGTTTGGAAGGTATCAGACTGTTCTCTCATACACTGTAATGAACTTCCAAGGTCATTCCACTTGCACAAGAGAAACATCCATTTTGTCCCTATGAGCCACTGCACATAGCAACTAACCCAACACAACATCTACAAATTACACTCTACTTACATGGGTCATTCTAATGGCATTTCAGAAGGCTGTGTTTTGTACGTTGGACTCACTATATCTAACAAACCCAGTTTCATACGAAATCCAAAGTCATCACTTGTAGTCCAACCTTCCCCTGGAGAGGCCAGTGGTTTATTAATAAGAGGAATATGACTAGACCAGACATCCCTGCTCCAACAGGCTCCGTTGTGGCCTTGTAAACACGACTAGACCAGACATCCCTGCTCCAACAGGCTCCGTTATGGCCTTGTAAACACGACTAGACCAGACGTCCCTGCTCCAACAGGCTCCGTTATGGCCTTGTAAATACGACTAGACCAGACGTCCCTGCTCTGACAGGCTCCGTTATGGCCTTGTAAACACGACTAGACCAGACGTCCCTGCTCCAACAGGCTCCGTTATGGCCTTGTAAACACGACTAGACCAGACATCCCTGCTCAAACAGGCTCCATTATGGCCTTGTAAATACGACTAGACCAGATGTCCCTGCTCCGACAGGCTCTGTTATGGCCTTGTAAATACGACTAGACCAGACGTCCCTGCTCCAACAGGCTCCGTTATGGTCTTGTAAACATGACTAGACCAGACGTCCCTGCTCCAACAGGCTCCGTTATGGCCTTGTAAATACGACTAGACCAGATGTCCCTGCTCCGACAGGCTCCGTTATGGCCTTGTAAACACGACTAGACCAGACGTCCCTGCTCCAACAGGCTCCGTTATGGCCTTGCAAACACGACTAGACCAGACATCCCTGCTCCAACAGGCTCCGTTATGGCCTTGTAAACACGACTAGACCAGACGTCCCTGCTCCAACAGGCTCCGTTATGGCCTTGTAAACACGACTAGACCAGACGTCCCTGCTCCAACAGGCTCCGTTATGGCCTTGTAAACACGACTAGACCAGACGTCCCTGCTCCAACAGGCTCCGTTATGGCCTTGTAAATACGACTAGACCAGATGTCCCTGCTCCAACAGGCTCCGTTATGGCCTTGTAAATACGACTAGACCAGATGTCCCTGCTCCGACAGGCTCCGTTATGGCCCTGTAAATACGACTAGACCAGATGTCCCTGCTCCAACAGGCTCCGTTATGGCCTTGTAAACACGACTAGACCAGACGTCCCTTCTCCAACAGGCTCCGTTATGGCCTTGTAAACACAACTAGACCAGACATCCCTGCTCCAACAGGCTCCGTTATGGCCTTGTAAACACGACTAGACCAGACGTCCCTGCTCCAACAGGCTCTGTTATGGCCTTGTAAACACGGCAGCGATGAGAGGGAAATATCCGGACCTTGACCTCTTGACACGTCACATAGCCACATGGGCTCTCTTCTCATTCATTATACAGTATTCTACAGAATGGACAAGCTAGGTGTTTCCTTAGTAAGATGCATATTGATTGTTGACCTTGTGAGGGGTGCTGTATTTGCGGAGGTGTTGGCAGGTCATGTATGATTCACCATTGGGAGAAGAAGGGTAGCGAAAGGCATCCTATTCAAGTCAGGATTGTTTTTCTGAAGCCTACATGAGACCTAGCCTGGCTTCTTTTTCTTTCTCTCTCTTCCTATCTATAATACATGCACAGCGGTGGACAAAGTACCCAATTGTCCTACTTGAGGTAAAGTAAAGATACTTTAATAGAAAATGGATCAAGTAAAAGTGAGTTACCCTGTAAAATACTACTTGATTAAAAGTGTTAAAGTGTTTGGTTTTAAATCTACCAATGTATCAAAGTAAATGGAATTGCTAAAATATACTTAAGTATCAAAAGTAAAAGTATAATTAATTTCAAATTCCTTAAATTAAGCTAACCAAGACGGCACTATTTTAATGTTATTTAAATTTACGGACAGCCAGGGGCATGCGCCAAAACTCAGACATAATTTACAAATTAAGCATTTGTGTTTAGTGAGTCCAGCAGATAATATGCAGTAGGAATGACCAGGGATGTTCTCTTGATAAGTGTGTGAATTGGACCATTTTCCTGTCCTGTTAAGCATAAAAAATGTAACAAGTACTTTTAGGTGTCAAGGAAAACGTATGGAGTGAAAAGTACATACATTTTCTTTAGGAATGTAGTTAAGTAAAAGTAGTCAAAAATATAACTAGTAAAGTATACTACTTAAAGTATTTTTTTTAACTTAAGTACTTTACACCACTGTCCACGCTTCCAAACGTACAAGAGACAAAGAAGTGTTTTAAGGAAATAGCTCTACAATCAGGCTCCACTTCTCCCCTCTGGTAGCCTCCCCCTATCCCCCAGAACAATGACTCTGGTAGGGGAAGTTGAAGACCTATTCAGGGTCCTCTTATGTTTCCGCTACAGCGTGACAGTATATAAACCACTCTCCCTCACTAACACAAAATTGTCACGCAGCACCATAGTGACACATTTGGCTCTTTTGTCATTTCCTGCAGTAGTGAGGTCTATGAGCGGAACACTAGCCAGGTCTATGAACAGAACACTAGCCAGGTCTATAAACGGAACACTAGGCAGGTCTATGAACGGAACACTTGCCAGGTCTATAAATGGAACACTAGGCAGGTCTATGAACAGAACACTAGCCAGGTCTATGAACAGAACACTAGTGAGGTCTATAAACGGAACACTAGGCAGGTCTATAAACGGAACACTAGGCAGGTCTATAAACGGAACACTAGGCAGGTCTATGAACAGAACACTAGCCAGGTCTATAAACGGAACACTAGCCAGGTCTATGAACAGAACACTAGGCAGGTCTATAAACGGAACACTAGGCAGGTCTATGAACGGAACACTAGTGAGGTCTATGAACGGAACACTAGGCAGGTCTATGAAGAGAACACTAGTGAGGTCTATGAACAGAACACTAGCCAGGTCTATGAACAGAACACTAGTGAGGTCTATGAACAGAACACTAGTGAGGTCTATGAACGGAACACTAGGCAGGTCTATGAACAGAACACTAGCCAGGTCTATGAACGGAACACTAGTGAGGTCTATAAACGGAACACTAGGCAGGTCTATAAACGGAACACTAGGCAGGTCTATAAACGGAACACTAGGCAGGTCTATGAACAGAACACTAGCCAGGTCTATAAACGGAACACGAGCCAGGTCTATGAATAGAACACTAGCCAGGTCTATAAACGGAACACTAGGCAGGTCTATGAACGGAACACTTGCCAGGTCTATAAATGGAACACTAGGCAGGTCTATGAACGGAACACTAGCCAGGTCTATGAACGGAACACTAGTGAGGTCTATGAACGGAACACTAGTGAGGTCTATGAACAGAACACCAGTGAGGTCTATGAACAGAACACTAGCCAGGTCTATGAACGGAACAATAGCCAGGTCTATAAACGGAACACAAGCCAGGTCTATAAACGGAACACTAGCCAGGTCTATAAACGGAACACTAGCCAGGTCTATGAACAGAACACTAGCCAGGTCTATGAACAGAACACTAGTGAGGTCTATGAACAGAACACTAGCCAGGTCTATGAACAGAACACTAGTGAGGTCTATGAACAGAACACTAGTGAGGTCTATGAACGGAACACTAGGCAGGTCTATGAACAGAACACTAGCCAGGTCTATGAACGGAACACTAGTGAGGTCTATAAACGGAACACTAGGCAGGTCTATAAACGGAACACTAGGCAGGTCTATAAACGGAACACTAGGCAGGTCTATGAACAGAACACTAGCCAGGTCTATAAACGGAACACGAGCCAGGTCTATGAACAGAACACTAGCCAGGTCTATAAACGGAACACTAGGCAGGTCTATGAACGGAACACTTGCCAGGTCTATAAACGGAACACTAGGCAGGTCTATGAACGGAACACTAGCCAGGTCTATGAACGGAACACTAGTGAGGTCTATGAACGGAACACTAGTGAGGTCTATGAACAGAACACCAGTGAGGTCTATGAACAGAACACTAGCCAGGTCTATGAACGGAACAATAGCCAGGTCTATAAACGGAACACAAGCCAGGTCTATAAACGGAACACTAGCCAGGTCTATAAACGGAACACTAGCCAGGTCTATGAACAGAACACTAGCCAGGTCTATGAACAGAACACTAGGCAGGTCTATGAACAGAACACTAGCCAGGTCTATAAACGGAACACTAGCCAGGTCTATGAACGGAACACTAGCCAGGTCTATGAACAGAACACTAGCCAGGTCTATGAACAGAACACTAGGCAGGTCTATGAACAGAACACTAGTGAGGTCTATAAACAGAACACTAGCCAGGTCTATGAACAGAACACTAGGCAGGTCTATGAACAGAACACTAGCCAGGTCTATAAACGGAACACTAGGCAGGTCTATGAACGGAACACTAGCCAGGTCTATGAACGGAACACTAGTGAGGTCTATGAACAGAACACTAGGCAGGTCTATGAACGGAACACTAGCCAGGTCTATGAACAGAACACTAGGCAGGTCTATAAACGGAACACTAGGCAGGTCTATGAACGGAACACTAGTGAGGTCTATGAACGGAACACTAGGCAGGTCTATGAAGAGAACACTAGTGAGGTCTATGAACAGAACACTAGCCAGGTCTATGAACAGAACACTAGTGAGGTCTATGAACAGAACACTAGTGAGGTCTATGAACGGAACACTAGGCAGGTCTATGAACAGAACACTAGCCAGGTCTATGAACGGAACACTAGTGAGGTCTATAAACGGAACACTAGGCAGGTCTATAAACGGAACACTAGGCAGGTCTATAAACGGAACACTAGGCAGGTCTATGAACAGAACACTAGCCAGGTCTATGAACAGAACACTAGTGAGGTCTATAAACGGAACACTAGCCAGGTCTATAAACGGAACACTAGCCAGGTCTATGAACAGAACACTAGCCAGGTCTATGAACAGAACACTAGTGAGGTCAATAAACGGAACACTTGCCAGGTCTATGAACAGAACACTAGCCAGGTCTATGGACGGAACACGAGTGAGGTCTATGAACAGAACACTAGTGAGGTCTATGAACAGAACACTAGCCAGGTCTATGAACAGAACACTAGTGAGGTCTATGAACAGAACACTAGCCAGGTCTATAAACAGAACACTAGTGAGGTCTATAAACAGAACACTAGTGAGGTCTATAAACAGAACACTAGTGAGGTCTATGAACGGAACACTAGTGAGGGCTATGAACAGAACACTAGCCAGGTCTATGAACAGAACACTAGCCAGGTCTATAAACGGAACACGAGGCAGGTCTATGAACGGAACACTTGCCAGGTCTATAAACGGAACACTAGGCAGGTCTATGAACAGAACACTAGCCAGGTCTATGAACAGAACACTAGCCAGGTCTATGAACAGAACACTAGTGAGGTCTATGAACAGAACACTATTGAGGTCTATGAACAGATCACTCGTGAGGTCTATGAACAGAACACTAGTGAGGTCTATGAACGGAACACGAGTGAGGTCTATGAACGGAACACTAGTGAGGTCTATGAACAGAACACTAGTGAGGTCTATGAACAGAACACTAGTGAGGTCTATGAACAGAACACCAGTGAGGTCTATGAACAGAACACTAGTGAGGTCTATGAACAGAACACTAGTGAGGTCTATGAACGGAACACTAGTGAGGTCTATGAACGGAACACTAGTGAGGTCTATGAACGGAACACTAGCCAGGTCTATGAACAGAACACTAGTGAGGTCTATAAACAGAACACTAGCCAGGTCTATGAACGGAACACTAGCCAGGTCTATGAACGGAACACTAGGCAGGTCTATGAACGGAACACTAGTGAGGTCTATGAACAGAACACTAGTGAGGTCTATGAACAGAACACTAGTGAGGTCTATGAACAGAACACTAGTGAGGTCTATGAACAGAACACCAGCCAGGTCTATGAACGGAACACTAGGCAGGTCTATGAACGGAACACTAGGCAGGTCTATGAACGGAACACTAGGCAGGTCTACGAACGGAACACTAGTGAGATCTATGAACGGAACACTAGTGAGGTCTATGAACAGAACACTAGTGAGGTCTATGAACAGAACACTAGTGAGGTCTATGAACAGAGCACCAGCCAGGTCTATGAACGGAACACTAGGCAGGTCTATGAACGGAACACTAGTGAGGTCTATGAACGGAACACTAGGCAGGTCTATGAACGGAACACTAGGCAGGTCTATGAACGGAACACTAGTGAGGTCTATAAATGGAACACTAGGCAGGTCTATGAACGGAACACTAGGCAGGTCTATGAACAGAACACTAGTGAGGTCTATGAACGGAACACTAGGCAGGTCTATGAACGGAACACTAGTGAGGTCTATGAACGGAACACTAGGCAGGTCTATGAACGGAACACTAGTGAGGTCTATGAACAGAACACTAGTGAGGTCTATAAACGGAACACTTGCCAGGTCTATGAACAGAACACTAGGCAGGTCTATAAACGGAACACTAGGCAGGTCTATGAACGGAACACTAGTGAGGTCTATGAACGGAACACTAGGCAGGTCTATGAAGAGAACACTAGTGAGGTCTATGAACAGAACACTAGCCAGGTCTATGAACAGAACACTAGTGAGGTCTATGAACAGAACACTAGTGAGGTCTATGAACGGAACACTAGGCAGGTCTATGAACAGAACACTAGCCAGGTCTATGAACGGAACACTAGTGAGGTCTATAAACGGAACACTAGGCAGGTCTATAAACGGAACACTAGGCAGGTCTATAAACGGAACACTAGGCAGGTCTATGAACAGAACACTAGCCAGGTCTATGAACAGAACACTAGTGAGGTCTATAAACGGAACACTAGCCAGGTCTATAAACGGAACACTAGCCAGGTCTATGAACAGAACACTAGCCAGGTCTATGAACAGAACACTAGTGAGGTCAATAAACGGAACACTTGCCAGGTCTATGAACAGAACACTAGCCAGGTCTATGGACGGAACACGAGTGAGGTCTATGAACAGAACACTAGTGAGGTCTATGAACAGAACACTAGCCAGGTCTATGAACAGAACACTAGTGAGGTCTATGAACAGAACACTAGCCAGGTCTATAAACAGAACACTAGTGAGGTCTATAAACAGAACACTAGTGAGGTCTATAAACAGAACACTAGTGAGGTCTATGAACGGAACACTAGTGAGGGCTATGAACAGAACACTAGCCAGGTCTATGAACAGAACACTAGCCAGGTCTATAAACGGAACACTAGGCAGGTCTATAAACGGAACACTAGGCAGGTCTATAAACGGAACACTAGGCAGGTCTATGAACAGAACACTAGCCAGGTCTATAAACGGAACACGAGCCAGGTCTATGAACAGAACACTAGCCAGGTCTATAAACGGAACACTAGGCAGGTCTATGAACGGAACACTTGCCAGGTCTATAAACGGAACACTAGGCAGGTCTATGAACGGAACACTAGCCAGGTCTATGAACGGAACACTAGTGAGGTCTATGAACGGAACACTAGTGAGGTCTATGAACAGAACACCAGTGAGGTCTATGAACAGAACACTAGCCAGGTCTATGAACGGAACAATAGCCAGGTCTATAAACGGAACACAAGCCAGGTCTATAAACGGAACACTAGCCAGGTCTATAAACGGAACACTGGCCAGGTCTATGAACAGAACACTAGCCAGGTCTATGAACAGAACACTAGGCAGGTCTATGAACAGAACACTAGTGAGGTCTATAAACAGAACACTAGCCAGGTCTATGAACAGAACACTAGCCAGGTCTATGAACAGAACACTAGCCAGGTCTATGAACAGAACACTAGGCAGGTCTATGAACAGAACACTAGTGAGGTCTATAAACAGAACACTAGCCAGGTCTATGAACAGAACACTAGGCAGGTCTATGAACAGAACACTAGCCAGGTCTATAAACGGAACACTAGGCAAGTCTATGAACGGAACACTTGCCAGGTCTATAAACGGAACAATAGGCAGGTCTATGAACGGAACACTAGCCAGGTCTATGAACGGAACACGAGTGAGGTCTATAAACGGAACACTAGTGAGGTCTATGAACGGAACACTAGCCAGGTCTATGAACGGAACACTAGTGAGGTCTATGAACGGAACACTAGGCAGGTCTATGAAGAGAACACTAGTGAGGTCTATGAACAGAACACTAGCCAGGTCTATGAACAGAACACTAGTGAGGTCTATGAACAGAACACTAGTGAGGTCTATGAACGGAACACTAGGCAGGTCTATGAACAGAACACTAGCCAGGTCTATGAACGGAACACTAGTGAGGTCTATAAACGGAACACTAGGCAGGTCTATAAACGGAACACTAGGCAGGTCTATAAACGGAACACTAGGCAGGTCTATGAACAGAACACTAGCCAGGTCTATGAACAGAACACTAGTGAGGTCTATAAACGGAACACTAGCCAGGTCTATAAACGGAACACTAGCCAGGTCTATGAACAGAACACTAGCCAGGTCTATGAACAGAACACTAGTGAGGTCAATAAACGGAACACTTGCCAGGTCTATGAACAGAACACTAGCCAGGTCTATGGACGGAACACGAGTGAGGTCTATGAACAGAACACTAGTGAGGTCTATGAACAGAACACTAGCCAGGTCTATGAACAGAACACTAGTGAGGTCTATGAACAGAACACTAGCCAGGTCTATAAACAGAACACTAGTGAGGTCTATAAACAGAACACTAGTGAGGTCTATAAACAGAACACTAGTGAGGTCTATGAACGGAACACTAGTGAGGGCTATGAACAGAACACTAGCCAGGTCTATGAACAGAACACTAGCCAGGTCTATAAACGGAACACGAGGCAGGTCTATGAACGGAACACTTGCCAGGTCTATAAACGGAACACTAGGCAGGTCTATGAACAGAACACTAGCCAGGTCTATGAACAGAACACTAGCCAGGTCTATGAACAGAACACTAGTGAGGTCTATGAACAGAACACTATTGAGGTCTATGAACAGATCACTCGTGAGGTCTATGAACAGAACACTAGTGAGGTCTATGAACGGAACACGAGTGAGGTCTATGAACGGAACACTAGTGAGGTCTATGAACAGAACACTAGTGAGGTCTATGAACAGAACACTAGTGAGGTCTATGAACAGAACACCAGTGAGGTCTATGAACAGAACACTAGTGAGGTCTATGAACAGAACACTAGTGAGGTCTATGAACGGAACACTAGTGAGGTCTATGAACGGAACACTAGTGAGGTCTATGAACGGAACACTAGCCAGGTCTATGAACAGAACACTAGTGAGGTCTATAAACAGAACACTAGCCAGGTCTATGAACGGAACACTAGCCAGGTCTATGAACGGAACACTAGGCAGGTCTATGAACGGAACACTAGTGAGGTCTATGAACAGAACACTAGTGAGGTCTATGAACAGAACACTAGTGAGGTCTATGAACAGAACACTAGTGAGGTCTATGAACAGAACACCAGCCAGGTCTATGAACGGAACACTAGGCAGGTCTATGAACGGAACACTAGGCAGGTCTATGAACGGAACACTAGGCAGGTCTACGAACGGAACACTAGTGAGATCTATGAACGGAACACTAGTGAGGTCTATGAACAGAACACTAGTGAGGTCTATGAACAGAACACTAGTGAGGTCTATGAACAGAGCACCAGCCAGGTCTATGAACGGAACACTAGGCAGGTCTATGAACGGAACACTAGTGAGGTCTATGAACGGAACACTAGGCAGGTCTATGAACGGAACACTAGGCAGGTCTATGAACGGAACACTAGTGAGGTCTATAAATGGAACACTAGGCAGGTCTATGAACGGAACACTAGGCAGGTCTATGAACAGAACACTAGTGAGGTCTATGAACGGAACACTAGGCAGGTCTATGAACGGAACACTAGTGAGGTCTATGAACGGAACACTAGGCAGGTCTATGAACGGAACACTAGTGAGGTCTATGAACAGAACACTAGTGAGGTCTATAAACGGAACACTTGCCAGGTCTATGAACAGAACACTAGCCAGGTCTATGGACGGAACACGAGTGAGGTCTATGAACAGAACACTAGTGAGGTCTATGAACAGAACACTAGCCAGGTCTATGAACAGAACACTAGTGAGGTCTATGAACAGAACACTAGCCAGGTCTATAAACAGAACACTAGTGAGGTCTATAAACAGAACACTAGTGAGGTATATAAACAGAACACTAGTGAGGTCTATAAACGGAACACTAGCCAGGTCTATGAACGGAAAACTAGTGAGGTCTATAAACGGAACACAAGTGAGGTCTATGAACAGAACACTAGTGAGGTCTATGAACAGAACACTAGCCAGGTCTATGAACAGAACACTAGTGAGGTCTATGAACAGAACACTATTGAGGTCTATGAACAGAACACTAGTGAGGTCTATGAACAGAACACTAGTGAGGTCTATGAACGGAACACGAGTGAGGTCTATGAACGGAACACTAGTGAGGTCTATGAACAGAACACTAGTGAGGTCTATGAACAGAACACTAGTGAGGTCTATGAACAGAACACCAGTGAGGTCTATGAACAGAACACTAGTGAGGTCTATGAACAGAACACTAGTGAGGTCTATGAACGGAACACTAGTGAGGTCTATGAACGGAACACTAGTGAGGTCTATGAACGGAACACTAGCCAGGTCTATGAACAGAACACTAGTGAGGTCTATAAACAGAACACTAGCCAGGTCTATGAACGGAACACTAGCCAGGTCTATGAACGGAACACTAGGCAGGTCTATGAACGGAACACTAGTGAGGTCTATGAACAGAACACTAGTGAGGTCTATGAACAGAACACTAGTGAGGTCTATGAACAGAACACTAGTGAGGTCTATGAACAGAACACCAGCCAGGTCTATGAACGGAACACTAGGCAGGTCTATGAACGGAACACTAGGCAGGTCTATGAACGGAACACTAGGCAGGTCTACGAACGGAACACTAGTGAGGTCTATGAACGGAACACTAGTGAGGTCTATGAACAGAACACTAGTGAGGTCTATGAACAGAACACTAGTGAGGTCTATGAACAGAACACCAGCCAGGTCTATGAACGGAACACTAGGCAGGTCTATGAACGGAACACTAGTGAGGTCTATGAACGGAACACTAGGCAGGTCTATGAACGGAACACTAGGCAGGTCTATGAACAGAACACTAGTGAGGTCTATGAACGGAACACTAGGCAGGTCTATGAACGGAACACTAGTGAGGTCTATGAACGGAACACTAGGCAGGTCTATGAACGGAACACTAGTGAGGTCTATGAACGGAACACTAGTGAGGTCTATGAACAGAACACTAGTGAGGTCTATGAACAGAACACTAGTGAGGTCTATGAACAGAACACTGGCCAGGTCTATGAACAGAACACTAGTGAGGTCTATGAACAGAACACTAGTGAGGTCTATGAACAGAACACTAGTGAGGTCTATGAACAGAACACTAGTGAGGTCTATGAACAGAACACCAGTGAGGTCTATGAACAGAACACTAGGCAGGTCTATGAACAGAACACTAGCCAGGTCTATAAACGGAACACTAGCCAGGTCTATGAACAGAACACTAGCCACTAGGTCTATGAACAGAACACTAGCCAGGTCTATGAACGGAACACGAGTGAGGTCTATGAACAGAACACTAGTGAGGTCTATGAATAGAACACTAGCCAGGTCTATGAACGGAACACGAGTGAGGTCTATGAACAGAACACTAGCCAGGTCTATGAACAGAACACTAGTGAGGTCTATGAACAGAACACTAGCCAGGTCTATAAACAGAACACTAGTGAGATCTATAAACAGAACACTAGTGAGGTCTATAAACAGAACACTAGTGAGGTCTATAAACGGAACACTAGTGAGGTCTATGAACGGAACACTAGCCAGGTCTATGAACGGAACACTAGTGAGGTCTATAAACGGAACACTAGTGAGGTCTATGAACAGAACACTAGTGAGGTCTATGAACAGAACACTAGCCAGGTCTATGAACAGAACACTAGTGAGGTCTATGAACAGAACACTAGTGAGGTCTATGAACAGAACACTAGTGAGGTCTATGAATGGAACACTAGTGAGGTCTATGAACGGAACACCAGTGAGGTCTATGAACAGAACACCAGTGAGGTCTATGAACAGAACACTAGTGAGGTCTATGAACAGAACACTAGTGAGGTCTATGAACAGAACACTAGTGAGGTCTATGAACAGACCACCAGTGAGGTCTATGAACAGAACACCAGTGAGGTCTATGAACAGAACACTAGGCAGGTCTATGAACAGAACACTAGCCAGGTCTATAAACAGAACACTAGCCAGGTCTATGAACAGAACACTAGCCAGGTCTATGAACAGAACACTAGTGAGGTCTATGAACGGAACACTTGCCAGGTCTATGAACGGAACACTAGCCAGGTCTATGAACGGAACACGAGTAAGGTCTATGAACGGAACACTAGTGAGGTCTATGAACAGAACACTAGCCAGGTCTATGAACAGAACACTAGTGAGGTCTATGAACAGAACACTCGCCAGGTCTATAAACAGAACACTAGTGAGATCTATAAACAGAACACTAGTGTGGTCTATAAACAGAACACTAGTGAGGTCTATAAACGGAACACTAGTGAGGTCTATGACCGGAACACTAGCCAGGTCTATGAACGGAACACAAGTGAGGTCTATAAACGGAACACTAGTGAGGTCTATGAACAGAACACTAGTGAGGTCTATGAACAGAACACTAGCCAGGTCTATGAACAGAACACTAGTGAGGTCTATATGAACAGAACACTAGTGAGGTCTATGAACAGAACACTAGTGAGGTCTATGAACAGAACACTAGTGAGGTCTATGAACGGAACACTAGCCAGGTCTATGAACAGAACACTAGTGAGGTCTATGAACAGAACACTAGCCAGGTCTATGAACAGAACACTAGTGAGGTCTATGAACAGAACACTAGCCAGGTCTATGAACAGAACACTAGTGAGGTCTATGAACAGAACACTAGTGAGGTCTATGAACAGAACACTAGCCAGGTCTCTGAACAGAACACTAGTGAGGTCTATGAACAGAACACCAGTGAGGTCTATGAACAGAACACTAGGCAGGTCTATGAACAGAACACTAGCCAGGTCTATAAACGGAACACTAGTGAGGTCTATGAACGGAACACTAGCCAGGTCTATGAACGGAACACTAGGCAGGTCTATGAACGGAACACTAGGCAGGTCTATGAACGGAACACTAGCCAGGTCTATGAACGGAACACTAGCCAGGTCTATGAACGGAACACTAGCCAGGTCTATGAACAGAACACTAGTGAGGTCTATGAACGGAACACTTGCCAGGTCTATGAACGGAACACTAGCCAGGTCTATGAACGGAACACGAGTGAGGTCTATGAACAGAACACTAGTGAGGTCTATGAACAGAACACTAGCCAGGTCTATGAACAGAACACTAGTGAGGTCTATGAACAGAACACTAGTGAGATCTATAAACAGAACACTAGTGAGGTCTATGAACAGAACACTAGTGAGGTCTATGAACAGAACACTGGCCAGGTCTATGAACAGAACACTAGTGAGGTCTATGAACAGAACACTAGTGAGGTCTATGAACAGAACACTAGTGAGGTCTATGAACAGAACACTAGTGAGGTCTATGAACAGAACACCAGTGAGGTCTATGAACAGAACACTAGGCAGGTCTATGAACAGAACACTAGCCAGGTCTATAAACGGAACACTAGCCAGGTCTATGAACAGAACACTAGCCAGGTCTATGAACAGAACACTAGTGAGGTCTATGAACGGAACACTAGTGAGGTCTATGAACAGAACACTAGCCAGGTCTATGAACGGAACACGAGTGAGGTCTATGAACAGAACACTA
The DNA here is from genome assembly GCF_018296145.1 of Oncorhynchus tshawytscha. NCBI lineage: Eukaryota > Metazoa > Chordata > Actinopteri > Salmoniformes > Salmonidae > Oncorhynchus > Oncorhynchus tshawytscha. The sequence goes on along the minus strand of NC_056429.1, from coordinate 8,456,607 downwards.
GTGAGGTCTATGAATAGAACACTAGCCAGGTCTATGAACGGAACACGAGTGAGGTCTATGAACAGAACACTAGCCAGGTCTATGAACAGAACACTAGTGAGGTCTATGAACAGAACACTAGCCAGGTCTATAAACAGAACACTAGTGAGATCTATAAACAGAACACTAGTGAGGTCTATAAACGGAACACGAGTGAGGTCTATAAACGGAACACTAGTGAGGTCTATGAACGGAACACTAGCCAGGTCTATGAACGGAACACTAGTGAGGTCTATAAACGGAACACTAGTGAGGTCTATGAACAGAACACTAGTGAGGTCTATGAACAGAACACTAGCCAGGTCTATGAACAGAACACTAGTGAGGTCTATGAACAGAACACTAGTGAGGTCTATGAACAGAACACTAGTGAGGTCTATGAATGGAACACTAGTGAGGTCTATGAACGGAACACCAGTGAGGTCTATGAACAGAACACTAGTGAGGTCTATGAACAGAACACTAGTGAGGTCTATGAACAGAACACTAGTGAGGTCTATGAACAGAACACTAGTGAGGTCTATGAACAGACCACCAGTGAGGTCTATGAACAGAACACCAGTGAGGTCTATGAACAGAACACTAGGCAGGTCTATGAACAGAACACTAGCCAGGTCTATAAACAGAACACTAGCCAGGTCTATGAACAGAACACTAGCCAGGTCTATGAACAGAACACTAGTGAGGTCTATGAACGGAACACTTGCCAGGTCTATGAACGGAACACTAGCCAGGTCTATGAACGGAACACGAGTAAGGTCTATGAACGGAACACTAGTGAGGTCTATGAACAGAACACTAGCCAGGTCTATGAACAGAACACTAGTGAGGTCTATGAACAGAACACTCGCCAGGTCTATAAACAGAACACTAGTGAGATCTATAAACAGAACACTAGTGTGGTCTATAAACAGAACACTAGTGAGGTCTATAAACGGAACACTAGTGAGGTCTATGACCGGAACACTAGCCAGGTCTATGAACGGAACACAAGTGAGGTCTATAAACGGAACACTAGTGAGGTCTATGAACAGAACACTAGTGAGGTCTATGAACAGAACACTAGCCAGGTCTATGAACAGAACACTAGTGAGGTCTATGAACAGAACACTAGTGAGGTCTATGAACAGAACACTAGTGAGGTCTATGAACAGAACACTAGTGAGGTCTATGAACGGAACACTAGCCAGGTCTATGAACAGAACACTAGTGAGGTCTATGAACAGAACACTAGCCAGGTCTATGAACAGAACACTAGTGAGGTCTATGAACAGAACACTAGCCAGGTCTATGAACAGAACACTAGTGAGGTCTATGAACAGAACACTAGTGAGGTCTATGAACAGAACACTAGCCAGGTCTCTGAACAGAACACTAGTGAGGTCTATGAACAGAACACCAGTGAGGTCTATGAACAGAACACTAGGCAGGTCTATGAACAGAACACTAGCCAGGTCTATAAACGGAACACTAGTGAGGTCTATGAACGGAACACTAGCCAGGTCTATGAACGGAACACTAGGCAGGTCTATGAACGGAACACTAGGCAGGTCTATGAACGGAACACTAGCCAGGTCTATGAACGGAACACTAGCCAGGTCTATGAACGGAACACTAGCCAGGTCTATGAACAGAACACTAGTGAGGTCTATGAACGGAACACTTGCCAGGTCTATGAACGGAACACTAGCCAGGTCTATGAACGGAACACGAGTGAGGTCTATGAACAGAACACTAGTGAGGTCTATGAACAGAACACTAGCCAGGTCTATGAACAGAACACTAGTGAGGTCTATGAACAGAACACTAGTGAGATCTATAAACAGAACACTAGTGAGGTCTATAAACAGAACACTAGTGAGGTCTATAAACGGAACACTAGTGAGGTCTATGAACGGAACACTAGCCAGGTCTATGAACGGAACACTAGTGAGGTCTATAAACGGAACACTAGTGAGGTCTATGAACAGAACACTAGTGAGGTCTATGAACAGAACACTAGCCAGGTCTATGAACAGAACACTAGTGAGGTCTATGAATGGAACACTAGTGAGGTCTATGAACGGAACACCAGTGAGGTCTATGAACAGAACACCAGTGAGGTCTATGAACAGAACACTAGTGAGGTCTATGAACAGAACACTAGTGAGGTCTATGAACGGAACACTAGTGAGGTCTATAAACAGAACACTAGCCAGGTCTATGAACGGAACACTAGCCAGGTCTATGAACGGAACACTAGTGAGGTCTATGAACAGAACACTAGTGAGGTCTATGAACGGAACACTAGTGAGGTCTATGAACGGAACACTAGTGAGGTCTATGAACAGAACACTAGTGAGGTCTATGAACAGAACACCAGCCAGGTCTTTGAACGGAACACTAGGCAGGTCTATGAACGGAACACTAGGCAGGTCTATGAACGGAACACTAGGCAGGTCTATGAACGGAACACTAGGCAGGTCTATGAACGGAACACTAGGCAGGTCTATGAACGGAACACTAGTGAGGTCTATGAACAGAACACTAGTGAGGTCTATGAACGGAACACCAGTGAGGTCTATGAACGGAACACTAGTGAGGTCTATGAACGGAACACTAGTGAGGTCTATGAACGGAACACTAGTGAGGTCTATGAACAGAACACTAGTGAGGTCTATGAACAGAACACCAGCCAGGTCTATGAACGGAACACTAGGCAGGTCTATGAACGGAACACTAGGCAGGTCTATGAACGGAACACTAGGCAGGTCTATGAACGGAACACTAGGCAGGTCTATGAACGGAACACTAGTGAGGTCTATGAACAGAACACTAGTGAGGTCTATGAACAGAACACCAGTGAGGTCTATGAACAGAACACCAGTGAGGTCTATGAACAGAACACCAGTGAGGTCTATGAACAGAACACCAGTGAGATCTATGAACAGAACACCAGTGAGGTCTATGAACAGAACACCAGTGAGGTCTATGAACAGAACACCAGATCATCCTCTTCTCATTGCTCTCAAACTCAGACTTCTCTTACCTACTGTGACAGTTCAATCAATCAGATGTATTTAGCCTTTATCGACAGTCCTCACATAGTGCTTTACAATAACCTGGTCTAGAGCCCTAAGAGATATTCTAAGGTCCTGTACAATAACCTGGTCTAGAGCCCTAAGAGATATTCTAAGGTCCTGTACAGTAACCTGGTCTAGACCCCTAAGAGATATTCTAAGGTCCTGTACAGTGACCTGGTCTAGACCCCTAAGAGATATTCTAAGGTCCTGTACAGTAACCTGGTCTAGACCCCTAAGAGATATTCTAAGGTCCTGTACAGTAACCTGGTCTAGACCCCTAGAGATATTCTAAGGTCCTGTACAGTAACCTGGTCTAGACCCCTAAGAGATATTCTAAGGTCCTGTACAGTAACCTGGTCTAGAGCCCTAAGAGATATTCTAAGGTCCTGTACAGTAACCTGGTCTAGACCCCTAAGAGATATTCTAAGGTCCTGTACAGTAACCTGGTCTAGACCCCTAAGAGATATTCTAAGGTCCTGTACAGTAACCTGGTCTAGACCCCTAGAGATATTCTACCTGTACAGTAACCTGGTTTAGACCCCTAAGAGATATTCTAAGGTCCTGTACAGTAACCTGGTCTAGACCCCTAAGAGATATTCTAAGGTCCTGTACAGTAACCTGGTCTAGACCCCTAAGAGATATTCTAAGGTCCTGTACAGTAACCTGGTCTAGACCCCTAAGAGATATTCTAAGGTCCTGTACAGTAACCTGGTCTAGACCCCTAAGAGATATTCTAAGGTCCTGTACAGTAACCTGGTCTAGACCCCTAAGAGATATTCTAAGGTCCTGTACAGTAACCTGGTCTAGACCCCTAAGAGATATTCTAAGGTCCTGTACAGTAACCTGGTCTAGACCCCTAAGAGATATTCTAAGGTCCTGTACAGTAACCTGGTCTAGACCCCTAAGAGATATTCTAAGGTTCTTGCTTTTTTCTATATTTACTAATGACATGCTTTGAGTAAAGCCAGTGTGTCTATGTATGCAGATGACTCAACACTATACACGTCAGCTACTACAGCGACTGAAATGACTGCAATACTTAACAAAGAGCTGCAGTTAGTTTCGGAATGGGTAGCAAGGAAGGAGTTAGTCCTAAATATTTCCAAAACTAAAAGCATTGTATTTGGGACAAAACATTTACTAAACCCTAAACCTCAACTACATCTCGTAATGAATAATGTGGAAATTGAGCAAGTTGAGGTGACTAAACTGCTCAGAGTAACCCTGGATTGTAAACTGTCATGGTCAAAACATATTGATACAACAGTAGCTAAAATGGGGAGAAGTCTGTCCATAATAATGCTCTGTACTGCCTTCTTAACAGCATTATCAATGAGGCAGGTCCTACAGGCCCTGGTTTTGTCGCACCTGGACTACTGTTCAGTTCTGTGGTCAGGTGCCACAAAGTGAGACTTGGGAAAATTGCAGTTGGCTCAGAACAGGGCAGCACGGCCATACAAGTACACAGAGAGCTAACATTAATGACATGCATGTCAGTCTCTCATGGCTCAAAGTGGAGGAGAGATTAACTTCATCATTTCTTGTTTTTGTAACATGCTGACCACACCGCTCACGTCACGTGTGCGAGCGTTGCAAACTAAATGTACACATACATGTTATTCAATCATTGCACCCACACTGCTCGCGTGTGTCAACGAGCGCTAAAATAGAAGTCAGTTCTATTTCTGACACTGAACACAGTGCAAGTCCTGCCTCTCCCATCTCCTCATTGGTTTATAGAACCAGATACCCATGTGCCATCTCCTCATTGGTTATACAAACACGGGTGATTGAAAGACGAACTGAGGTCGATCGTGGTAATACACCTTATTATGAAAGTTAGATGCCAATTGCCACAAAGTCCAAACAAGAAAAAGCCTGGAAGGAGGAGAGATGACTAGAAAAGGTTAGAAAAGTGGTGAGTGCATATGTATTCACCCCCTTTGCTATAAAGCCCCTAAATAAGATCTGGTGCAACCAATTACCTTCAGAAGTCACATCATTATTTGAATAAAGTCCATCTGTGTGCAATCTAAGTGTCACATGATCTGTCACATGATCTCAGTATATATACACCTGTTCTGAAAGGCTCCAGAGTCTGCAACACCACTAAGCAAGCAGCACCATGAAGACCAAGGAGCTCTCCAAACAGGACAGGGACATAGTTGTGGAAAAGTACAGATCAGGGTTGGGTTATAAAAAAAATATCAGAAACTTTGAACATCCCATGGAGCACCATTAAATCCATTATTTCAAAATGGAAAGAATATGGCACCAAAACAAACCTGCCAAGAGAGGGCCGCCCACCAAAACTCACGGACCAGGCAAGGAGGGCATTAATCAGAGAGGCAACAAAGATAACCCTGAAGGAGCTACTCCACAGCGGAGATTGGAGTATCTGTCTATAGGACCATTTTAAGCCATACACTCCACAGAGCTGGGCTTTACGGAAGAGTGTCAGTGTCAGTCTTGGAATGGCCTAGTCAAAGCCCAGACCTCAATCCAATTGAGAATCTGTGGTATGACTTAAAGATTGCTGTACACCAGCGGAACCCATCCAACTTGAAGGAACTGGAGCAGTTTTGCCTTGAAGAATGGGCATAAATCCCAGTGGCTAGATGTGCCAAGCTTATAGAGACAAACCCCGAGACACTTGCAGCTGTAACTGCTGCGAAAGGTGGATCTACCAAGTATTGACTTTGGGGGGTGAATAGTTATGCACGCTCAAGTTTTCTGTCTTATTCCTTGTTTGTTTGACAATGAAAAATATGTTGCATCTTCAAAGTGGTAGACATGTTGTGTAAATTAAATCATACAAACCCCCACAAAAATCTATTTTAATTTCAGGTTGTAAGGCAACAAAATAGGAAAAATGCCAAGGGGGGTAAATACTTTCACAAGCCACTGTATTTCAACCTGCGTGTCATGATCGTGTTTGGCGTGGGGTGGACAAAATCAATTTGTGCACGATGGCACGCGTCCAGTTTGGGCATGGCGTAAGAGGTGTTGACAAGCTGAAGGTACCTAGCTGTCTGTTTAAAATGCTAGCACACAGCTCGGACAACCATGCATACCCCACAAGACATGCAACCAGAGGTCTCTTCACAGTCCTCAAGTCCAGAACAGACTGTGGGAGGCACACAGTACTACATAGAGCCATGACTACATGGAACTCTATTCCACATCAGGTAACTGATGCAGGCATTAGAATCAGATTTAGAAAGCAGGTACATACACTTTATGAAACAGTGGGGACTGTGAAGCAACACAAACATAGGCACAGACACATGCAAGATAACATACACACACACATGGGTTTTGTGTTGTAGATATGAGGTAGTGGAGTAGGGTCCTGAGGGAACACACTTAGTGTGTTGTGAATTCTGTCATGAATGTGTTGTAATGTTCTTCAAATTGTATAACTGCCTTAATTTTGCCAGACCCCAGGAAGAGTAGCTGCTGCCTTGGCTAATGGGGATCCATAATAAATACAACTACACATCTACACTGATTGGAGTAGATTTAACAAGTGACATGTTTGACTGTGCGGCTGCCTGGGCCTAATATCTGCAGAACTGTGACACAGGGGCTCTCATAAAACAGGGCCATTGTGGTGTGGCTACGCTGCTGTGGTCCCCAGTAAGAAAGAATGTACTCTCATTGTTCAATGAGTACATTGTTAAGCTGGATTGCGTACCGTTGCAGATTTCAGAACCATTCTCTCTGCTCTAGAGTGTAGCTAGACCTCTCCTTTGTTCTTCTCCCTCTCTCTCACTCCCTCCCTTCCTCTCACTCGATCTGTCTTCGGTCAAGCCAACAGTGGGATGATCTAGTGTTCTCTGAGACAAATGAAGGAGGTTGACTTCCAGGAAAGTCCAATGTGGCATAAGGAGGGTGACTGAGTTTCAGACATGTTGGAATATACAGTATTATGTCTAGAACATACAGTAACATACAGTCTTGTGTCTGGAACATACAGTATTCTGTCTAGAACATACAGTAACATACAGTATTGTGTCTGGAACATACAGTATAGTGTCTGGAACATACAGTAACATACAGTATAGTGTCTGGAACATACAGTATAGTGTCTGGAACATACAGTAACATACAGTATAGTGTCTGGAACATACAGTAACATACAGTAACATACAGTATAGTGTCTGGAACATACAGTAACATACAGTATAGTGTCTGGAACATACAGTATTGTGTCTGGAACATACAGTAACATACAGTATAGTGCCTGGAACATACAGTAACATACAGTATAGTGTCTGGAACATACAGTAACATACAGTATAGTGTCTGGAACATACAGTAACATACAGTATAGTGTCTGGAACATACAGTATAGTGTCTGGAACATACAGTAACATACAGTATAGTGTCTGGAACATACAGTAACATACAGTATTGTGTCTGGAACATACAGTAACATACAGTATAGTGCCTGGAACATACAGTAACATACAGTATAGTGTCTGGAACATACAGTAACATACAGTATAGTGCCTGGAACATTTAAAAAAAATATATATATTTTACCTTTATTTAACCAGGTAGGCTAGTTGAGAACAAGTTCTCATTTGCAACTGCGACCTGGCCAAGATAAAGCATAGCAGTGTGAACAGACAACACAGAGTTACACATGGAGTAAACAATTAACAAGTCAATAACACAGTAGAAAAAAAGGGGAGTCTATATACATTGTGTGCAAAAGGCATGAGGAGGTAGGAGAATAATTACAATTTTGCAGATTAACACTGGAGTGATAAATGATCAGATGGTCATGTACAGGTAGAGATATTGGTGTGCAAAAGAGCAGAAAAGTAAATAAATAAAAACAGTATGGGGATGAGGTAGGTAAAAATGGGTGGGCTATTTACCAATAGACTATGTACAGCTGCAGCGATCGGTTAGCTGCTCAGATAGCAGATGTTTAAAGTTGGTGAGGGAGATAAAAGTCTCCAACTTCAGTGATTTTTGCAATTCGTTCCAGTCACAGGCAGCAGAGAACTGGAACGAAAGGCGGCCAAATGAGGTGTTGGCTTTAGGGATGATCAGTGAGATACACCTGCTGGAGCGCGTGCTACGGATGGGTGTTGCCATCGTGACCAGTGAACTGAGATAAGGCGGAGCTTTACCTAGCATGGACTTGTAGATGACCTGGAGCCAGAGGGTCTGGCGACGAATATGTAGCGAGGGCCAGCCGACTAGAGCATACAAGTCGCAGTGGTGGGTGGTATAAGGTGCTTTAGTGACAAAACGGATGGCACTGTGATAAACTGCATCCAGTTTGCTGAGTAGAGTGTTGGAAGCAATTTTGTAGATGACATCGCCGAAGTCGAGGATCGGTAGGATAGTCAGTTTTACTAGGGTAAGTTTGGCGGTGTGAGTGAAGGAGGCTTTGTTGCGGAATAGAAAGCCGACTCTTGATTTGATTTTCGATTGGTTTTCGATTGGAGATGAACATACAGTAACATACAGTATAGTGTCTGGAACATACAGTATAGTGTCTGGAACATACAGTAACATACAGTATAGTGTCTGGAACATAGAGTATAGTGTCTGGAACATACAGTATAGTGTCTGGAACATACAGTAACATACAGTATAGTGTCTGGAACATACAGTATAGTGTCTGGAACATACAGTAACATACAGTATAGTGTCTGGAACATGCAGTATAGTGTCTGGAACATACAGTAACATACAGTATAGTGTCTGGAACATACAGTAACATACAGTATAGTGTCTGGAACATACAGTAACATACAGTATAGTGTCTGGAACATACAGTAACATACAGTATAGTGTCTGGAACATACAGTAACACAGTATAGTGTCTGGAACATACAGTAACATGCAGTATAGTGTCTGGAACATACAGTAACATACAGTATAGTGTCTGGAACATACAGTATAGTGTCTGGAACATACAGTAACATACAGTATAGTGTCTGGAACATACAGTAACATACAGTATAGTGTCTGGAACATACAGTAACATACAGTATAGTGTCTGGAACATACAGTATAGTGTCTGGAACATACAGTAACATACAGTATAGTGTCTGGAACATACAGTATAGTATCTGGAACATACAGTAACATACAGTATAGTGTCTGGAACATACAGTAACATACAGTATAGTGTCTGGAACATACAGTAACATACTGTATAGTATCTGGAACATACAGTAACATACAGTATAGTGTCTGGAACATACAGTATAGTATCTGGAACATACAGTAACATACTGGGTTTGTCATTAATCCTCTCTTTTTTGTATTAATTGTTTTTCATATAGGTTCAAGCATATAGGCAGAATAAACAGCATTGGACAACAGGGTTTCACATGATATTCAATAAAACAAAGTATATTCTTAGTACATGCACACCCTACTCAAGCAACCACAGATACTAATCATTCATCTTCTCTGATAAGCATAATGCTGTCAGATAATTCCGTATTGGCTAAATGCCCCCAATAACTCAGGTTAATAATTCCTCAGTTTAAATAGGTCAGGTTCAGGATTAGAGCCAGCGGGGGCTGTGGCGGGGGGGGGGTCTGGAACAGATAAACTATCTACACTATCTTCTCTTCTCTCAACTAAGTGATTATGTTATTAGATGAACACCTCTAGCACTGAGTGGTCTACTGCACCCAACACTAAGATGGTTAGAGCACTCACAAAGACCTGTGTAGAAAACCCTGTTCTCTACTGACCCTGGAGGCTAAGGGTCTGGTTAGAGCACTCAAAGACCCGTGTAGAAAACCCTGTTCTCTACTGACCCTGGAGGCTAGGGGTCTGGTTAGAGCACTCACAAAGACCAGTGTAGAAAACCCTGTTCTCTACTGACCCTGGAGGCTAGGGGTCTGGTTAGAGCACTCACAAAGACCTGTGTAGAAAACCCTGTTCTCTACTAACCCTGGAGGATATGGGTCTGATTAGAGCACTCACAAAGACCTGTGTAGAAACCCCTGTTCTCTACTGACCCTGGAGGCTAGGGGTCTGGTTAGAGCACTCACAAATACCCGTATAGAAAACCCTGTTCTCTACTGACCCGGGAGGCTAGGGGTCTGGTTAGAGCACTCACAAAGACCTGTATAGAAAACCCTGTTCTCTACTGACCCTGGAGGCTAGGGGGTCTGGTTAGAGCACTCACAAAGACCCGTATAGAAAACCCTGTTCTCTACTGACCCTGGAGGCTAGGGGTCTGGTTAGAGCACTCACAAAGACCTGTATAGAAAACCCTGTTCTCTACTGACCCTGGAGGCTAGGGGTCTGGTTAGAGCACTCACAAAGACCCGTGTAGAAAACCTTGTTCTCTACTAACCCTGGAGGCTAGGGGTCTGGTTAGAGCACTCACAAAGACCCGTATAGAAAACCCTGTTCTCTACTGACCCTGGAGGCTAGGGGTCTGGTTAGAGCACTCACAAAGACCTGTATAGAAAACCCTGTTCTCTACTGACCCTGGAGGCTAGGGGTCTGGTTAGAGCACTCACAAAGACCCATGTAGAAAACCCTGTTCTCTACAGACCCTGGAGGCTAGGGGTCTGGTTAGAGCACTCACAAAGACCCGTGTAGAAAACCCTGTTCTCTATTAACCCTTGGGGCTAGGGGTCTGGTTAGACCCGTGTAGAAAACCCTGTTCTCTACTGACCTGGAGGCTAGGGGTCTGGTTAGAGCACTCACAAAGACCCGTGTGGAAAACCCTGTTCTCTACTGACCCTGGAGGCTAGGGGTCTGGTTAGAGCACTCACAAAGACCCGTGTGGAAAACCCTGTTCTCTACTGACCCTGGAGGCTAGGGGTCTGGTTAGAGCACTCACAAAGACCCGTATAGAAAACCCTGTTCTCTACTGACCCTGGAGGCTAGGGGTCTGGATGAAAATAACGAAATATCACTTTTTCCATCAATACCGATAAATAAATAATCAACTACACTTCTTTATTGCTATTAGTTCTATGATAATATATAATAAAAGATATGCCATTTAAATAATAATAATAATAATAATAATAATAATATGATGATGATAATGACGACTAGGCATGAAAACACAAAGACCTGTTGATTGCAGCATATCTATTGGTCTGTCTTTAGGCAACATAGAACACTGTGCACGAATGTACAGTGGAAGACTGCTTCCATTGAGTCACAAAGCCCTTGATAGTGACCACCACACTGTACTGTATATGCTGTACTCACTGTACCAGTGAATAAATGGTGGTATAGCTCTGGGTTGGATAAGAGTCCATGTAAATAGGTGAAGAAGGGTCTCCAGTTTGAAGTGCTTGGTTCCAATCAGACACCCACTGCTAGTTTTGAAACCTGAAAGCTCTCCATTTATAGGCTGGTCATCTGGGGTTACCATGGAGAAGACATGGTGTCAACCTGCCTCTGCCCTCTCCGTTCAATCAGATTAAATATGACCATCAGAGAAGGAAATGAATCCTCTGGGATTACATCAGGGCATTCAGTATGGCTGGTGGCTAGCCTAAAGGACAGACCGTTTGGAAATGGAGGGTTTTAGGGAGGCTGGTTGAATTCAAAACAACTCCCACATTAACACACATACTGTATGCAGATGAACTATGGTATCTTCGTGATCATCAGCATTTAGCTAGTCATAGAGAGTCTGAACAAAAGAGTCATTCTACAGACAAGGACTGTTTCTTTGATGCCTCCAGTATTGAAGGAGTATCAGTGTCCTGGATTAGACACATAATTTAACCCTGACAATACAGCCATCAGGCCAAACGGCTGTGTCTCAGCAGGGGGGAGTTCACACTCCTTCAATAGACTGGGATTGGGAAAAGATGATCACATTATGTACACACACACACACACATCATGAACACAAACCGGTGTGCAACTGCAAACACATGCACAATGGGTTCGCTTCACACACACTAACACAAACAATACATTTTTTTTAAACTATTTGAGTGTGGAAAAAAACAATAGCTACATATCGCAATATTAAATCTTTTCTGCTAGGTAGCGTTAGCTAACGCTAGTCGGCTGTACCTGCAACAAAATGTTGGTATTTTTCATCCTATAGATTGTCCATTTTCTTTTTTAAATAGTGAGCCATGTTTTTAGCACTTTATAGCGCTAAGTGATTAATCAAAATGTTGCTTTTTTTGGGGTTATTAAACAACTAATTGACAGACATCGATTCAATTACTTGAATTCCATTTATTATAAAACATTTTGTGAGCTCAACACACCATTGACAAGAGAAATCAACTCAAGAACTATGTGGAACAGTGGGCTGAAGGGAGTTGTAGTTTTCACTAAACAAAATTCAAACTTGTTCAGCGCAGAAACATGGTAATGAACTACAATGATCATAATACATTGTGCCTATACCTCCCCGACCCGGACAGAGGCGGATAAACACACAGACCGTGAGACTGCATGAGAAAGGAATGTACACAACGACAAGTAGTAGTAGTTGTTCCTGAGTGGCGCAGCGGTCTAAGGCACAGCATCTCAGTGCAAGAAGTAGAAGTCGGCCGATTATGATTTTTCAACACCGATACCGATACTGATTATTGGAGGACCAAAAAAAAAACATCCCGATTAATCGGCCGATTTTTATTTATATTTATTTATTTGTAATAATGACAATTACAACAATACTGAATTAACACTTATTTTAACTTCATATAATACATCAATAAAATCTATTTAGCCTCAAATAAAAAATTTAAAAATTCAATTTGGTTTAAATAATGCAAAAACAAAGTGTTGGAGAAGAAAGTAAAAGTGCAATATGTGCCATGTAAGAAAGCTAACGTTTAAGTTCCTTGACCAGAACATGAGAACATATGAAAGCTGGTGGTTCCTTTTAACATGAGTCTACAATATTCCCAGGTAAGAAGTTTTAGGTTGTAGTTATTATAGGAATTATAGGACAATTCCTCTCTATATGATTTGTATTTCATTTACCTTTGACTATTAGATGTTCTTATAGGCACTTTAGTATTGCCAGTGTAACAGTATAGCTTCCATCCCTCTCCTCGCTCCTACCTGGGCTCGAACCAGGAACACAGTGACAACAGCCACCCTCGAAGCAGCATTACCAATGCAGAGCAAGGGGAACAACTACTCCAAGTCTCAGAGCGAGTGATGTTGGAAATGCTATTAGCGCGCACCCCACTAACTAGCTAGCCATTTCACATCGGTTACACAAGCCTAATCTCGGGAGTTGATAGGCTTGAAGTCATAAACAGCGCTGGCAAAACGCACGAAAGTGCTGTTTGAATGAATGCTTACGAGCCTGCTGCTGTCTACCATCGCTCAGTCAGACTGCTCTACCAAATCATAGACTTAATTATAACATAATAACACACAGAAATACGAGCCTTAGGTCATTAATATGGTCGAATCCGTAAACTATCATCTTGAAAACAAGACGTTTATTCTTTCAGTGAAATATGGAACCGTTCTGTATTTTATCTAACGGATGGGAACCCTAAGTCTAAATATTCTTGTTACATTGCACAACCTTCAATGTTATGTCATAACTATGTAAAATTCTGTCAAATTAGTTCGAAATGAGCCAGGCAGCCCAAACTGTTGCATATACCCTGACTCTGCGTGCAATGAACGCAAGAGAAGTGACGATTTCACCTGGTTAATATTGCCTGCTAACCTGGATTTCTTTTAGCTAAATATGCAGGTTTAATAATATATACTTCTGTGTATTGATTTTTTAATTGTTGATGTTTATGGTTAGGTACACGTTGGAGCAACGATAGTCCTTTTTCGCGAATGCGCACCACATCAATTATATGCAACGCAGGACACGCTAGATAATCTAGTAATATCATCAACCATGTGTAGTTATAACTAGTGATTATGATTGATTGATTGTTTTTTATAAGATAAGTTTAATGCTAGAAAGCAACTTAGCTTGGCTTCTTACTGCATTCGTGTAACAGGCAGGCTCCTCGTGAGGCAGGTGGTTAGAGCGTTGGACTAGTTAACCGTAAGGTTGCAAGATTGAATCCCTGAGCTGACAAGGTAAAAATCTGTCGTTCTGCCCCTGAACAAGGCATTTAACCAACCGTTCCTAGGCAGTCATTGAAAATAAGAATGTGTTCTTAACTGACTTGCCTAGTTAAATAAAGTTTGTTTTTTTAATCTGCAAAATCAGCCCTAATTAATCGGCCATTCCGATTACTTGGTCAAGCTCAAGCAAGAAGTGTCACTACCGTCCCTGGTTCAAATCCAGGCTGTATCACACCCGGCCGTGATTGGGAATCCTATATTGCGGCGCACAATTGGCCCAGCGTCGTCCGTGTTTGGCCATCATTGAAAATAAGAATTTGTTCTTAACTGACTTGCCTAGTTAAATAAAGGTTAAATAAATAAAAAATTAAATAAAAAATTCTCATTTGACATGCTCCTATGAACTTTACATGTTGGTCTTTTAACATGGAAATTACCTACAGCATTCAACCCAATGTCATTGTCTGGGAAAAGGCAGGTGATCGCTGAGGGAAGCTATAAAATCATTTTAAATGTCATTACTTCATAATGCATTTAAAAAATATATATATTTGAAACCGAAATCCATGATTTTTTTTTTAATCGAACCGAAACCTCAAAAAAGCACAAGCTCTTTAATTGTACTTTTTATTTTTTTAAATGTAGCTTGTTTTCTCATGGTCTCTCGTCTCATTGAAGCAGACATATAGTATAGAAAACATATAGTATATACTATTTATTTATTTATAAAGTATTTTTGGAACATTAAATTGCAATACATTTTAAAAAATCACAGTATCGAATCACAATACATCTAAACTGAGCAAATAAAGAAACGTCCCCTTTTTCATGATCTTGTCTTTCAAAGTAAATTTGTAAAAATCCAAATAACTTCACAGATCTTCATTGTAAAGGTTTTAAAGACTGTTTCCTGTGCTTGTTCAATGAACCATAAAAAATGAATGAACATGCACATGTGGAACGGTCGTTAAGACACTAACAGCTTACAGACGGTAGGCAATTAAAGTCAGAGTTATGAATACTTAGGACACTAAAGAGGCCTTTCTACTGACTCTGAAAAACACCAAAAGAAAGATGCACAGGGTCCCTGCTCATCTGTGTGAACGTGCCTTAGGCATGCTGCAAGGAGGCATGAGGACTGCAGATGTGGCCAGGGCAAGAAATTGCAAAGTCCGTACTGTGAGACGCCTAAGACAGTGCTACAGGGAGACAGGATGGACAGCTGATCGCCCTCGCAGTGGCAGACCACGTGTAACAACACCTGCACAGGATCGGTACATCCGAACATCACACCTGCGGGATAGGTACAGGATGGCAACAACAACTGCCCGAGTTACACCAGGAACGCACAATACCTCCATCAGTGATCAGACTGTCCGTAATAGGCTGAGAGAGGCTGGACTGAGGGCTTGTAGGCCTGTTGTAAGACAGGTCCTCACCAGACATCACTGGCAACAACGTCGCCTATGGACACAAACCCACCGTCGCTGGACCAGACAGGACTGGCAAAAAGTGCTCTTCACTGACGAGTCGCGGGTTGTCTCACCAGGGGTGATGGTCGGATTCGCATTTATCATCGAAGGAATGAGCGTTACACCGAGGCCTGTACTCTGGAGCGGGATTGATTTGGAGGTGGAGGGTCCATCCTGGTCTGGGGCGGTGTGTCACAGCATCATCGGACTGAGCACGTTGTTATTGCAGGCAATCTCAATGCTGTGCGTTACAGGGAAGACATCCTCCTCCCTCATGTGGTACCCTTCCTGCAGGCTCATCCTGACATGACCCTCCAGCATGACAATGCCACAAGCCATACTGCTCATTCTGTGTGTGATTTCCTGCAAGACAGGAATGTCAGTGTTCTGCCATGGCCAGCGAAGAGCCAGATCTCAATCCCATTGAACAAGTCTGGGATCTGTTGGATCGGAGGGTGAAGGCTAGGGCCCTTCCCTCCAGAAATGTCCGGGAACTTGCAGGTGCCTTGGTGGAAGAGTTGGGTATATGTCACAGCAAGTACTGGCAAATCTGGTGCCTTCCATGAGGAGGATGCACTGCAGTACTTAATGCAGGTGGTGGCCACACCAGACACTGACTGTTACTTTTGATTTTGACCCCCCCCCCCCTTTGTTCAGGGACACATTATTCCATTTATGTTAGTCACATGTCTGTGGAACTTGTTCAGTTTATGTCTCAGTTGTTGAATCTTATGTTCATACAAATATTTACACATGTTAAGTTTGCTGAAAATAAACGCATTTGACAGTGAGAGGACGTTTCTTTTTTTGCTGAGTTTAGATTTGTGAGAATCGTGTCCGGCACCAAAGTATTATCGTATCGTGAGCCCCTAATACACATGGTGTTTGCATGCTTGCACATCACAGACAAGAGGACGTAATAAATAAATATATATTATATAAATCATGTTATGATGGGCCGATCTACCGGAAAATCAGAAGTATGGTTTGGTTTATCATGGGGGCTACAATCCATGTCTACGTCCCAAATAGCACTCTATTCCCTATAATACCTTTGACAAGGGCCGATCGGGCTCCACATAGGGAACAGGGAGCTATTTCAGACTCAACCCATGTTAAAGAGGACAACCACAATCTTGTTTTTGGAACCGATCGGCTCTTCTTCAATTTCTTTCAAATAGGGAAGTGTCCATGTTGCACTTTTACAAAACCACAACACTGCTTCTTAACACGAGAAAATGACGGTGGTGTCTCAAATGGGACTCTATTCCGTACATAGTGCACTAGTTTTCACCAGGGTTCCATAGGGCTCTGGTCAAATGTAGTGCACTATATAGGGAATAGGGTGCGATTTGGAACACCACGTTGATTTATCATGTGTAAAGCCGCATATGTCCTCACACTATTTTTGTCAGATAGAGACAGTGGGTTGGAATCCAGAACCAATCTGCTAATGCAGAAAGAGAGAGAGAGAAGTCTCGAAAAACACGACCCTATGCAACAGTCTGGTTTCAATGATGGACTCTTTTGGCCCAAAAATTACAATCTGGGGTTGGTCTTCTTCAGACAGACAACTCTCCCAACAAATCACGAAACAGACAGGACAGAATGTCACGATTCGAAAGCAAAGTTTGCAGGCAAAATCTTAGCAGTGGTTTTGCTGAAAGTAGTTGATTCAAACTAGCCACTAGTGAAAGGCATTCATCAAAAATAACCTCTGTGTCCTCCATCTTGCTAGCTACTGTTTGGTGTTTTATTCAAGCAGATACGGCAGTGAAATAGGCAGTGACCTAGTTCCTCTATGCCTAAAGAGTCTGTCAATTAAACTAGATCCTAGTCACTGCTGCCTAAGGTTGGGTTTCTGAGACTAGAGAGGGGGGATGGGGAGAGAGAGTCCCCAGTCCACCTGACCGTGCTGCTGCTCCAGTATCAACTGTTCTGCCTTATTATTATACGACCATGCTGGTCATTTATGAACATTTGAACATCTTGGCCATGTTCTGTTATAATCTCCACCCGGCACAGCCAGAAGAGGACTGGCCACCCCACATAGCCTGGTTCCTCTCTAGGTTTCTTCCTAGGTTTTGGCCTTTCTAGGGAGTTTTTCCTAGCCACCGTGCTTCTACACCTGCATTGCTTGCTGTTTGGGGTTTTAGGCTGGGTTTCTGTACAGCACTTTGAGATATCAGCTGATGTATGAAGGGCTATATAAATACATTTGATTTGATTTGATTTTGATTTGAAGTTTGCTAGAGAGCATTTGGATGATCCAGAAGAAGATTGGGAGAATGTCATATGGTCAGATGAAACCAAAATATAACTTTTTGGTAAAAACTCAACTCGTTGTGTTTGGAGGACAAAGAATGCTGAGTTGCATCCAAATAACACCATACCTACTGTGAAGCATAGGGGTGGAAACATCATGCTTTGGAGCTGTTTTTCTGCAAAGGGACCAGGACGACTGATCCGTGTAAAGGAAAGAATGAATGGGGCCATGTATCGTGAGATTTTGAGTGAAAACCTCCTTCCATCAGCAAGGGCATTGAAGATGAAACGTGGCTGGGTCTTTCAGCATGACAATGATCCCAAACACACCGCCCAGGCAACGAAGGAGTGGCTTTGTAAGAAGCATTTCAAGGTCCTGGAGTGGCCTAGCCAGTCTCCAGATCTCAACCCCATAGAAAATCTTTGGAGGGAGTTGAAAGTCTGTGTTGCCCAGCAACAGCCCAAAAACATAATGGAAAAGCCTTCATTTCTCAGAACAAGAATAAACTGACGAGTTTCAGAAGAAAGTTTCTGGCCATTTTGAGCCTGTAATCGAACCCACAAATGCTGATGCTCCAGATACTCAACTAGTCTAAAGAAGGCCAGTTTTATTGCTTCTTTAATCAACTGTTAGCACACTTTTCAGCTGTGTTAACATAACTGCGAAAGGGTTTTCTAATGATCAATTTCGCCTTTTAAAATGATAAACTTGGATTAGCTAACACAACGTGCCATTGGAACACAGGAGTGATGGTTGCTGATAATGGGCCTCTGTACGCCTATGTAGAGAATCCTTTTAAAAAAATCAGTCTGCTCCTCAAACAGCGGTTGAAACGTGCTGTTGTGAATTGAAATAAGTGTTCTTATGAGCCAAGACATTTTTATATACAATCCAGTTGAAATCAGAATTTTGACAGTTGCCTCTAAAAAGAGGAGGATCTCATATTTCTACTGCTACTATATTTATTCCATCTTTCTACTGCTACTATATTTATTCCATCTTTCTACTGCTACTATATTTATTCCATCTGTCTACTGCTACTATATTTATTCCATCTTTCTACTGCTACTATATTTATTCCATCTGTCTACTGCTACTATATTTATTCCATCTTTCTACTGTCACTATATTTATTCCATCTGTCTACTGCTACTATATTTATTCCATCTTTCTACTGCTACTATATTTATTCCATCTGTCTACTGCTACTATATTTATTCCATCTTTCTACTGTCACTATATTTATTCCATCTGTCTACTGCTACTATATTTATTCCATCTTTCTACTGCTACTATATTTATTCCATCTGTCTACTGCTACTATATTTATTCCATCTTTCTACTGCTACTATATTTATTCCATCTTTCTACTGCTACTATATTTATTCCATCTGTCTACTGCTACTATATTTATTCCATCTGTCTACTGCTACTATATTTATTCCATCTGTCTACTGCTAATATATTTATTCCATCTGTCTACTGCTACTATATTTATTCCATCTGTCTACTGCTACTATATTTATTCCATCTTTCTACTGCTACTATATTTATTCCATCTTTCTACTGCTACTACATTTATTCCATCTTTCTCCTGCTACTACATTTATTCCACCTTTCTACTGCTACTATATTTATTCCATATTTCTACTGCTACTACATTGCTCCTCTGTAAAACCGGAGTAGCATCCCACAGCCTCTATTTGCTGTTCGACCGCAACGTGACATGTCTTTTCCCCCCGGCCCCCTGTTCCTGCCCATTTGATAAATCTAAATCTAAACTAATTGCACTTATTAGTAAAGACAAGATTAAATTGAGAATAGTCTGATGGGTGAGAATATGATCACTTGATGAGAGAACAGTGTGTGCAGCCTGAGGTTAGGAACAGAGCATTTATTCATTTATTTATTTTATCATCGATATTAGTCACATTATTCAGCCGTTATAGGTGTTTAGATTACACTCGCTCGGGAATGGGAAAAATATACTTTCTATTTTATTCAGCCAAGTTCAATTATAGTCTGCTTTAACAATCTGTTATTAACTGCCTTGCTCAGAACAACAGATTTTTACCTTGTCAAGCTCAGGGATTTGAACCAGCAGCCTTCCAGTTACCAGCCCAACACTCTAACCACGAGGCTACCTGCTCTAACCACTAGGCAACCTACCACCCCTAGACCTACCTAAAACAAATAATGGTTTATTGTGATGGTGTATATAAAATGGATTTATTATACATTTTTATGTAGATATTCCAAAGGTACGCATCAGCAGCTTGTATAGGATAAACGTGTTTATGTTAATTAACGGTCAATTACCATGAGACCGGCATTCATTTGCATGACAGTTACCGGCTGACAATATTTCATGACCACCACAGCTCTGCATGCAAGCATGCACACACACACACACACACACACACACACACACACACACACACACACACACAGCAACAAAGCCACTGTCTATCCATACACAAGCCCAATCCCCTATGAACTATGGACACCTCCCTCCCCTCCCTCCAGCAAAACCCACCAAATCCACTTACAGCCACAGTAACACAGTGATTGTTTTCATCTCACAGCAGCTGCTCTTCTCTCTCTCTCCCTCAGTCTCACCCCCCCACCCCTCTCTCTAATCAACTGTCAATCAGAGTCTGGCCATGCTGGGCTCAGCTAGAGACTAGACTGCCACAGATAAAATCTGCAGGGGACTGCTGGCGTTGATGAGACTGAGCAGCTCTGAGTGTTGCCCTTCTGCCCTGGCCCCTGTATGAAAGAACACACACAAACACACACACACGCTAACATAGACAGAGACACGCACGGGAGACAGAGACACGCACGGGAGATAGAGACACGCACGGGAGACAGAGACACGCACAGGAGACAGAGACACGCACGGGAGACAGAGACACGCACGGGAGACAGAGCAGACAGAGACACGCACGGGAGACAGAGACACGCACAGGAGACAGAGACACGCACGGGAGACAGAGACACACACGGGAGACAGAGACACGCACGGGAGACAGAGCAGACAGAGACACGCACGGGAGACAGAGACACGCACGGGAGACAGAGACACGCACGGGAGACAGAGACACGCACGGGAGACAGAGACACGCACGGGAGACAGAGCAGACAGAGACACGCACGGGAGACAGAGACACGCACGGGAGACAGAGCAGGCAGAGACACGCACGGGAGACAGAGACACGCACGGGAGACAGAGACACGCATGCTGTTTTTAATTTTTTGCATGTATTATTTATTATAGAAGGGCTTTATAAATAAATTTGATAGATTGATTGACCTTTAGTCCACCAGTCATCCTTTAGTTCACCAGTCATCCTTTAGTTCACCAGTCATTTACACCAGTCATCCTTTAGTCCGCCAGTCATTTACACCAGTCATCCTTTAGTCCACCAGTCATCCTTTAGTTCACCAGTCATCCTTTAGTTCACCAGTCATTTACACCAGTCTTCCTTTAGTCCACCAGTCATCCTTTAGTTCACCAGTCATCCTTTAGTTCACCAGCCCTTTTACACCAGTCATCCTTTAGTTCACCAGTCATCCTTTAGTTCACCAGTCATTTACACCAGTCATCCTTTAGTTCACCAGTCATCCTTTAGTTCACCAGTCATTTACACCAGTCATCCTTTAGTTCAGCAGTCATCCTTTAGTTCACCAGTCATCCTTTAGTTCACCAGTCATTTACACCAGTCATCCTTTAGTTCACCAGTCATCCTTTAGTTCACCAGTCATTTACACCAGTCATCCTTTAGTTCACCAGTCATTTACACCAGTCATCCATTAGTTCACCAGTCATCCTTGAGTTCAGTCATTTACACCAGTCATCCTTTAGTTCACCAGTCATTTACACCAGTCATCCTTTAGTTCACCAGTCATTTACACCAGTCATCCTTTTTGTCTGCCAGTCATTTACACCAGTCATCCTTTAGTTCACCAGTCATCCTTTAGTTCACCAGTCATTTACACCAGTCATCCTTTAGTTCACCAGTCATTTACACCAGTCATCCATTAGTTCACCAGTCATCCTTGAGTTCAGTCATTTACACCAGTCATCCTTTAGTTCACCAGTCATCCTTTAGTTCAGTCATTTACACCAGTCATCCTTTAGTTCACCAGTCATTTACACCAGTCATCCTTTAGTTCACCAGTCATCCTTTAGTTCACCAGTCATTTACACCAGTCATCCTTTAGTTCACCAGTCATTTACACCAGTCATCCATTAGTTCACCAGTCATCCTTGAGTTCAGTCATTTACACCAGTCATCCTTTAGTTCACCAGTCATTTACACCAGTCATCCTTTAGTTCACCAGTCATTTACACCAGTCATCCTTTAGTCTGCCAGTCATTTACACCAGTCATCCTTTAGTTCACCAGTCATTTACACTAGTCATCCTTTAGTTCACCAGTCATCCTTTAGTTCACCAGTCATTTACACCAGTCATCATTTAGTTCACCAGTCATTTACACCAGTCATCATTTAGTTCATCAGTCATCCTTTAGTTCACCAGTCATTTACACCAGTCATCCTTTAGTCCGCCAGTCATTTACACCAGTCATCCTTTAGTTCAACAGTCATCCTTTAGTTCAGTCATTTACACCAGTCATCCTTTAGTTCACCAGTCATTTACACCAGTCATCCTTTAGTTCACCAGTCATCCTTTAGTTCACCAGTCATCCTTTAGTTCAGTCATTTACACCAGTCATCCTTTAGTTCACCAGTCATTTACACCA
This sequence comes from Oncorhynchus tshawytscha, assembly GCF_018296145.1. Lineage (NCBI taxonomy): Eukaryota > Metazoa > Chordata > Actinopteri > Salmoniformes > Salmonidae > Oncorhynchus > Oncorhynchus tshawytscha. The sequence continues at coordinate 8,433,966 of NC_056429.1, read as the reverse complement.
GTCATCCTTTAGTTCACCAGTCATCCTTTAGTTCACCAGTCATTTACACCAGTCATCCTTTAGTTCACCAGTCATTTACACCAGTCATCCTTTAGTTCACCAGTCATCCTTGAGTTCAGTAATTTACACCAGTCATCATTTAGTTCACCAGTCATTTACACCAGTCATCCTTTAGTTCACCAGTCATTTACACCAGTCATCCTTTAGTTCACCAGTCATTTACACCAGTCATCCTTTAGTCTGCCAGTCATTTACACCAGTCAGTCATCCTTTAGTTCACCAGTCATCCTTTAGTTCAGTCATTTACACCAGTCATCCTTTAGTTCAGCAGTCATCCTTTAGTTCACCAGTCATCCTTTAGTTCACCAGTCATTTACACCAGTCATCCTTTAGTTCACCAGTCATCCTTTAGTTCACCAGTCATTTACACCAGTCATCCTTTAGTTCACCAGTCATCCTTTAGTTCACCAGTCATTTACACCAGTCATCCTTTAGTTCACCAGTCATCCTTTAGTTCACCAGTCATTTACACCAGTCATCCTTTAGTCCATCAGTCATCCTTTAGTTAACCAGTCATTTACACCAGTCATCCTTTAGTTCACCAGTCATTTACACCAGTCATCCTTTAGTTCACCAGTCATTTACACCAGTCATCCTTTAGTTCACCAGTCATCCTTTAGTTCACCAGTCATTTACACCAGTCATCCTTTAGTTCACCAGTCATTTACACCAGTCATCCTTTAGTTCACCAGTCATCCTTGAGTTCAGTAATTTACACCAGTCATCATTTAGTTCACCAGTCATTTACACCAGTCATCCTTTAGTTCACCAGTCATTTACACCAGTCATCCTTTAGTTCACCAGTCATTTACACCAGTCATCCTTTAGTCTGCCAGTCATTTACACCAGTCAGTCATCCTTTAGTTCACCAGTCATCCTTTAGTTCAGTCATTTACACCAGTCATCCTTTAGTTCAGCAGTCATCCTTTAGTTCACCAGTCATCCTTTAGTTCACCAGTCATTTACACCAGTCATCCTTTAGTTCACCAGTCATCCTTTAGTTCACCAGTCATTTACACCAGTCATCCTTTAGTTCACCAGTCATCCTTTAGTTCACCAGTCATTTACACCAGTCATCCTTTAGTTCACCAGTCATCCTTTAGTTCACCAGTCATTTACACCAGTCATCCTTTAGTCCATCAGTCATCCTTTAGTTAACCAGTCATTTACACCAGTCATCCTTTAGTTCACCAGTCATTTACACCAGTCATCCTTTAGTTCACCAGTCATTTACACCAGTCATCCTTTAGTTCACCAGTAATTTACACCAGTCATCCTTTAGTTCACCAGTCATTTACACCAGTCATCCTTTAGTTCACCAGTCATTTACACAAGGCAGCCTTTAGTCCGCCAGTCATTTACACCAGGCATCGTTTAGTCCGCCAGTCATTTACACCAGTCATCCTTTAGTTCACCAGTCATTTACACCAGGCATCCTTTAGTCCACCAGTCATTTACACCAGTCATCCATTAGTTCACCAGTCATCCTTGAGTTCAGTCATTTACACCGGTCATCCTTTAGTTCACCAGTCATTTACACCAGTCATCCTTTAGTTCACCAGTCATTTACACGAGTCATCCTTTAGTTCACCAGTCATTTACACCAGTCATCCTTTAGTTCACCAGTCATTTACACCAGGCATCCTTTAGTCCGCCAGTCATTTACACCAGGCATCCTTTAGTCCGCCAGTCATTTACACCAGTCATCCTTTAGTTCACCAGTCATTTACACCAGGCATCCTTTAGTCCGCCAGTCATTTACACCAATCATCCTTTAGTTCACCAGTCATTTACACCAGGCATCCTTTAGTTCACCAGTCATTTACACCAGGCATCCTTTAGTCCGCCAGTCATTTACACCAATCATCCTTTAGTTCACCAGTCATTTACACCAGGCATCCTTTAGTTCACCAGTCATCCTTTAGACCGCCAGTCATTTACACCAGTCATCCTTTAGTTCACCAGTCATTTACACCAGTCATCCTTTAGTTCACCAGTCATTTACACCAGTCATCATTTAGTTCACCAGTCATTTACACCAGGCATCCTTTAGTCCGCCAGTCATTTACACCAGGCATCCTTTAGTCCGCCAGTCATTTACACCAGTCATCCTTTAGTTCACCAGTCATTTACACCAGGCATCCTTTAGTCCACCAGTCATTTACACCAGTCATCCATTAGTTCACCAGTCATCCTTGAGTTCAGTCATTTACACCAGTCATCCTTTAGTTCACCAGTCATTTACACCAGTCATCCTTTAGTTCACCAGTCATCCTTTAGTTCACCAGTCATTTACACCAGTCATCCTTTAGTTCACCAGTCATTTACACCAGTCATCCTTTAGTTCACCAGTCATCCTTGAGTTCAGTAATTTACACCAGTCATCATTTAGTTCACCAGTCATTTACACCAGTCATCCTTTAGTTCACCAGTCATTTACACCAGTCATCCTTTAGTTCACCAGTCATTTACACCAGTCATCCTTTAGTCTGCCAGTCATTTACACCAGTCAGTCATCCTTTAGTTCACCAGTCATCCTTTAGTTCAGTCATTTACACCAGTCATCCTTTAGTTCAGCAGTCATCCTTTAGTTCACCAGTCATCCTTTAGTTCACCAGTCATTTACACCAGTCATCCTTTAGTTCACCAGTCATCCTTTAGTTCACCAGTCATTTACACCAGTCATCCTTTAGTTCACCAGTCATCCTTTAGTTCACCAGTCATTTACACCAGTCATCCTTTAGTTCACCAGTCATCCTTTAGTTCACCAGTCATTTACACCAGTCATCCTTTAGTCCATCAGTCATCCTTTAGTTAACCAGTCATTTACACCAGTCATCCTTTAGTTCACCAGTCATTTACACCAGTCATCCTTTAGTTCACCAGTCATTTACACCAGTCATCCTTTAGTTCACCAGTCATCCTTTAGTTCACCAGTCATTTACACCAGTCATCCTTTAGTTCACCAGTCATTTACACCAGTCATCCTTTAGTTCACCAGTCATCCTTGAGTTCAGTAATTTACACCAGTCATCATTTAGTTCACCAGTCATTTACACCAGTCATCCTTTAGTTCACCAGTCATTTACACCAGTCATCCTTTAGTTCACCAGTCATTTACACCAGTCATCCTTTAGTCTGCCAGTCATTTACACCAGTCAGTCATCCTTTAGTTCACCAGTCATCCTTTAGTTCAGTCATTTACACCAGTCATCCTTTAGTTCAGCAGTCATCCTTTAGTTCACCAGTCATCCTTTAGTTCACCAGTCATTTACACCAGTCATCCTTTAGTTCACCAGTCATCCTTTAGTTCACCAGTCATTTACACCAGTCATCCTTTAGTTCACCAGTCATCCTTTAGTTCACCAGTCATTTACACCAGTCATCCTTTAGTTCACCAGTCATCCTTTAGTTCACCAGTCATTTACACCAGTCATCCTTTAGTCCATCAGTCATCCTTTAGTTAACCAGTCATTTACACCAGTCATCCTTTAGTTCACCAGTCATTTACACCAGTCATCCTTTAGTTCACCAGTCATTTACACCAGTCATCCTTTAGTTCACCAGTAATTTACACCAGTCATCCTTTAGTTCACCAGTCATTTACACCAGTCATCCTTTAGTTCACCAGTCATTTACACAAGGCAGCCTTTAGTCCGCCAGTCATTTACACCAGGCATCGTTTAGTCCGCCAGTCATTTACACCAGTCATCCTTTAGTTCACCAGTCATTTACACCAGGCATCCTTTAGTCCACCAGTCATTTACACCAGTCATCCATTAGTTCACCAGTCATCCTTGAGTTCAGTCATTTACACCGGTCATCCTTTAGTTCACCAGTCATTTACACCAGTCATCCTTTAGTTCACCAGTCATTTACACGAGTCATCCTTTAGTTCACCAGTCATTTACACCAGTCATCCTTTAGTTCACCAGTCATTTACACCAGGCATCCTTTAGTCCGCCAGTCATTTACACCAGGCATCCTTTAGTCCGCCAGTCATTTACACCAGTCATCCTTTAGTTCACCAGTCATTTACACCAGGCATCCTTTAGTCCGCCAGTCATTTACACCAATCATCCTTTAGTTCACCAGTCATTTACACCAGGCATCCTTTAGTTCACCAGTCATTTACACCAGGCATCCTTTAGTCCGCCAGTCATTTACACCAATCATCCTTTAGTTCACCAGTCATTTACACCAGGCATCCTTTAGTTCACCAGTCATCCTTTAGACCGCCAGTCATTTACACCAGTCATCCTTTAGTTCACCAGTCATTTACACCAGTCATCCTTTAGTTCACCAGTCATTTACACCAGTCATCATTTAGTTCACCAGTCATTTACACCAGGCATCCTTTAGTCCGCCAGTCATTTACACCAGGCATCCTTTAGTCCGCCAGTCATTTACACCAGTCATCCTTTAGTTCACCAGTCATTTACACCAGGCATCCTTTAGTCCACCAGTCATTTACACCAGTCATCCATTAGTTCACCAGTCATCCTTGAGTTCAGTCATTTACACCAGTCATCCTTTAGTTCACCAGTCATTTACACCAGGCATCCTTTAGTCCGCCAGTCATTTACACCAGGCATCCTTTAGTCCGCCAGTCATTTACACCAGTCATCCTTTAGTTCACCAGTCATTTACACCAGGCATCCTTTAGTCCGCCAGTCATTTACACCAATCATCCTTTAGTTCACCAGTCATTTACACCAGGCATCCTTTAGTCCGCCAGTCATTTACACCAGTCATCCTTTAGTTCACCAGTCATTTACACCAGGCATCCTTTAGTTCACCAGTCATCCTTTAGTTCACCAGTCATTTACACCAGGCATCCTTTAGTCCGCCAGTCATTTACACCAGTCATCCTTTAGTTCACCAGTCATTTACACCAGTCATCCTTTAGTCCGCCAGTCATTTACACCAGTCATCCTTTAGTTCACCAGTCATCCTTTAGTCCACCAGTCATTTACACCAGGCATCTTTTAGTCCGCCAGTCATTTACACCAGCCAATACACTGACTAATAAGATTGACTTGAGTAAACACAAGCCCCAGACAGAGAGTCTGGTCCAGTAGAGTCTGGCCATCTCTTCCTTCCAAGCCTCTGTCTAAGGAGTTTGTGTGGCTGTAGACTTGACATGAGGTTTAAAGCTACTGAGGTGAGAGAAAAGAAGGGATGAGTTAGTGTGTGCGTGTGTGTGTGTGTGTGTGTGTGTGTGTGCGTGCGTGTGTGTGTGTGCGTGTGTGTGTGTGTGCGTGCGTGTGTACGTGCTTATGCATGCGTCCGGAGCTGGGGTCAAGGTGATAACAAGTGAACAAGTATACTAGGGTTTTATTTAGCCAGAGCAGGGTGCTAGGGACAAGAACATGGGTGTGATTGTGGGTTGTGTCTGCAGGGGGGGATTGAATCGCAGACACATACTAGAATGCGTGTACAATGACACACACTCACTTCTCACCCTCTAACGGCCAACCTCATTCCTGTTAACACTCTCCCTCGGTGAGCCGATTCAGAGCAGCGCCACATCGACCAGTCACATTGCAGCTCCACGAGCCAATCACCTTCGCCGCCATTGTGCCCACCGGCCAATAAGACTGCTCCGATTGTAGCTGGCGTTAGACAATGCCACTTTCATCAACTCTATAGATTACATTCCCTTACTGCAATATCTCCCTTCATTATTCAACAGAGACACTGAAACACCCTTTCAGTTGAGAGATAGCCGTATTCATTCACTGTAAGCAGTCATCCAGGTCTTGTGCCCATTTCATGACAGTCTTTGTGAAAAGAAGAACGTATCGGCCGAGTGTATGAAGCTATATTATATCCCACCACTAATTCCTACATAATACTCCTCTACTTACTCCTCTCTCTGTCTCTGTCTGTTTCTCTCTCACACACATCTTGTACAGCTAATCTTGTGGGTGGACACAATTCAGTCCCATTCAAAATCCTATTTTCCCTAACCTTAACCCTAACCCTAAATCTAGCTCCTAACCCTAACCCTAATTCTAGCTCCTAACCTTAACCCTAACCCTAATTCTAGCTCCTAACCTTAACCCTAACCCTAATTCTAGCTCCTAACCTTAACCCTAACCCTAATTCTAGCTCCTAACCTTAACCCTAACCCTAATTCTAGCTCCTAACCTTAACCCTAATTCTAGCTCCTAGCCTTAACCCTAAAACTAACCCTAGCTCCTGGGGCGGCAGATGGGCCAGTAACCCAAAGGTTCCTGGATCGAATCCCCAAGCTGACAAGGTAAAAATCTGTCGTTTTGCCCCTGAGCTAGGCAGTTAACCCACTGTTCCCCTGAACAAGGCAGTTAACCCACTGTTCCCCTGAACAAGGCAGTTAACCCACTGTTCCCCGGAGCACGGAAGTTAACCCACTGTTCCCCTGAACAAGGCACTGTTCCCCGGAGCAAGGCAGTTAACCCACTGTTCCCCTGAACAAGGCAGTTAACCCACTGTTCCCCTGAACAAGGCAGTTAACCTACTGTTCCCCTGAGCAAGGCAGTTAACCCACTGTTCCCCTGAACAAGACAGTTAACCCACTGTTCCCCTGAACAAGGCAGTTAACCCACTGTTCCCCGGAGCACGGCAGTTAACCCACTGTTCCCTGAACAAGGCACTGTTCCCCGGAGCAAGGCAGTTAACCCACTGTTCCCTGAACAAGGCAGTTAACCCACTGTTCCCCTGAACAACGCAGTTAACCCACTGTTCCCCGGAGTAAAGCAGTTAACCCACTGTTCCCCAGAGTAAAGCAGTTAACCCACTGTTCCCCAGAGTAAAGCAGTTAACCCACTGTTCCCCGGAGTAAAGCAGTTAACCCACTGTTCCCCTGAACAAGGCAGTTAACCCACTGGTCCCCGGAGTAAAGCAGTTAACCCACTATTCCCCTGAACAAGGCAGTTAACCCACTGTTCCCCGGAGTAAAGCAGTTATTAACCCACTGTTCCCCGGAGTAAAGCAGTTAACCCACTGTTCCCCTGAGCAAGGCAGTTAACCCACCCTCTGTCACTCTCTGGCGCCATAAGACGTGGATATCAATTAAGGCAGCCCCCCTCCCCGATTCAGAAGGGTTGAGTTAAATGCAGAAGACACATTTCAGTTGAAAGGCAATATCTGTTGTACAACTGACCCTTAAGGTAATTTTAACATTAAACCCCCTAGAAATAGCATTTGACCTTGTGGGGACTAACAACATTTCCCCAGTTGGTCAAATTTTGGTTTGTTTATTATTATTGTGGGGTCTCAAACACGTCCACACACACACTCAGATGATGTGACCACTGAACGCTTAGTCATTGTCTGAAGATTCTGTAAAAGTTGTTTTGCCGGGAAGAAAATAATCACTCACACAATACCTGAGAGAGGACATCATGGTTATGTGCATCATGGTTAAGACAGAGAGAGACGGCGAGAGAGAGAGAGACAGCGAGAGAGAGAGAGAGCGAGAGAGAGCGAGAGAGAGCGATAGCGAGAGAACTCGAGAGAGAGAGAGAGAGAGAGAGAGAGAGAGAGAGAGAGAGAGAGAGAGAGATAGAGACAGAGCGAGAGAGCAAGAGAGCGAGAGACAGAGCGAGAGAGTGACAGAGATATAGAGATAGAGAGCGCGAGAGAAAGCGAGAGAGTGAGAGAGAGTAAGAGAGACAGACAGTGACAGACAGAGAGACAGAAAGAGAGACACAGAGAGAGACAGAGACAGAGAGAGAGAGGGAGAGACACAGAGAAGGAGAGACACAGAGAGGGAGAGACACAGAGAGGGAGAGACACAGAGAAGGAGAGACACAGAGAGGGAGAGGGAGAGACACAGAGAGGGAGAGAGAGAGAGAGAGAGTGTCCAGTCCTTGCACGTTAGGTTAGCTGTGCCACACCCAGCCACTGGTCTGCATTGCTCCAGCACAGTGACGCAAGCCGGTGGACTGACGGCCACCACCCTCCCAATGTCTGTCACACTATCCCTCCACTACACTGTCTACAACACAGCCACAACCCTTCTCTCGTTTGTCATTGAGCTACAGGAACAAACTTGCACCCCTTATGACTGTACTGTACCAGACTACCCACACTAACTAACTGTCTGAATGCAACACAGACTGATCAGCAATGTCCAGACCAGCACTGGAGACTGACCAGCACTGGAGACTGACCAGCAATGTCCAGACCAGCACTGGAGACTGACCAGCAATGTCCAGACCAGCACTGGAGACTGACCAGCAATGTTCAGACCAGCAATGTTCAGACCAGCACTGGAGACTGACCAGCACTGTCCAGACTGACCAGCACTGCAGACTGACCAGCACTGGAGACTGACCAGCACTGGAGACTGACCAGCAATGTTCAGACCAGCACTGGAGATTGACCAGCACTGGAGACTGACAGCACTGTCCAGACAAGTACTGCAGACTGACCAGCACTGCAAACTGTCCAGCACTGTCCAGACTGACCAGCCAAGTACTGCAGACTGACCAGCACTGTCCAGACCAGCACTGCAGACTGACTAGCACTGTCCAGACAAGTACTGCAGACTGACCAGCACTGTCCAGACAAGTCCTGCAGACTGACAAGTACTGCAGACTGACCAGCACTGTCCAGACCAGCACTGCAAACTGACCAGCACTGTCCAGACAAGTACTGCAGACTGACCAGCACTGTCCAGACAAGTACTGCAGACTGACCAGTACTGCAGACTGACCAGCACTGTCCAGACAAGTACTGCAGACTGACCAGTACTGCAGACTGACCAGCACTGTCCAGACAAGTACTGCAGACTGACCAGTACTGCAGACTGACCAGCACTGTCCATACTAGCGGTCGACCGATTAATCGGAATGGCCGATTAATTAGGGCCGATTTCAAGTTTTCATAACAATCGGAAATCGGGGCGCCAATTTTGCCATTGAACGGAATACGGAACGGAATTCGAGGTGATAGTTTCCGGATTTGACCTAAGGCTCATATTTCTGTGTGTTTATTATAGTTAAGTCTATGATTTGATATATGATAGCGCAGTCTGATTGAGGGGTGGTAGGCAGCAGCAGGCTCGTAATAGTCAAAGGTTTAGAGAGAAATAGTCGACGCGTTATAATTCCTGTAATAACTTGCGGCTGAACTTGAAAGGGGTTCCTTCGTTATTTTACCGTTCATGTCTTCCATAGAGAATGTCTTGATCTACTTCAGATAAGGTCTGTGTTTCGTGCAGGTTAGGGTGCAGGCTTAAACCGCCTCTGCATTTTGACACCCGTGTAAATCTCACTAGGATAAGGTAACGTTTGTCAACATATTTTCATAAATCCACTCAACAAAAAAAATGATCTTCGCTTATATTTAGCCAATATTGATCAGAGTTACCTTGTCCTATGGATATCTACACAGTTATAACATTGGCAAGGTGGTATAAGCCTACACGAAACACAGACCTTATTTTAAGTGAATCTAAAAATATCCTATGGATAATGAATGAAGGAACCGCTTTTCAGATGTTGCTAGAAGGTGTCATGGGAATTATGACTCACACTTTGGTCGTCAATTCTTACCATGTCCATTATTAAAATAGGATTCCCTGCATATAGAAATGACAGTTTTTGTTTTCAACATTCATCACAGATAACTTAGACTCTATTTTTATTCAAACAGTTGAGAGTATTTGACTCCTAAGCAGACTCTTCAGTATCATTGTCACCTCAGAGCTGTGTGTGTTTTACAGATGGCAGAGAAAAGCAGAGCACCAGTGTGGGACTATTACATTGAATTGGCACAAGGGAAAGCAAGGTGTCTTATTTGTGATAAAGATGTAAGCATGGGGTCAGCAACGGATAAATCAAAAAATACCACCAACCTGTGGAATCACCTTAAGAACACCCATCCAAAAGCCATAATATGTATTATATTAAGTTAAAATAAAAGTGTTCATTGTTCATTCAGTATTGTTGCAATTGTCATTATTACAAAAATGTGTGTATATATATACACGGTAAAAATCGGCCGATTAACCAGTATCGTTTTTTGCCCTCCAATAATCGGTATCGGCGTTGAAAAATCATAATCGGTCGACCTCTAATCCAGACCAGTACTGCAGACTGACCAGCACTGTCCAGACCAGTACTGCAGACTGACCAGCACTGTCCAGACCAGTACTGCAGACTGACCAGCACTGTCCAGACCAGTACTGCAGACTGACCAGCACTGTCCAGACCAGTACTGCAGACTGACCAGTACTGTCCAGACCAGTACTGCAGACTGACCAGTACTGTCCAGACCAGTACTGCAGACTGACCAGCACTGTCCAGACCAGTACTGCAGACTGACCAGCACTGTCCAGACCAGTACTGCAGACTGACCAGCACTGTCCAGACCAGTACTGCAGACTGACCAGCACTGTCCAGACCAGTACTGCAGACTGACCAGTACTGTCCAGACCAGTACTGCAGACTGACCAGCACTGTCCAGACCAGTACTGCAGACTGACCAGTACTGTCCAGACCAGTACTGCAGACTGACCAGCATTGTCCAGACCAGTACTGCAGACTGACCAGCACTGTCCTGACCAGTACTGCAGACTGACCAGCACTGTCCAGACCAGTACTGCAGACTGACCAGCACTGTCCAGACCAGTACTGCAGAATGACCAGTACTGTCCAGACCAGTACTGCAGACTGACCAGTACTGTCCAGACCAGTACTGCAGACTGACCAGCATTGTCCAGACCAGTACTGCAGAATGACCAGTACTGTCCAGACCAGTACTGCAGACTGACCAGCACTGTCCAGACCAGTACTGCAGAATGACCAGTACTGTCCAGACCAGTACTGCAGACTGACCAGTACTGTCCAGACCAGTACTGCAGACTGACCAGCATTGTCCAGACCAGTACTGCAGACTGACCAGCACTGTCCTGACCAGTACTGTAGACTGACCAGTACTGTCCAGACCAGTACTGCAGACTGACCAGCACTGTCCAGACCAGTACTGCAGACTGACCAGTACTGTCCAGACCAGTACTGCAGACTGACCAGCACTGTCCAGACCAGTACTGTAGACTGACCAGCACTGGAGAAATATGACATAAGTAGTTATTACAGACAGTGATTCAGCGCTAATGGAAATTACACAAGGACTAAATAATGTTGCCGCCCTGTCAGTGTCTTCACCACAAAACACAGAGAAATGTGAAATTATCGGTTGCCTTCAAAACCCATATGACATGGTGCTAATTGTAAAGGGGGAGGACTTCACTTCTGATTGTGTGTGTGTGTGTGTGTGTGTGTGTGTGTGTGTGTGTGTGTGTGTGTGTGTGTGTGTGTGTGTGTGTGTGTGTGTGTGTGTGTTTGCCTTACAGAAGTGCTGCGCTGGACTAGAACTGTCAATCCCACCAACAACTCCTAACTCCGCTAGCTACGGAGTGGGAGCAACAATGCAAACATCAGCATTAGCCGCTAAACTGACTGACTAAAGACTGAATGGACCACCTACAATCAACTCCTCAGTGAATAAGCTGATGCTAAGAGACGCTCAATGAAAAAAGGAAGCTATGCTAGTTTACCATTAAAAAAAAAAGCTAATTGACCATTAAAAAAGGAAACTATGCTAGTTTACCATTAGAAAAGGAAACTATGCTAGTTTACCATTAGAAAAGGAAGCTATGCTAGTTTACCATTAAAAAGGAAGCTATGCTAGTTTACCATTAGAAAAGGAAACTATGCTAGTTTACCATTAGAAAAGGAAACTATGCTAGTTTACCATTAGAAAAGGAAACTATGCTAGTTTACCATTAGAAAAGGAAGCTATGCTAGTTTACCATTAGAAAAGGAAACTATGCTAGTTCACCATTAGAAAAGGAAACTATGCTAGTTTACCATTAGAAAAGGAAGCTATGCTAGTTTACCATTAGAAAAGGAAACTATGCTAGTTTACCATTAGAAAAGGAAACTATGCTAGTTTACCATTAGAAAAGGAAACTATGCTAGTTTACCATTAGAAAAGGAAACTATGCTAGTTTACCATTAGAAAAGGAAACTATGCTAGTTTACCATTAGAAAAGGAAACTATGCTAGTTTACCATTAAAAAAAAGAAGCTAATTGACCATTAAAAAAGGAAACTATGCTAGTTTACCATTAGAAAAGGAAACTATGCTAGTTTACCATTAAAAAAAAGAAGCTAATTGACCATTAGAAAAGGAAACTATGCTAGTTTACCATTAGAAAAGGAAACTATGCTAGTTTACCATTAAAAAAAAAAAAGAAGCTAATTGACCATTAGAAAAGGAAACTATGCTAGTTTACCATTAGAAAAGGAAACTATGCTAGTTTACCATTAGAAAAGGAAACTATGCTAGTTTACCATTAGAAAAGGAAGCTATGCTAGTTTACCATTAAAAAAAGGAAACTGCTAGTTCACCATGATCATATATTCAGCTGTCTTTTCATTCTTCCTTTTACATTGAATGGCTAGGCTAACGTCTTGCTGTTAGCACTACTTTAGCTCCCATTGCAGTCAACGGCAGACTCGGGATTCAGGACTGTTATTGTGTGTCACAATGGCCATTAAGCCCTATTGACTTTCGCCACATCCTCGGAGTATCCTCCTGCCATTGTCCCTGCGTGTTTCAGCTGCCGTTCAACCAAGCAAGCTGGGATTTGGCTTCTAGCTACGCTAAGCCGCCGACTTACAGCCCAAACAGAATCAAAGTGATCTTCCTGAGTGGGTAAATATCAACAACAGGAGTTTATGTGGGCTGGATACAGAAGGCTGTTTCTATAGACCTCCACGCCAGAGTTAGCTATAGGGGTACGGTTTGTATTGGGGCTGCAGGTAGCCTCGTGGTTAGAGCGTTGGGCCTGTAACCAAAAGGTTGCTGGATCGAATCCCCGAGCTGACAAGGTTAAAAAAAACAAGTCGGTCTGAACAAGGCAGTTAACCCACTGTTCCCTGGTAGGCCGTCATTGTAAATAAGAATGTGTTCTTAACTGACTTGCCTAGTTAAATAAACGTTAAATAAAAAAATGTATGCCCCCAAGCCATCGTGTTATGTACCCCAGGTATTAACAGTACTGCCTGTCAGTGTTATCTATACTATGTTCCCGTGGGTATGTCTATACTATGTTCCCGTGGGTATGTCTATACTATGTATGTCTATACTATGTTCCCGTGGGTATGTACTATGTTCAAGTGGGTATGTCTATACTATGTATGTCTATACTATGTTCCCGTGGGTATGTCTATACTATGTTCCAGTGGGTATGTCTATACTATGTATGTCTATACTATGTTCCAGTGGGTATGTCTATACTATGTTCCAGTGGGTATGTCTATACTATGTTCCAGTGGGTATGTCTATACTATGTATGTCTATACTATGTTCCAGTGGTTATGTCTATACTATTTTCCAGTGGTTATGTCTATACTATGTTCCAGTGGGTATGTCTATACTATGTTCCAGTGGGTATGTCTATACTATGTTCCTGTGGGTATGTCTATACTATGTTCCCGTGGGTATGTCTATACTATGTTCCAGTGGGTATGTCTATACTATGTTCCAGTGGGTATGTCTATACTATGTATGTCTATACTATGTTCCAGTGGGTATGTCTATACTATGTTCCAGTGGGTATGTCTATACTATGTATGTCTATACTATGTTCCAGTGGGTATGTCTATACTATGTTCCCGTGGGTATGTCTATACTATGTTCCAGTGGGTATGTCTATACTATGTTCCAGTGGGTATGTCTATACTATGTTCCCGTGGGTATGTCTATACTATGTTCCAGTGGGTATGTCTATACTATGTATGTCTATACTATGTTCCTGTGGGTATGTCTATACTATGTTCCCGTGGGTATGTCTATACTATGTTCCAGTGGGTATGTCTATACTATGTTCCAGTGGGTATGTCTATACTATGTTCCCGTGGGTATGTCTATACTATGTTCCAGTGGGTATGTCTATACTATGTTCCCATGGGTATGTCTATACTATGTTCCTGTGGGTATGTCTATACTGTATGTCTATACTATGTTCCAGTGGGTATGTCTATACTATGTTCCCATGGGTATGTCTATACTATGTTCCCATGGGTATGTCTATACTATGTTCCAGTGGGTATGTCTATACTATGTTCCCGTGGGTATGTACTATGTTCCTGTGGGTATGTCTATACTATGTTCCTGTGGGTATGTCTATACTATGTTCCCGTGGGTATGTACTATGTTCCTGTGGGTATGTCTATACTATGTTCCTGTGGGTATGTCTATACTATGTATGTCTATACTATGTTCCAGTGGGTATGTCTATACTATGTTCCAGTGGGTATGTCTATACTATGTTCCCGTGGGTATGTCTATACTATGTATGTCTATACTATGTTCCCGTGGGTATGTCTATACTATGTATGTCTATACTATGTTCCCGTGGGTATGTCTATACTATGTTCCCGTGGGTATGTCTATACTATGTTCCAGTGGGTATGTCTATACTATGTATGTCTATACTATGTTCCAGTGGGTATGTCTATACTATGTATGTCTATACTATGTTCCAGTGGGTATGTCTATACTATGTTCCAGTGGGTATGTCTATACTATGTTCCTGTGGGTATGTCTATACTATGTTCCCGTGGGTATGTCTATACTATGTTCCAGTGGGTATGTCTATACTATGTTCCAGTGGTGGGTATGTCTATACTATGTATGTCTATACTATGTTCCAGTGGGTATGTCTATACTATGTTCCCGTGGGTATGTCTATACTATGTTCCAGTGGGTATGTCTATACTATGTTCCCATGGGTATGTCTATACTATGTTCCTGTGGGTATGTCTATACTGTATGTCTATACTATGTTCCAGTGGGTATGTCTATACTATGTTCCCATGGGTATGTCTATACTATGTTCCCATGGGTATGTCTATACTATGTTCCTGTGGGTATGTCTATACTATGTTCCCGTGGGTATGGCTATACTATGTTCCCGTGGGTATGTACTATGTTCCTGTGGGTATGTCTATACTATGTTCCCGTGGGTATGTTTATACTATGTTCCCGTGGGTATGTACTATGTTCCTGTGGGTATGTCTATACTATGTTCCAGTGGGTATGTCTATACTATGTTCCCGTGGGTATGTACTATGTTCCTGTGGGTATGTCTATACTATGTTCCTGTGGGTATGTCTATACTATGTTCCCGTGGGTATGTACTATGTTCCTGTGGGTATGTCTATACTATGTTCCTGTGGGTATGTCTATACTATGTTCCCGTGGGTATGTACTATGTTCCTGTGGGTATGTCTATACTATGTTCCTGTGGGTATGTCTATACTATGTTCCCATGGGTATGTCTATACTATGTTCCCATGGGTATGTCTATACTATGTTCCAGTGGGTATGTCTATACTATGTATGTCTATACTATGTTCCCGTGGGTATGTCTATACTATGTCCCGTGGGTATGTCTATACTATGTCCCGTGGGTATGTCTGTACTATGTTCCTGTGGGTATGTCTATTCTATGTTCCAGTGGGTATGTCTATACTATGTATGTCTATACTATGTTCCCGTGGGTATGTCTATACTATGTTCCAGTGGGTATGTCTATACTATGTTCCCGTGGGTATGTCTATACTATGTTCCCGTGGGTATGTCTATACTATGTTCCCGTGGGTATGTCTATACTATGTTCCCGTGGGTATGTCTATACTATGTTCCCGTGGGTATGTCTATACTATGTTCCCGTGGGTATGTCTATACTATGTATGTCTATACTATGTTCCAGTGGGTATGTCTATACTATGTTCCCGTGGGTATGTCGATACTATGTTCCCTTGGGTATGTCTATACTATGTTCCCATGGGTATGTCTATACTATGTTCCTGTGGGTATGTCTATACTATGTATGTCTATACTATGTTCCTGTGGGTATGTCTATACTATGTTCCCGTGGGTATGTCTATACTATGTATGTCTATACTATGTATGTCTATACTATGTTCCAGTGGGTATGTCTATACTATGTTCCCGTGGGTATGTCTATACTATGTTCCCGTGGGTATGTCTATACTATGTTCCTGTGGGTATGTCTATACTATGTTCCTGTGGGTATGTCTATACTATGTTCCAGTGGGTATGTCTATACTCAAATCAAATCAAATCAAATTTTATTTGTCACATACACATGGTTAGCAGATGTTAATGCGAGTGTAGCGAAATGCTTGTGCTTCTAGTTCCGACAATGCAGTAATAACGAGCAAGTAATCTAACTAACAATTCCAAAAAAAAACTACTGTCTTATACACAGTGTAAGGGGATAAAGAATATGTACATAAGGATATATGAATGAGTGATGGTACAGAGCAGCATAGGCAAGATACAGTAGATGATATCGAGTACAGTATATACATATGAGATAAGTATGTAAACCAAGTGGCATAGTTAAAGTGGCTAGTGATACATGTATTACATAAGGATGCAGTCGATGATATAGAGTACAGTATCAACGTATGCATATGAGATGAACAATGTAGGGTAAGTAACATTATATAAGGTAGCATTGTTTAAAGTGGCTAGTGATATATTTACATAATTTCCCATCAATTCCCATGATTAAAGTGGCTGGAGTAGAGTCAGTGTCATTGACAGTGTGTTGGCAGTAGCCACTCAATGTTAGTGGTGGCTGTTTAACAGTCTGATGGCCTTGAGATAGAAGCTGTTTTTCAGTCTCTCGGTCCCAGCTTTGATGCACCTGTACTGACCTCGCCTTCTGGATGACAGCGGGGTGAACAGGCAGTGGCTCGGGTGGTTGATGTCCTTGATGATCTTTATGGCCTTCCTGTAGCATCGGGTGGTGTAGGTGTCCTGGAGGGCAGGTAGTTTGCCCCCGGTGATGCGTTGTGCAGACCTCACTACCCTCTGGAGAGCCTTACGGTTGAGGGCGGTGCAGTTGCCATACCAGGCGGTGATAC
The DNA here is from genome assembly GCF_018296145.1 of Oncorhynchus tshawytscha. Taxonomy (NCBI): domain Eukaryota; kingdom Metazoa; phylum Chordata; class Actinopteri; order Salmoniformes; family Salmonidae; genus Oncorhynchus; species Oncorhynchus tshawytscha. The sequence continues at coordinate 8,416,943 of NC_056429.1, read as the reverse complement.
AGCCCGCCAGGATGCTCTCGATTGTGCATCTGTAGAAGTTTGTGAGTGCTTTTGGTGACAAGCCGAATTTCTTCAGCCTCCTGAGGTTGAAGAGGCGCTGCTGCGCCTTCCTCACGATGCTGTCTGTGTGAGTGGACCAATTCAGTTTGTCTGTGATGTGTATGCCGAGGAACTTAAAACTTGCTACCCTCTCCACTACTGTTCCATCGATGTGGATGGGGGTGTTCCCTCTGCTGTTTCCTGAAGTCCACAATCATCTCCTTAGTTTTGTTGATGTTGAGTGTGAGGTTATTTTCCTGACACCACACTCCGAGGGCCCTCACCTCCTCCCTGTAGGCCGTCTCGTCGTTGTTGGTAATCAAGCCTACCACTGTTGTGTCGTCCGCAAACTTGATGATTGAGTTGGAGGCGTGCATGGCCACGCAGTCGTGGGTGAACAGGGAGTACAGGAGGGGGCTCAGAACGCACCCTTGTGGGGCCCCAGTGTTGAGGATCAGCGGGGAGGAGATGTTGTTGCCTACCCTCACCACCTGGGGGCGGCCCGTCAGGAAGTCCAGTACCCAGTTGCACAGGGCGGGGTCGAGACCCAGGGTCTCGAGCTTGATGACGAGCTTGGAGGGTACTATGGTGTTGAATGCCGAGCTGTAGTCGATGAACAGCATTCTCACATAGGTATTCCTCTTGTCCAGATGGGTTAGGGCAGTGTGCAGTGTGGTTGAGATTGCATCGTCTGTGGACCTATTTGGGCGGTAAGCAAATTGGAGTGGGTCAAGGGTGTCAGGTAGGGTGGAGGTGATATGGTCCTTGACTAGTCTCTCAAAGCACTTCATGATGACGGATGTGAGTGCTACGGGCGGTAGTCGTTTAGCTCAGTTACCTTAGCTTTCTTGGGAACAGGAACAATGGTGGCCCTCTTGAAGCATGTGGGAACAGCAGACTGGTATAGGGATTGGTTGAATATGTCCGTAAACACACCGGCCAGCTGGTCTGCGCATGCTCTGAGGGCGCGGCTGGGGATGCCGTCTGGGCCTGCAGCCTTGCGAGGGTTAACACGTTTAAATGTCTTACTCACTTCGGCTGCAGTGAAGGAGAGACCGCATGATTCCGTTGCAGGCCGTGTCAGTGGCACTGTATTGTCCTCAAAGCGGGCAAAAAAGTTATTTAGTCTGCCTGGGAGCAAGACATCCTGATCCGTGACTGGGCTGGGTTTCTTCCTGTAGTCCGTGATTGACTGTAGACCCTGCCACATACCTCTTGTGTCTGAGCCGTTGAATTGAGATTCTACTTTGTCTCTGTACTGGCGCTTAGCTTGTTTGATAGCCTTGCGGAGGGAATAGCTGCACTGTTTGTATTCAGTCATGTTACCAGACACCTTGCCCTGATTAAAAGCAGTGGTTCGTGCCTTCAGTTTCTATGTATGTCTATACTATGTTCCAGTGGGTATGTCTATACTATGTATGTCTATACTATGTTCCTGTGGGTATGTCTGTACTATGTTCCTGTGGGTATGTCTATACTATGTTCCTGTGGGTATGTCTATACTGTATGTCTATACTATGTTCCCATGGGTATGTCTATACTATGTATGTCTATACTATGTTCCCGTGGGTATGTCTATACTATGTTCCAGTGGGTATGTCTATACTGTATGTCTATACTATGTTCCTGTGGGTATGTCTATACTGTATGTCTATACTATGTTCCAGTGGGTATGTCTATACTATGTATGTCTATACTATGTTCCCGTGGGTATGTCTATACTATGTTCCAGTGGGTATGTCTATACTATGTTCCAGTGGGTATGTCTATACTATGTTCCAGTGGGTATGTCTATACTATGTTCCAGTGGGTATGTCTATACTATGTTCCAGTGGGTATGTCTATACTATGTTCCCGTGGGTATGTCTATACTATGTTCCAGTGGGTATGTCTATACTATGTATGTCTATACTATGTTCCAGTGGGTATGTCTATACTATGTTCCAGTGGGTATGTCTATACTATGTTCCAGTGGGTATGTCTATACTATGTTCCAGTGGGTATGTCTATACTATGTTCCCGTGGGTATGTCTATACTATGTTCCCGTGGGTATGTCTATACTATGTTCCCGTGGGTATGTCTATACTATGTTCCAGTGGGTATGTCTATACTATGTTCCAGTGGGTATGTCTATACTATGTTCCCGTGGGTATGTCTATACTATGTTCCAGTGGGTATGTCTATACTATGTATGTCTATACTATGTTCCCGTGGGTATGTCTATACTATGTTCCAGTGGGTATGTCTATACTATGTTCCAGTGGGTATGTCTATACTATGTTCCCGTGGGTATGTCTATACTATGTTCCAGTGGGTATGTCTATACTATGTTCCAGTGGGTATGTCTATACTATGTTCCCGTGGGTATGTCTATACTATGTTCCCGTGGGTATGTCTATACTATGTTCCCGTGGGTATGTCTATACTATGTTCCAGTGGGTATGTCTATACTATGTTCCTGTGGGTATGTCTATACTATGTTCCCGTGGGTATGTCTATACTATGTTCCCGTGGGTTTGTCTATACTATGTTCCAGTGGGTATGTCTGTACTATGTATGTCTATACTATGTTCCTGTGGGTATGTCTATACTATGTTCCCGTGGGTATGTCTGTACTATGTTCCAGTGGGTATGTCTATACTATGTATGTCTATACTATGTTCCCGTGGGTATGTCTATACTATGTTCCCGTGGGTATGTCTATACTATGTTCCCGTGGGTATGTCTATACTATGTTCCCGTGGGTATGTCTATACTATGTTCCCGTGGGTATGTCTATACTATGGATGTCTATACTATGTTCCCGTGGGTATGTCTATACTATGTTCCCGTGGTGGGTATGTCTATACTATGGATGTCTATACTATGTTCCCGTGGGTATGTCTATACTATGTTCCCGTGGGTATGTCTATACTATGTTCCCGTGGGTATGTCTATACTATGTTCCCGTGGGTATGTCTATACTATGTTCCCGTGGGTATGTCTGTTTCTGATCATGGACTGGCTCCTAAAGGAGAGTCCACTGATATGGTTCTTTATACATGTTGTTCTCTCTAGGTGTCTGCCTATCCACATCTCTTTGTTCTCTCTAGGTGTCTGCCTGTCCACATCTCTTTGTTCTCTCTAGGTGTCTGCCTGTCCACATCTCTTTGTTCTCTCTCTCTCGTTCCATCTATAGGCAGGAGATAGAGAGCAGCCAGTGGGCATTGCCATGTTCTAACACAGCTGCGCCAGGGGGAGTGCCCACTGCCCTCTTCCCCCTTCGCCAGCTGCTGGCTGATGTCACAGAGAGGAGAACACGTAGCAAGACAGACACATGTTAGCATTGGCTCTCAATCTCTGTGACAACATGGTTCTATCCCCACAGAGATGGAGACTGTTGAACAACATCACAGAGGGGGGACATTGTTGCTTAACAATACCTACCTACTGTAAATGAAGAATTGGTTGATCTTCTTGCAACCATAATACTTAGGTTAAAGTAGATAAATGGATACATAAATAGTATGACATAATACATAAAGAGACTCACTTGAAGGCCTAACTTTGAGCAGCAGACAGACAAGAAACGAACGCCCCAATAAGAATCAGGCCATGTTGGAATCAAACAAAATGCTGATATCACACTAACAATCTGTGCCAGTGACACATTGTCCTTTGAAGAGCGCTCACGGAACGGGGAGATGAATTTAATATCTTTGGACAGATACGGTGGGAAGCAGTCAGATTTGTTTATTTTTCTTTAAACATTCCTTTAATTCCTCTTTGACTGTTAAATGCACCATGAGCTATTACAGCAAACATAAACAAGATTTCATACATTCAATAAATAGCTTAGACGGATGCAGGCTTCATCTAATTCCTTTTCCCATATGTTTTCTAACCATATTAAGCTAAAAGGTCATACAGTGCTTGGACCAAATGTTGGGCCAATTTGGAAAAAAAGGCCTCTTTGAAAATGCCTCTTTGAAAATACTTACATGTCATGGGCAGTTTGGCACATCACGATGTGACAAATCTAGACCGTTGTGACTTATCACATGAGTAAGTGTTTAGTAGAGTGCACACAAAGGCCAGTAGGTTACTAGAAGAGAACAGACACCACCTCCACTGGGTTATCACTAGAACAGAACGGACACCACCTCCACTGGGTTATCACTAGAACAGAAAGGACACCACCTCCACTGGGTTATCACTAGAACAGAACGGACACCACCTCCACTGGGTTATCACTAGAACAGAACGGACACCACCTCCACTGGGTTATCACTAGAACAGAAAGGACACCACCTCCACTGGGTTATCACTAGAACAGAACGGACACCAACTCCACTGGGTTATCACTAGAACAGAACGGACACCAACTCCACTGGGTTATCACTAGAACAGAACGGACACCAACTCCAATGGGTTATCACTAGAACAGAACGGACACCATCTCCACTGGGTTATCACTAGAACAGAACGGACACCAACTCCACTGGGTTATCACTAGAACAGAACGGACACCATCTCCACTGGGTTATCACTAGAACAGAATGGACACCAACTCCACTGGGTTATCACTAGAACAGAACGGACACCATCTCCACTGGGTTATCACTAGAACAGAACGGACACCACCTCCACTGGGTTATCACTAGAACAGAACGGACACCATCTCCACTGGGTTATCACTAGAACAGAATGGACACCAACTCCACTGGGTTATCACTAGAACAGAACGGACACCATCTCCACTGGGTTAAGGGTCTTTACATTTGATTTCAATCACTTTTTGACATATAATGCAAAACGTGTCATACTGGCTGTATTTCTGCCTGTTTGAACGACAAAATAGCTCAGATTCACATGAAAACATGAAATGACGTCGGGAATCGATAGATCATCACTTGTGAACTGAACTCTCGCCATAAACGCCTAGCTGTAAATGGATACCGTTGGATGTAAACGTTATACTGAGGAGATATCACCTCTCTGTGCCATAATGGCTTCAGCCCATCTGCCCTGCTCAGAAGAATGACATCACTGTGGTATTTCAAGAGGAATGCCCAAGGCCCATAGCGACTGTTGCTCAATGTCTGCAGTTAATAGTTGGAGGGGTGGTTGAGTCTCTATGCCTATGGCTTCTCCCACTATGGGACATTGAGTGGACTATGAGCTAGGGGTGAGGTACCATGTTCCCTGTTGAAAGGTAAGCCACGTTTGGAGCTCTCTTCTTCTGCAATGCTTAAGACATGGGTTGGGGGGGTTCAGTTCAATTCAGGTTTGTGTCAAAAGATGTTCAACTACCCCGTGTGCTTTGTAGAGTACATGAAAATGTAAAAGAAAATGGCATGATGCTAAAATAAATATATTATACCGTTAACGTAGATAAATAATGAATATATTGTTGCTCTGACGCAACAGCAACCAAACGTCACTGAATCAGCCCCGTTGACCAGCGGCAAATAACGCAGTGACTCTAGGTGTACAACAACGCCTGTCAAAGTGTCATTACTTTTCATTGAGTGCTCCACCCCCCCTGCGACATGGAATAGCACTAGTCTGCATACAAAGTAACTAAACCAAATGTGTCACGTTGTGATAAACTGTAGGCTCCTTACTGTATGGGTAGGCTATGTTTGATAGGTTGGGGGATCAACAATACTACCCAGCAGTTCGGGAAATATATGTTGAATTTGCACGGTGTTTGAGAAAACAACATCCTTTACATGATCAAAGGCAACGGGGTGAGAATGATGCTTCTTCAAGCCTTTTAGGGTGACTGAGCTAGTGGTTCTCGACCGCGTAACCAAACGTAAAGAAAGCCTGAATGTTGTCGTCTACTCGAGGCTATATGTGTCACATGTTATTTCCGACATAACAGCCCAACAAACGTCTCTGTGCTGCAACTGAATGGACACGATAGTTGTGCCATTCAACGTACGCTATGCAGCAGCTCGCATTAGACTTGATGACAATATACAGTGGCTTTGCACCATGGGGGCAGTTGGGTAGATTTGATGTTTGTGTCGTGAACAAAAGCTCCCTCCCTCGTCATAAGACTGTATAAAATATGTCCTTGTGTGTAAGTGTGAGGGACGTTATGGCTTACCTCTACTGTTGCTTGAATTCACTCTTCTCTGCACTCCGTCTGCTTACAAATACTGCACTCAAAAACTCATAAAAATTCCATTTCCACGAATGAAAATATCACTGTCTTCAAAACGGCAACCCTTGGTTAGCTTATTCAATAGAAATCTTATTCACTCCAGGTTTTATCTACAGTAGCTCAAGATAATCACCATTTCTTTCATATATTTTTTTGGTCACAATATTGCATACGGAGCTCCGTGTCACGTCGCTCGCTGATGCTTGGATTTGTCTTCTGTCAATCGGTGTAAACTGCTGAGCAGGCGCATTACGCTCTCTAGTTAGGAGGGTAGCCTACACTTCGGAGAGAGAGAGAGAGAGTTGTGATGGCAATGGGAGGCAACGAGGGAGGGATCTCCAGAAAAATATAACCTGGGTACTACTCTACTGTAGGCCTACCTGGAAATTATCAGAAATGAAGAAAATTAAGAGCAGGCTTTCTGCGTTGTCTGTAGTCTATAGTATCCCAGGCATGAGATATGCTAGAGCTATACGATCCAGAGATAAATGGTCCTGTTTTATCCTGGTTTTGTTCATCCAAACACAACTAGTCGCTAATATTCCCCATTCAAAAACAGGCTATGCAAATCTACCTATGAACACATAGGGTCGTTTTCATCAGGACACAGTGTATCAAAACGTTTTGCAGTGGAAAATAAAAACGAGCATTTGTTATTGGACAAGTTCAGGTAGTTCCTCCCTGTTTCAAGCCATTTTCTTCCGTTTGGTGTAATGAAGACGACCCATGCCAGATCTGCCCTCAGGGTGATAAGTGTTTCTAACGTGAGGCACATCCACTAATTACAGCTGCTCTCTCTGGCTCGCTTTAGCTCCGGGCTCATCCTGGTTCACCGTGTCTTATAAATCAAGACATAAGCTATATATCTAATGGTCAGCACCATCTCAACGCGCAGCCACACTACTACAGTACGTTTCAATTAACTAGCTAACTGACAATATGATGGAGCAAATATCTATTATTAACACTGGTGTGGAATCTATTCTCAGTTCCTGTGGGGAAAAGGCTTCATTGTGATAGTGCTATTCAGAGAAAATTCGGGAAATTATGTTGACAGTACTATAGTGTTATTTTAAGGATTGTGATGATGGATATGACTTTGGTTATTTGTGGTGGACAATAACGAGGTGTAGTGGTAGCAGTAGTTGTAGTTATAATAATGGCAGTAGTGGTAGCAGTAGTTGTAGTTATAATAATAGTAGTAGTAGTTATAGTAGTAGTTGTAGTAGTTATAGTAATAGTAGTTATAGTAGTAGTAGTAGTTATAATATTAGTAGTAGTAGTGGTTATAGTAATAGTATTAGTAGTTATAGTAATAGTAGTTATAATATTAGTAGTAGTAGTTATAGTAATATTAGTAGTTATATTAGTAGTAGTAGTAGTTATAGTAATAGTAGTTATAATATTAGTAGTAGTAGTTATAGTAATATTAGTAGTTATAATATTAGTAGTAGTAGTTATATTAATAGTAGTTATAATATTAGTAGTAGGTATAGTAATAGTAGTTATAATATTAGTAGTAGGTATAGTAATAGTAGTAGTTATTATACTAGTAGTAAGTATAGTAATAGTGGTAGTAGTTATAGTAATAGTAGTTATAATATTAGTAGTAGTAGTTATAGTAATATTAGTAGTAGTAGGTATAGTAGTAGGTATAGTAGTAGTAGTAGTTATAATACTAGTAGTAGGTATAGTAATAGTAGTAGTAGTAGTTATAGTAATAGTAGTAGTAGTTATAATAGTAGTAGTAGTAGTTATAGTAATAGTAGTAGATATAGTAGTAGTAGTAGTTATAGTAATAGTAGTAGTAGTTATAATAGTAGTAGTAGTAGTTATAGTAATAGTAGTAGATATAGTAATAGTAGTAGTAGTAGTTGTAATACTAATAGTAGGTTTAGTAATAGTGGTAGTAGTAGTAGATATAGTAATAGTAATAGTAGTAGATATAGTAATAGTAGTAGTAGTTATATTAGTAGTAGTTATAGTAATAGTAATAGTAGTAGATATAGTAATAGTAGTAGTAGTTATAATATTAGTAGTAGTTATAATATTAGTAGTAGTTATAGTAATAGTAGTAGTAGTAGTTTTAATACTAATAGTAGGTTTAGTAATAGTGGTAGTAGTAGTTATAGTAATAGTAGTAGTTATAGTAATAGCAGTAGTAGTAGTTATAGTAATAGTAGTAGATATAGTAATAGTAGTAGTAGTAGTTATAGTAATAGTAGTAGTTATAGTAATAGCAGTAGTAGTAGTTATAGTAATAGTAGTAGATATAGTAATAGTAGTAGTAGTAGTTTTAATACTAATAGTAGGTTTAGTAATAGTGGTAGTAGTAGTTATAGTAATAGTAGTAGTTATAGTAATAGTAATAGTAGTAGATATAGTAATAGTAGTAGTAGTTATAATATTAGTAGTAGTTATAGTAATAGTAATAGTAGTAGATATAGTAATAGTAGTAGTAGTTATAATATTAGTAGTAGTTATAATATTAGTAGTAGTTATAGTAATAGTAGTAGTAGTAGTAGTTATAGTGTTACGGTTTTCTTCCGTTGAAAGAGAGTCGGACCAAAATGCAGCGTGGTAAGTTAGATACATATTTAATGATAAAGAAAAAACAAACAAAACGTGAAAACCTAAACAGTCTATCTTGTGCTAACACACACAGAGACCTGAACAATCACCCACAAACACACAGTGAAACTCAGGCTACCTAAATATGGTTCCCAATCAGAGACAACGAGAATCACCTGACTCTGATTGAGAACCGCCTCAGGCAGCCATAGACTATGCTAGACACCCCTACTCAGACACAATCCCAATACCTACTAAAACCCCAATACAAAAACACTACACAAAATAAACCCATGTCACACCCTGGCCTGACCAAATAAATATATAAACACAAAATACTAAGACCAGGGCGTGACATATAGTAATAGTAGTAGTAGTTATAATATTGGTAGTAGTAGTTATAGTAATAGTAGTAGTAGTTATAATATTAGTAGTAGTTATAGTAATAGTAGTTGAATTATCATGGATTATTATTATTGTCAATCAAAACAAACTGTCTCAGTCAGAGAAAGATGCAAATAGTCATCGGCAGCAACCCAGTAAGCAAAATGATGTTGAAAAGACATCTAAAATACACATTTTCCAGGCGTTGAAGTTAGGTTCTTTTTTGGTTCTGAATGAAAATACATAATTTACAGATGTTGAAAAAGTACATTTTCTTTGGTCGTTGATTCTATGGCCAATGTTCAACTGCACATACATTCTCAATGAAGGAAGCATTATTTCACAATAATTACGTTCAGCTAAATAAAATCAAAAGTATTTATATAGCCCTTCTTACATCAGCTGATATCTCAAAGTGCTGTACAGAAACCCAGCCTGAAACCCCAAACAGCAAGCAATGCAGGTGTAGAAGCACGTAGAAGCACTACTACTAAATCCATTTAATAAAAGGAAAGAGGAGCCAATTGAAGATTACAACAGAATATGTAGTATTGCTCCCATCTGTCACATGCATTTTTTATATTTTCATTCTTTTGGAATAAATGTTTTAAAAAGTATTTTCCTTAAAAAAAACTTCTCATATTTCTTTTACATCATTTGTACATATAAAAACAGTGTCAGATGCATTAACAGCAGTATTCAATACTACACTTCCATTTGTTTCAAACAGTACAATGCACTTATGAATGATTATTTTAATGATGTTCAAAGTAAGTATATCTACATATATTCACCAACAGACCACTTCTTCAACTACAAAACCATTTTCAGTAACGGTTACAGAAATAGTTAGTTCTTGCTATGAATGTGATATGTTGTTGTTTATCTATCTTAGTTGAATGCACTGATTGTAAAGTCGCTCTGAATAAGAGCATCCGCTGAATGACCTAAATGTAAATGTAAAACAAACACTTGCAAAGCATGCTGGGTATTATTCTACTGAACCCCGTCACCAAACAAGTACATATTTGGCTGTTTCGGACCAGACCAAATCTGAACAAATCATAGACTTCTAGGTGAAATTTCACAAGTTTGAACATCATAGTACAAAACAGCACAGTTCAGTAGATTAGAGCACAGTATACCACAGTAGAGTACAATACGGTACAGGACAGTAGAGTTTTCAGTAAAATTCAGCACGGTACAGTAGTGCTCAATTCAGTAGAGTGTAGTACAGTAGAGTACAGTACAGTAGAGTTTAATTCAGTAGAGTGGAGTAGAGTACAGTAGAGTACAGTACAGTTTAATTCAGTAGAGTGGAGTAGAGTAGAGTACAGCACAGTAGAGTTTAATTCAGGAGAGTGGAGCACAGTAGAGTGCAGTACAGTAGAGTACAGTACAGTAGAGTACAGTAGAGTTTAATTCAGGAGAGTGGAGCACAGTAGAGTGCAGTACAGTAGAGTACAGTACAGTAGAGTACAGTAGAGTTTAATTCAGGAGAGTGGAGCACAGTAGAGTGCAGTACAGTAGAGTACAGTACAGTATAGTACAGTAGAGTTTAATTCAGGAGAGTGGAGCATAGTAGAGTGCAGTACAGTAGAGTACAGTACAGTAGAGTACAGTAGAGTTTAATTCAGAAGAGTGGAGTACAGTACAGTACAGTTTAATTCAGTACAGTAGAGTACAGTACAATAGTTTAATTCAGTAGAGTGCAGTACAGTAGAGTACAGTACAGTAGAGTTTAATTCAGTACAGTACAGTAGAGTTTAATTCAGTAGAGTGGAGTACAGTAGAGTACAGTACAGTAGAGTACAGTAGAGTTTCAGTAGAGTGGAGTACAGTAGAGTACAGTACAGTACAGTTGAATTCAGTACAGTAGAGTTTAATTCAGTACAGTAGAGTACAGTACAATAGAGTTTAATTCAGTAGAGTACAGTACAGTAGAGTTTAATTCAGTAGAGTAGAGTACAGTAGAGTACAGTACAGTTTAATTGAGCAGAGTACTTTAGAGTAAGGTAGAGTACAATACAGTACATTATACTGTAACATACTATACTTTATTTTTCTTTACTGTGCTGTATCTACTGTGCTCTACTGTAATGTATGTTGACGTACTGTGCTGTCCAAACTTGCGAAATATAGACGTCTGTGATTGGTTCAGATTTGGTCCGTACTGGACCAAAAATCAACGTCAAAGGACGTTGAAAGTCGAGGCCTGTCCAAACCGCACCAAAAAAGACATCCGAAAAAAAGAGTCTGCATCAGTCTTAAGCGGTGGACTCAAAATCTGGTTTTACACTTTGGACGTGTGTTGACAGGTAGTTGTTGTGCAAAATATGTTAATGAATGTTCCCAGACAGGTATTTTATTCCTTACTTCCCACTTACTTTCCAATGAGCTTAAACATTTAAATCAACAATGTATTTTATAAGCTTGATGATTTCAGTGTTAAAGATGATTTCAGTGTTAAAGATGATTTCAGTGTTAAAGATGAATTCAGTGTAAAATATGATTTACACATACAGTGCACATACAGTACAGTACTGTATACATACCTCCACACATACAGTACTGTATACATACCTCCACACATACAGTACAGTATACATACCACCACAGATACAGTACAGTATACATACCACCACACATATAGTACAGTATACATACCTCCACACATACAGTACAGTACAGTATACATACCACCACACATACAGTACTGTATACATACCACCACACATACGGTACAGTACTGTATACATACCACCACACATACAGTACAGTACAGTATACATACCACCACACATACAGTACTGTATACATACCACCACACATACGGTACAGTACTGTATACATACCACCACACATACAGTACTATATACATACCACCACACATACAGTACAGTATACATACCACCACACATATAGTACAGTATACATACCACCACACATACAGTACTGTATACATACCACCACACATACGGTACAGTACTGTATACATACCACCACACATACAGTACTATATACATACCACCACACATATAGTACAGTATACATACCACCACACATACAGTACTGTATACATACCACCACACATACGGTACAGTACTGTATACATACCACCACACATACAGTACTATATACATACCACCACACATATAGTACAGTATACATACCTCCACACATACAGTACAGTATACATACCACCACACATACAGTACAGTACTGTATACATACCGCCACACATACAGTACAGTACTGTATACATACCACCACACATACAGTACTATATACATACCACCACACATACAGTACAGTATACATACCACCACACATACAGTACAGTATACATACCACCACACATACAGTACAGTATACATACCACCACACATATAGTACAGTATACATACCACCACACATACAGTACTATATACATACCACCACACATACAGTACTATATACATACCACCACACATACAGTACTGTATACATACCACCACACACACAGTACAGTATACATACCACCACACATACAGTACTGTATACATACCACCACACATACAGTACAGTATACATACCACCACACATACAGTACAGTACTGTATACATACCACCACACATACAGTACTGTATACATACCACCACACACACAGTACAGTATACATACCACCACACATACAGTACAGTACTGTATACATACCACCACACATACAGTACTGTATACATACCACCACACACACAGTACAGTATACATACCACCACACATACAGTACAGTACTGTATACATACCACCACACATACAGTACTGTATACATACCACCACACACACAGTACAGTATACATACCACCACACATACAGTACTGTATACATACCACCACACATACAGTACAGTATACATACCACCACACATACAGTACAGTATACATACCACCACACATAGAGTACAGTACTGTATACATACCACCACACATACAGTACAGTATACATACCACCACACATAGAGTACAGTACTGTATACATACCACCACACATACAGTACAGTATACATACCACCACACATACAGTACAGTACAGTATACATACCACCACACATACAGTACAGTATACATACCACCACACATACAGTACAGTACTATATACATACCACCACACATACAGTACAGTATACATACCACCACACATATAGTACAGTATACATACCACCACACATACAGTACAGTATACATACCACCACACATATAGTACAGTACAGTATACATACCACCACACACACAGTACAGTATACATACCACCACACATACAGTACTGTATACATACCACCACACATACAGTACAGTATACATACCACCACACATACAGTACAGTATACATACCACCACACATATAGTACAGTACAGTATACATACCACCACACATACAGTACAGTATACATACCACCACACATACAGTACAGTACTATATACATACCACCACACATACAGTACTGTATACATACCACCATACATACAGTACAGTATACTTTTTTTTTTTGCCCGCTTTGAGGACAATACAGTGCCACTGACACGGCCTGCAATGAAAACATGCGGTCTCTCCTTCACTGCAGCCGAGGTGAGTAAGACATTTAAACGTGTTAACCCTCGCAAGGCTTGCACGCCCAATTTTTCAGTTTTTGATTTGTTAAAAAAGTTTGAAATACCCAATAAATGTCGTTCCACTTCATGATTGTGTCCCACTTGTTGTTGATTCTTCACAAAAATATACAGTTTTATATCTTTATGTTTGAAGCCTGAAATGTGGCAAAAGGTCGCAAAGTTCAAGGGGGCCGAATACTTTCGCAAGGCACTGTACCTCCACACATACACACAGAGGAACTGCTCCAGAGCTTCTCACGGCTTCATGACGTTGACTATCCTATTTGATATGTGACAGAAAAAGGTCACATCCATGTCTATCATAGTTGACACTTGTATACAGTACTGTGGAATGTATGGGAAAATTAACTCCTCTTTGGGTTTTCGAAATGAAAACATCCCACCTGTTTTTCAGGGGATTGATTTCCAAGCCCTGTGACATATTTTCCAGGGCTGACATTTTGAAAAGGAAATGCACCCTTTCCCTCTGTAAATTGGAATTACAACTCCCTTGCACAGAGGGGACCCATTCTACACATTCAAGGCAGACTAGCATCACTGTCCAAATTGATAGGTGCTTTACATGAAAAGGCCACATCAACTCAGAGCAGTTTGTGGAGCCCGGGAGGGACAATAGGCACACAGGTTCATACCAAAGACCTTTCACGTCACAGAGAAACCAAAATCGGATCAAAACAACCTTTGTTAGGGATGGACCTGAAAATAACTGTCACAGTAGCATGGTGTGTGTGTGTGTGTGTGTGTGTGTGTGTGTGTGTGTGTGTGTGTGTGTGTGTGTGTCTAAATGAATTAGACTACCGGGATGTAATTCCATGGGACTATCCTCACTTCTCAAATGACTTTTAAAGCCACACTCTGTAAAATGAAAGCTGGGCTGCCAATCAACAGAAAACCCATCAACAAACAATGGAGCAAATGCATTCCGGCCCGAACGAACGTAATCATTCAATTCTTCCTCCAAAAACTAACAAATAAAAATAAAAACAGATAACATAACATCAATCTGTTCGCTTCCCAACCCGCCTGTGTAACGCTATGTACAACAGCACTGTTGGATAGTCACATTTCTATTGCAGAATTCATTCAAAGATATCAAATATCTACCACAAGCCTCTGTTAGGGAGTGGAAGGACGGCAGAGTAGAGCAGTGACAGGGGCTGGGGACGCTGGTCCATCTTCAGGCCTAGTGCTTCTCAGATGTATTGTCTCTGGAGACAGTTCACCCTCTGATTTGTCATTGGATAACTTTATTCTGTGGACGGGAAGGGAGTCAGGGAAGGATTAGTTCCCCCAGCGTCCATATTGTTAAAAATGAAACTATGAGTGATTGCTGCCCGACACTCATATCCATTGTTAGATGTCTGTATATTTGTGTCATGAAACTGTTGGGAAACTGATGTGTCATGAAACTGTTGGGAAACTGATGTGTCATGAAACTGTTGACAAACTGATGTGTCATGAAACAGTTTTTATGACTACAGTTTCATAACACAAACATACACCTGCTAAAAATGACCATGAACAGCCTGACTGATGACAGTCATCAAATCAAATTACATTTTATTGGTGACAAACACACGGTTAGCAGATGTTACTGTGAGTGTAGCAAAATGCTTGTGCTTCTAGTTCTGACAGTGCAGTAATATCTAACAAGTAATCTAACAATTCCCCGACAACTACCTAATACACACAAATCTAAAGGGGTGAATGAGAATATGTACATATAAATATATGGATGAGCGATGGCTGAGCGGCATAGGCAAGGTGCAGTAGATGGTATAAAATACAGTATATACATGTGTGAGTAATGTAAGATATGTAAACATTATTAAAGTGGAATTCTTTAAAGTGCACTATATAAAGTGACTAGTGATCCATTGTTTAAAGTGGCCAGTGATTGGGTCTCAGTGTAGGCAGCAGCCTCTCTGAGTTAGTGATGGTTGTTTAACAGTCTGATGGCCTTGAGATAGAAGTTTTTCAGTCTCTCGGTCCCAGCTTTGATGCACCTGTACTGACCTCACCTTCTGGATGGTAGCAGTGTGAACAGGCAGTGGCTCGGGTGGTTGTTGTCCTTGATGATCTTTTTGGCCTTCCTGTGACATTGGGTGCTGTATGTGTCATGGAGGGCAGGTAGCTTGTCCCCACACTCTGGAGAGCCTTGTGGTTGAGGGCAGTGCAGTTGCCATACCAGGCTGTGATATAGCCTGACAGCATGCTCTCGATTGTGCATCTGTAAAAGTTTGTCAGGATTTCTTCAGTCTCCTGAGGTTGAAGAGGCGCTATTGCGCCTTCTTCACCACATTGTCTGTGTCGGTGGACCATTTCAGTTTGTCTGTGATGTGTTTGCAGAGAAACATAGAACTTTCCACCTTCTCCACTGCTGTCCCGTCGATCTGGATAGGGGGGGGGGGCTCCTCTGTTGTTTCCCGAAGACCACGATCATCTCCTTTGTTTTGTTGACGTTGAGTGAGAGGATGTTTTCCTGACACCACGCTCCGAGTGCCCTCACCTCCTCCCTGTAGGCTGTCTCGTCATTGTTGGTATTCAAGCCCACTACTGTTGTGTCATCTGCAAACTTGATGACTGAGCTGTAGGCGTGCATGGTCACACAGTCGTGGGTGAAAAGGGAATACTGGAGGGGGCTGAGCACGCAACCTTGTGGGGCCCCAGTGTTGAAGGTCAGTGAAGTGGAGATGTTGTTTGCTACCTTCACCACCTGGGGTGGCCCGTCAGAAAGTCCAGGACCCAATTGCACAGGGCAGGGTTGAGACCCAGGACCCTCCCGCTTGATGATGAGCTTGGAGGGCACTATGGTGTTGAATGCTGAGCTGTAGTCAATGAACAGCATTCTTACATAGGTATATTGATTGTCTTGCGGAGGGAATAACTACACTGTTTATATTCAGCCAAATTCCCAGACCTCTTTCCATGGTTAAATGCGGTGGTTCGTGCTTTCAGTTTTGCATGAATGCCGCCATCCATCCACGGTTTCTGGTTAGGGTAGGCTTTAATAGTCACGGTGGATACAACATCTCCAATGCACTTCCTTTTGAACTCACTCACAGAGTCAGCATATAGATCGATGTTGTTCTCTGAGGCTGACCGGAACATATCCCAGTCCGCATGATCAAAACAATCTTGAAGCGTGGATTCCGTTTGGTCAAACCAGCGTTGAATGGTTCTAGTCACTGGTACATTCTGTTTGATTTTCTGCCTATAAGACGGTAGGAGCAAGATGGCGTCGTGGTCAGATTTACCGAAGGGAGGGCAGGGGAGGGCTTTGTATGCAACGCAGAAGTTAGAGTAGCAGTGATCGAGGGTATTACCCCCGCGTGTACTACAATCAATATGCTGTTAGAATTTAGGTAGCCTTGTACTCTATCTTGCTTTGTTAAAATCCCCAGCTACCATAAATGCAGTCTCAGTATATATGGTTTCCAGTTTACATAGAGTCCAGTGAAGTTCCTTGAGGGCCGTGGTGGTGTCTGCTTGAGGGGGAATGTACACAGCTGTGACGATAACGAACGATATTTCTCTTGGCATTTGATTGTAAGGAATTCTAGGTCGGGTGAGCAGACGGACTTGAGTTCCTGTATGTTGTTATGATTAAACCATGAGTCGTTAATCATGAAGCATACACCCCTGCCCTTCCTCTTCCCAGAGAGGTGTTTATCTCTGTCGGCGTGATGCATGGAGAAGCCCGGTGGCTGAACCGATTCCGACAACATATCCCGAGAAGAGCCATGTTTCCATGAAGCAGAGGATGTTACAATCTCTGATGTCTCTCTGTAATGTAACCCTTGCTCGAATTTTGTCTACCTTGTTGTCAAGAGACTGAACGTTGGCTAGTAGTATACTCGGGAGCGGTGTGCGATGTGCAGATCTACGGAGCCTGGCCTGGTGGCCGCTTCGTCTGCCCCTTCTGCGGCGTCTTTGTTTTGGGTTGACTACTGGGATTAGATCCATTGTCCTGGGTGGTGGTCCAAACAGAGGATCTGATCCATTGTCCTGGGTGGTGGTCCAAACAGAGGATCTGATCCATTGTCCTGGGTGGTGGTCCAAACAGAGGATCTGATCCATTGTCCTGGGTGGTGGTCCAAACAGAGGATCCGCTTTGGGAAAGCTTCCTGGTCATAATGTTGGTAAGTTGATGTTGCTCTAATATCCAATAGTTCCTCCCGGCTGTATGTAATAAGACT
The DNA here is from genome assembly GCF_018296145.1 of Oncorhynchus tshawytscha. Lineage (NCBI taxonomy): Eukaryota > Metazoa > Chordata > Actinopteri > Salmoniformes > Salmonidae > Oncorhynchus > Oncorhynchus tshawytscha. The sequence goes on along the minus strand of NC_056429.1, from coordinate 8,398,945 downwards.
TAAGGTTTCCTGGGGTACCAATGTAAGAAATAATACATAAAAATACAAAATACTGCGTAGTTTCCTAAGAACTCGAAGCGAGGTGACCATCTCTGTCAGCGCCATCTTGCTACTCATCAGAGTGGACCAACATTAAAACTGAGGAAGATCACAAAACATTCCCTGTGTGCTCCCTGTGTGTTCCCTGTGTGCTCCCTGTGTGTCCCCTGTGTGTTCCCCGTGTGTTCCCCGTGTGTTCCCCGTGTGTTCCCCGTGTGTTCCCCGTGTGTTCCCCGTGTGCTCCCCGTGTGTTCCCCGTGTGCCCCCGTGTGTTCCCCGTGTGCTCCCTGTGTGTTCCCTGTGTGCTCCCTGTGTGTTCCCTGTGTGTTCCCTGTGTGCTCCCTGTGTGCTCCCTGTGTGTTCCCTGTGTGCTCCCTGTGTGTTCCCTGTGTGCTCCCTGTGTGCTCCCTGTGTGTGCTCCCTGTGTGCTCCCTGTGTGTTCCCTGTGTGCCCTGTGTGCTCCCTGTGTGTTCCCTGTGTGTTCCTGTGTGCTCCCTGTGTGCTCCCTGTGTGCTCCCTGTGTGTTCCCTGTGTGCTCCTGTGTGTGCTCCCTGTGTGCTCCCTGTGTGCTCCCTGTGTGTTGCCCTGTGTGCTCCTGTGTGTTCCCTGTGTGCTCCCTGTGTGTTCCCTGTGTGCTCCCTGTGTGTTCCCTGTGTGCTCCCTGTGTGTTCCCTGTGTGCTCCCTGTGTGCTCCCTGTGTGTTCCCTGTGTGCTCCCTGTGTGCTCCCTGTGTGCTCCCCGTGTGCTGTCACTTTATACAGTTCAGTAAATAAACAATAGCAGTGTCTTTGTTAGGGAGTGGAACCACACAAAGGGGAGTGAACGCAAGGCAGAGTAGTGAGAGGGTCTGGGGATGGCAGTCTGTCATCAGGCCTGGTGCTTCTCAGATTGACTGTCTCTGGAGCCATGCCACCCTCTGGGTGATGTGTTGCCTTCCCTGTCGGCTCCGATATTTCACCAGGAACACACAGCTCATACTGCCACCGCATTAAGGTTAACGGGCCCAATAAAAGCCTTCAGAGCAGGCCTGAGTGGGCCACCACATTAAGGTTAATAAAAGCCTACAGAGCAGGCCTGAGTGGGCCACCACATTAAGGTTAATAAAAGCCTACAGAGCAGGCCTGAGTGGGCCACCACATTAAGGTTAATAAAAGCCTACAGAGCAGGCCTGAGTGGGCCACCACATTAAGGTTAATAAAAGCCTACAGAGCAGGCCTGAGTGGGCCACCACATTAAGGTTAATAAAAGCCTACAGAGCAGGCCTGAGTGGGCCACCACATTAAGGTTAATAAAAGCCTACAGAGCAGGCCTGAGTGGGCCACCACATTAAGGTTAATAAAAGCCTACAGAGCAGGCCTGAGTGGGCCACCACATTAAGGTTAATAAAAGCCTACAGAGCAGGCCTGAGTGGGCCACCACATTAAGGTTAATAAAAGCCTACAGAGCAGGCCTGAGTGGGCCACCACATTAAGGTTAATAAAAGCCTACAGAGCAGGCCTGAGTGGGCCACCACATTAAGGTTAATAAAAGCCTTCAGAGCAGGCCTGAGTGGGCCACCACATTAAGGTTAATAAAAGCCTACAGAGCAGGCCTGAGTGGGCCACCACATTAAGGTTAATAAAAGCCTTCAGAGCAGGCCTGAGTGGGCCACCACATTAAGGTTAATAAAAGCCTACAGAGCAGGCCTGAGTGGGCCACCACATTAAGGTTAATAAAAGCCTAAGAGCAGGCCTGAGTGGGCCACCACATTAAGGTTAATAAAAGCCTACAGAGCAGGCCTGAGTGGGCCACCACATTAAGGTTAATAAAAGCCTTCAGAGCAGGCCTGAGTGGGCCACCACATTAAGGTTAATAAAAGCCTTCAGAGCAGGCCTGAGTGGGCCACCACATTAAGGTTAATAAAAGCCTTCAGAGCAGGCCTGAGTGGGCCACCACATTAAGGTTAATAAAAGCCTTCAGAGCAGGCCTGAGTGGGCCACCACATTAAGGTTAATAAAAGCCTTCAGAGCAGGCCTGAGTGGGCCACCACATTAAGGTTAATAAAAGCCTACAGAGCAGGCCTGAGTGGGCCACCACATTAAGGTTAATAAAAGCCTACAGAGCAGGCCTGAGTGGGCCACCACATTAAGGTTAATAAAAGCCTACAGAGCAGGCCTGAGTGGGCCACCACATTAAGGTTAATAAAAGCCTACAGAGCAGGCCTGAGTGGGCCACCACATTAAGGTTAATAAAAGCCTACAGAGCAGGCCTGAGTGGGCCACCACATTAAGGTTAATAAAAGCCTACAGAGCAGGCCTGAGTGGGCCACCACATTAAGGTTAATAAAAGCCTACAGAGCAGGCCTGAGTGGGCCACCACATTAAGGTTAATAAAAGCCTACAGAGCAGGCCTGAGTGGGCCACCACATTAAGGTTAATAAAAGCCTACAGAGCAGGCCTGAGTGGGCCACCGCACTGGCAGTCAACCAACTGTACCATCATAATCCTCCTTTTTACAGATGCAAAACAATTAAGAGTCCTAAGGATTTTTTTTATTTTACCTTTATTTAACTAGGCAAGTCAGTTTCAACTGACCTGAGCCCTAGCACCATGCCCCAGGACTACCTGACATGATGACTCCTTGTTGTCCCCAGTCCACCTGACCGTGCTGCTGCTCCAGTTTCAACTGTTCTGCCTTATTATTATACAACCATGCTGGTCATTTATGAACATTTGAACATCTTGGCCATGTTCTGTTATATTCTCCACCCGGCACAGCCAGAAGAGGACTGGCCACCCCACATAGCCTGGTTCCTCTCTAGGTTTCTTCCTAGGTTTTGGCCTTTCTAGGGAGTTTTTCCTAGCCACCGTGCTTCTACACCAGCATTGCTTGCTGTTTGGGGTTTTAGGCTGGGTTTCTGTACAGCACTTTGAGATATCAGCTGATGTACGAAGGGCTATATAAATACATTTGATTTGATTTGAGTTAAGAACAAATTCTTATTTTCAATGACGGCCTAGGAACAGTGGGTTAACATTAGTCAGACATTTGCACAGAGTAGTTCACAACAATATGGCTTATTTGTTGAAGGAGAAAGACTTAAAGCAACAGAACGGGGTAGTATTTTATTCTGTTTTTATTTATTTTTTTAAGAGGGTGGATCAGCTTTAATATTGTAGCTAGATTGTTGATTCCATGAATGTAATTGTAATGCATCATTTCCAATCTGTTCTCTTGTTAATCATATGAGCAACAATGGCCAATTAGTTACATTGTCCTAGTTCCTTTAATCAAATGAACTCTAACGATCTAATGTTTCACATTGCATGAGGCTCAGCCATCTTTAAACGTTGATATTAATATCTCCAACATGAATAGCATTTACAATACATCAGAGAAGGTTAGTAGCCCACGTGACATGATACATTCTAATCAAAAAGTCATCTATTATTCAAGCAGTTAAATGTCGTTAATCGCAACGCAGGCTGCAGCAATGGATCTGGCCCTCCCCTTCTTGGCTCCCAGCCAATCCCAGCCCAGTCAACCTACCAAAGCCTTCCAACTGTAGTTGATATAGTAATAATAACAGGGGGTTATTGTGTGTCTATAGCGCAAGAGCCCAAACACAGTTAAAAGTATGAGGTCATGAATAGACTAGGGATTTATGTCAAAAAATGGGTCTGGGTCACAACATGGTTGACCCTACACAACTCTGGTTATGAGAACATGAAGCTATTGTGACATCACAATAGTGCTGGATTATAGAGTAAACATAGCCTCTTCTCTGCCACGTTCTGTGGTCTTCTCAATGTGCAGTGGTTTTGTTACATAACAAACGTGATGCCTCTCTAGTGACTATGAGCATCAACAAGCTGTCACAGTGTCTGCCTCCTCATGTCTGTTTCCTACAAGACGATGTGTGAGCAATGGGACCAAACCACTTTGGGGGGGGATCCCCATAGGCCCAGAGTGGCATGTTCCTCAAATGGTTTCAGACCCAACACTCAATATTACAACAGAGATATTTTCATCTCAACCCTGTTGTGTCTCCAGTTCCTGCACTTTATCAACAATAGCCTTCCCCAACCAAACTGCCACAGCAAGGGCTTTGCTGCTTCACAGTTGTGCATGTACTCTCCAGGCTAGGGAGGTAGTTGATGTGACTAAGTATCATAGCTGAGCATTTAAAACCATCTGAACTGGTGGTCTTAGGTGACTTTGTCATTGTTCCAGGTGAATGGAAGAAAGTGGAGTCAGGCGCAGGACACAGGTATGAGTAAAGCCACGATATTTACTCAATATCAACAATAATCCAACAAGGATAGACATGAACAATCCAGAACACGTACACGGAGCCACTTGACAAAAAACAATCACGCACAAACCAAAAGGGGAAGCCAGAGGGTTAAATAAGGAACATGATTATGGAATGGAAACCAGGTGTGTACAATGAAGACGAAACAAAACGAAAATGAAACATGGATCGGTGGTGACTAGAAAGCCGGTGACGTCGACCCCCGAACGCCGCCCGAACAAGGAGAAGGATCAACTTTGGCGGAAGTCATGACAGACTTCAACCTGGACTGGCTGACACCCATCTCTGATAACTTCAAGAACATTTGTTTTGATCTGAATCTAACCCAGCTAATCACAAAACCTACTCGGTTAAATGGGAAAAATCTTGATAGATCCTCATTATTAGATTTAATTCTCACAAATAACCCCCATAAGTTATCAGTTATGAAGGTAAGACCCAGATGCAGACAACGTCTGTAGGCAGGCAGAGTGGTCAGGCAGGCAGGCTCAGGGGCAGGCAGAGTGGTCAGGGAGAAGGGCTCAGAGTTAGGACAGGCAAGGATCAAACCCAGGAGGGTGAGAAAAAGCGAGACTGGGGAAAAGCAGGGGCTGAGACACAAAAACGCTGGTTGACTTGACAAACAAGACGAACTGGCAACAGACAAACAGTGAGCACTGGTATAAATACACAGGGGATAATGGGAAAGATGGGCGACAACTGGAGGGGGTTGGAGACAATCACAAAGACAGGTGAAAAAGATCAGGGTGTGACATAACTACATGTATTTTGGTGTGTTTGCAAGTGACCTTAGTGATCACTGTCCTATAGCCTGTATTATAGATACTAGACAGCATAAGATACATTTTTAAAATATTTTCTCCTCAAGCATTTATGGTAGAACACACCTGTACTCTCCAGGCTAGAACACACCTGTACTCTCCAGGCTAGAACACACCTGTACTCTCCAGGCTAGAACACACCTGTACTCTCCAGGTTAGAACACACCTGTACTCTCCAGGTTAGAACACACCTGTACTCTCCAGGTTAGAACACACCTGTACTCTCCAGGTTAGAACACACCTGTACTCTCCAGGTTAGAACACACCTGTACTCTCCAGGTTAGAACACACCTGTACTCTCCAGGTTAGAACACACCTGTACTCTCCAGGTTAGAACACACCTGTACTCTCCAGGCTAGAACACACCTGTACTCTCCAGGTTAGAACACACTTGTACTCTCCAGGCTAGAACACACATGTACTCTCCAGGTTAGAACACACCTGTACTCTCCAGGTTAGAACACACCTGTACTCTCCAGGCTAGAACACACCTGTACTCTCCAGGTTAGAACACACCTGTACTCTCCAGGCTAGAACACACATGTACTCTCCAGGTTAGAACACACCTGTACTCTCCAGGTTAGAACACACCTGTACTCTCCAGGTTAGAACACACCTGTACTCTCCAGGCTAGAACACACATGTACTCTCCAGGTTAGAACACACCTGTACTCTCCAGAACACACCTGTATAGAACACACCTGTATTCTCCAGGTTAGAACACACCTGTATTCTCCAGGTTAGAACACACCTGTATTCTCCAGGTTAGAACACACCTGTATTCTCCAGGTTAGAACACACCTGTACTCTCCAGGTTAGAACACACCTGTACTCTCCAGGTTAGAACACACCTGTACTCTCCAGGTTAGAACACACCTGTACTCTCCAGGCTAGAACACACCTGTACTCTCCAGGCTAGAACACACCTGTACTCTCCAGGTTAGAACACACCTGTACTCTCCAGGTTAGAACACACCTGTACTCTCCAGGCTAGAACACACCTGTACTCTCCAGGTTAGAACACACCTGTACTCTCCAGGCTAGAACACACCTGTACTCTCCAGGCTAGAACACACCTGTACTCTCCAGGTTAGAACACACCTGTACTCTCCAGGCTAGAACACACCTGTACTCTCCAGGCTAGAACACACCTGTACTCTCCAGGCTAGAACACACCTGTACTCTCCAGGCTAGAACACACCTGTACTCTCCAGGCTAGAACACACCTGTACTCTCCAGGCTAGAACACACCTGTACTCTCCAGGTTAGAACACACCTGTACTCTCCAGGTTAGAACACACCTGTACTCTCCAGGCTAGAACACACATGTACTCTCCAGGCTAGAACACACATGTACTCTCCAGGTTAGAACACACCTGTACTCTCCAGGTTAGAACACACCTGTACTCTCCAGGTTAGAACACACCTGTACTCTCCAGGTTAGAACACACCTGTACTCTCCAGGTTAGAACACACCTGTACTCTCAGGTTAGAACACACCTGTACTCTCCAGGTTAGAACACACCTGTACTCTCCAGGCTAGAACACACCTGTACTCTCCAGGTTAGAACACACATGTACTCTCCAGGCTAGAACACACATGTACTCTCCAGGTTAGAACACACCTGTACTCTCCAGGTTAGAACACACCTGTACTCTCCAGGCTAGAACACACCTGTACTCTCCAGGTTAGAACACACCTGTACTCTCCAGGCTAGAACACACCTGTACTCTCCAGGTTAGAACACACCTGTACTCTCCAGGCTAGAACACACCTGTACTCTCCAGGTTAGAACACACCTGTACTCTCCAGGTTAGAACACACCTGTACTCTCCAGGTTAGAACACACCTGTACTCTCCAGGTTAGAACACACCTGTACTCTCCAGGTTAGAACACACCTGTATTCTCCAGGCTAGAACACACCTGTACTCTCCAGGCTAGAACACACCAGTACTGCCCAGGTTAGGGAGATAGATCACACAGTTCAGTATGAAGGAGACTGTCAGTAGCTCTCTCCAAGCGCTCTGGGAAGCTGGAAATGGGTCCTGTACAGGAGTTAAGTTAGTGACGTTTAACATGTAAGTGAAGATTGAAACACCAGACAAGCTCAATCAAGCACTGGGAAACTAGTCTTCACACTTTAGTCTCAAATGCAGGCTCATATCAAAATCATAAGCCTCTTTCCATTTAAGGTAAAGATATTCTGACATCATAAACGTGATTTACTTTTCAACCAAGCCCTCCTTCCTTTGAGGAGCTCTGTAGTCCAGAAAACACACAGCCGGCTTCAAACGACGCACTGTGTAAATCATTGGCACATTCCAAGAGATAAGAAACGTTACAATAAACTTGTCATGTGTCACGGCCAACGTCTGAGCATGGTGGGACGCTGTGAAAAGCGGACGAGACGACATACCTTCCTCCTCTCCAGACCTGGGTTCAAATGTTATTTGAAATCTTTCAAATACTTGTAGCATTTGATTTTGCCTGCGTGAAGGGACAAAAGGGCAGACCTTTTCTACAATTCTAGGTTCCATTACACCAGGCAATTCTAGGTTCCATTGCACCAGGCAATACTAGGTTCCATTGCACTAGGCAATACTAGGTTCCATTACACCAGGCAATACTAGGTTCCATTACACCAGGCAATTCTAGGTTCCATTACACCAGGCAATACTAGGTTCCATTGCACCAGGCAATTCTAGGTTCCATTACACCAGGCAATACTAGGTTCCATTACACCAGGCAATACTAGGTTCCATTGCACCAGGCAATTCTAGGTTCCATTACACCAGGCAATACTAGGTTCCATTGCACCAGGTTCCATTACACCAGGCAATACTAGGTTCCATTGCACCAGGCAGGTTCCCATTACACCAGGCAATACTAGGTTCCATTGCACCAGGCAATACTAGGTTCCATTACACCAGGCAATACTAGGTTCCATTACACCAGGCAATACTAGGTTCCATTGCACCAGGCAATACTAGGTTCCATTGCACCAGGCAATACTAGGTTCCATTGCACCAGGCAATTCACCATTGCAGGCAATACTAGGTTCCATTGCACCAGGCAATACTAGGTTCCATTACACCAGGCAATACTAGGTTCCATTGCACCAGGTTCCATTATTACTAGGTTCCATTACCATTACACCAGGCAATACTAGGTTCCATTGCACCAGGCAATACTAGGTTCCATTGCACCAGGCAATACTAGGTTCCATTGCACCAGGCAATACTAGGTTCCATTACACCAGGCAATTCTAGGTTCCATTGCACCAGGCAATACTAGGTTCCATTGCACCAGGCAATACTAGGTTCCATTACACCAGGCAATACTAGGTTCCATTGCACCAGGCAATTCTAGGTTCCATTACACCAGGCAATACTAGGTTCCATTGCACCAGGCAATTCTAGGTTCCATTACACCAGGCAATACTAGGTTCCATTGCACCAGGCAATACTAGGTTCCATTGCACCAGGCAATAGGTTCCATTGCACCAGGCAATACTAGGTTCCATTGCACCAGGCAATACTAGGTTCCATTGCACCAGGCAATACTAGGTTCCATTACACCAGGCAATACTAGGTTCCATTGCACCAGGCAATACTAGGTTCCATTACACCAGGCAATACTAGGTTCCATTGCACCAGGCAATTCTAGGTTCCATTACACCAGGCAATACTAGGTTCCATTGGCAATACTAGGTTCCATTGCACCAGGCAATTAGGTTCATTGCACCAGGCAATACTAGGTTCCATTACACCAGGCAATACTAGGTTCCATTGCACCAGGCAATACTAGGTTCCATTACACCAGGCAATACTAGGTTCCATTGCACCAGGCAATTACTAGGTTCCATTGCACCAGGCAATACTAGGTTCCATTGGTTCCATTGCCAGGCAATACTAGGTTCCATTACACAATACAGGCAATACTAGGTTCCATTGCACCAGGCAATTCTAGGTTCCATTGCACCAGGCAATACTAGGTTCCATTGCACCAGGCAATACTAGGTTCCATTGCACCAGGCAATTCTAGGTTCCATTGCAGGCAATTAGGTTCCATTGCACCAGGCAATACTAGGTTCCATTGCACCAGGCAATAATAGGTTCCATTGGCAATTCTAGGTTCCATTGCACCAGGCAATACTTCCATTGGTTCCAGGTTTTGCACCAGGCAATAGGTTCCAGGTTCCATTACACCAGGCAATACTAGGTTCCATTGCAGGTTCCATTGCACCAGGCAATACTAGGTTCCATTGCACCAGGCAATACTAGGTTCCATTGCACCAGGCAATACTAGGTTCCATTACACCAGGCAATACTAGGTTCCATTACACCAGGCAATACTAGGTTCCATTGCACCAGGCAATTCTAGGTTCCATTGCACCAGGCAATTCTAGGTTCCATTGCACCAGGCAATACTAGGTTCCATTGCACCAGGCTCAATGAAGCACAGCTAATGTATGTCAAATGATGTCAAATAGTATTTGATCCCAGGTCTGCTCTGCTACACTCTGGCCTCCACTAGCAACTCGCCTCTGTCAAACACACTCACCGAGGGGGGTATAGACAACACGGGATCCCTCGAGTCCCTCGCATCAGGACGATGGGACTAATATTTGCCCCCCCCCCTGTGAAAAAACAACAACATTGCCTCTCAAATCAACCAACTAATAAAATACCCCCGTCTGTCAACCCCGTCGATAAATTCACAGCCCGTTTATTTTTCTAGACAAAACATGGCAGACGTTCCCCGAAGTATTTGTGGTGTGAACATACTGTAAAAGCCTCATTTTTCCACTCATTAAATTGCTCGAATACAGGAAATGGCCCCGATTAGAACTATACTATATTTCCTATTTTATTATGTTCAGTGCCTGGTTTCATCTGGAGGCTGTAGGCTACTCTGCTATTCTTGCTGGCTTAGCCTCGGCTGAAACATTCAGTGGGAGTCTATACTGTGTTCACTTCACTACAAGATGGGTGGAAAGAATTTAATATATTCAGATGCCTTGAGCATATCGCATTTGCATTTGCTCGTTTGAAAACAAAATCAATAATATAGCACAGTAGGCTTAGGTCAAAAAGCAAATAAAGTTCAGAACTGCTTTGCAACTATAGTGTCTTCAGAGTGTATTCAGAACTGCTTTGCAACTATAGTGTCTTCAGAGTGTATTCAGAACTGCTTTGCAACTATAGTGTCTTCAGAGTGTATTCAGAACTGCTTTGCAACTATAGTGTCTTCAGAGTGTATTCAGAACTGCTTTGCAACTATAGTGTCTTCAGAGTGTATTCAGAACTGCTTTGCAACTATAGTGTCTTCAGAGTGTATTCAGAACTGCTTTGCAACTATAGTGTCTTCAGAGTATATTCAGAACTGCTTTGCAACTATAGTGTCTTCAGAGTGTATTCAGAACTGCTTTGCAACTATAGTGTCTTCAGAGTGTATTCAGAACTGCTTTGCAACTATAGTGTCTTCAGAGTGTATTCAGAACTGCTTTGCAACTATATGTGTCCATGGCAATGTCTCTCTTGTCGTGATGTGATTTGTTTACACGGCGATGTCTCTCTTGTCATGATGTGCTTTGTTTCCATGGCAATGTCTCCCTTATTGTGATGTGCTTTGTTTCCATGGCAATGTCACCCTTATTGTGATGTTCTTTGTTTCCATGGCAATGTCTCCCTTGTCGTGATGTGCTTTGTCTCCATGGCAATGTATCCCTTGTCGTGATGTGCTTTGTTTCCATGGCAATGTCTACCTTGTTGTGATGTACTTTGTTTCCATGGCGATGTCTCCCTTGTTGTGATGTGCTTTGTTTCCATGGCAATATATCCCTTATTGTGATATTCTTTGTTTCCATGGCAATGTCTCCTTTGTTGTGATATGCTTTGTTTCCATGGGAATGTCTCCCTTGTCGTAATGTGCTTCGTTTCCATGGCAATGTCTCCCTTATTGTGATGTGCTTTGTTTCCATGGCAATGTCTCCCTTATTGTGATATTCCTTGTTTCCATGGCAATGTATCCCTTGTCGTGATGTGCTTTGTATCCATGGCGATTACTCCTTTATTGTGATGTGCTTTGTTTCCATGGCAATGTCTCCCTTATTGTGAATCCTCAACCCCTGCCCCACAGAATCCTCAACCCCTCCCCCACAGAATCCTCAACCCCTGCCCCACAGAATCCTCAAACCCTCCCCCACAGAATCCTCAACTCCTGCCCCACAGAATCCTCAACTCCTGCCCCACAGAATCCTCAACCCCTCCCCCACAGAATCCTCAACCCTTCCCCCACAGAATCCTCAACTCCTCCCCCACAGAATCCTCAACCCCTCCCCACAGAATCCCAACCCCTCCCCCACAGAATCCTCAACTCCTGCCCCACAGAATCCTCAAACCCTCCCCCACAGAATCCTCAACCCCTGCCCCACAGAATCCTCAATCCCTGCCCCACAGGATCCTCAACCTCTCCCCCACAGGGGGCCTTTTGCCTCTTGCTAGGCCGTCATTGTAAATAAGAATTTGTTCTTAATTGACCTACCTGATGAAATAAAGATATAATAAATAAATAACACACATAGGCATTCGCCAAATCTATGCCTCGCTGTTCAGCTTCAGTCAAGACACAGAGCTGTCACTGGTCATATCGCACTGAGCTGTCACTAGTCATAACGCCCTGAGCTGTCACTAGTCATAACGCACTGAGCTGTCACTAGTCATAACGCACTGAGCTGTCACTAGTCATAACGCACTGAGCTGTCACTAGTCATAACGCACTGAGCTGTCACTAGTCATAAGGCACTGAGCTGTCACTAGTCATAAGGCACTGAGCTGTCACTAGTCATAACGCACTGAGCTGTCACTAGTCATAAGGCACTGAGCTGTCACTAGTCATAAGGCACTGAGCTGTCACTACTCATAAGGAACTGGGCTGTCACTACTCATAAGGAACTGGGCTGTCACTACTCATAAGGAACTGGGCTGTCACTAGTCATAAGGAACTGGGCTGTCACTAGTCATGAGGAACTGGGCTGTCACTACTCATAAGGAACTGGGCTGTCACTAGTCATAAGGAACTGGGCTGTCACTAGTCATGAGGAACTGGGCTGTCACTAGTCATGAGGAACTGGGCTGTCACTAGTCATAAGGAACTGGGCTGTCACTACTTATAAGGAACTGGGCTGTCACTAGTCATGAGGAACTGGGCTGTCACTACTCATAAGGAACTGGGCTGTCACTACTCATAAGGAACTGAGCTGTCACTACTCATAACGCACTGAGCTGTCACTAGTCATAACCCACTGGGCTGTCACTAGTCATAACGCACTGAGCTGTCACTAGTCATAAGGCACTGAGCTGTCACTGGTCATAAGGCACTGAGCTGTCACTAGTCATAACGCACTGAGCTGTCACTAGTCATAACGCACTGAGCTGTCACTAGTCATAAGGAACTGGGCTGTCACTGGGCTCACTGAGCTCACTAGTCAAACTGGGCTGTCACTGGTTATAAGGAACTGAGCTGTCACTAGTCATAAGGCACTGAGCTGTCACTAGTCATAAGGAACTGAGCTGTCACTGGTCATAAGGAACTGGGCTGTCACTACTCATAAGGAACTGGGCTGTCACTAGTTATAAGGAACTGAGCTGTCACTAGTCATAAGGAACTGAGCTGTCACTAGTCATAAGGAACTGAGCTGTCACTAGTCATAAGGAACTGAGCTGTCACTAGTTATAAGGAACTGAGCTGTCACTAGTCATAAGGAACTGAGCTGTCACTAGTTATAAGGAACTGAGCTGTCACTAGTCATAAGGAACTGAGCTGTCACTAGTCATAAGGAACTGGGCTGTCACTACTCATAAGGAACTGGGCTGTCACTAGTTATAAGGAACTGAGCTGTCACTAGTCATAAGGAACTGAGCTGTCACTAGTCATAAGGAACTGAGCTGTCACTAGTCATAAGGAACTGAGCTGTCACTAGTTATATGTAGTAACTGTATCACTAGCGTGATACAACATACCTGGGTCAAACGTTTCAGGTAGCCTTCCGCAAGCTTCCCACAATAAGTTGGTTGAATTTTGGCCCATTCCTCCTGACAGAGCTGGTGTAACTGAATCAGGTTTGTAGGCCTCCTTGCTCGCACATGCTTTTTCAGTTCTGACCACAAATATTTCATAGGATTGAGGTCAGGGCTTTGTGATGGCCACTCCAATACCTTGACTTTGTTATCCTTAAGCCATTTTGCCACAACTTCGGAAGTATGCTCGGGGTCATTGTCCATTTGGAAGACCCATTCGCGACCAAGCTTTAACTTCCTGACTGATGTCTTGAAATGTTGCTTCAATATATCCACATAATTTTCCATCCTCACGAAGCCATCTATTTTGTGAAGTGCACCAGTCCCTCCTGCAGCAAATCCCCCCCACAACATGATGCTGCCACCCTGTGCTTCACGGTTGGGATGGTGTTCTTTGGCTTGCAAGCCTCCCCCTTTTTCCTCCAAACATAACGATGGTCATTATGGCCAAACAGTTCTATTTTTGTTCCATCAGACCAGATGTCACGTTCTGACCATAGGTCTTGTGTGTTTTCCTTGTTTTAGTGTTGGTCAGGACGTGAGCTGGGTGGGCATTCTGTGTTGTGTGTCTAGTTTGTCTGTTTCTGTGTTTGGCCTGATATGGTTCTCAATCAGAGGCAGGTGTTAGTCATTGTCTCTGATTGGGAACCATATTTAGGTAGCCTGTTTTGTTTTGGGTTTTGTGGGTGTTTGTTTCCTGTCTTTGTGTTTGTTGCACCAGATAGGGCTGTTTCGGTTTTTCACATTTGTTGTTTTGTATATTGTTCTATTTTCATCTTTCATTAAAGATGTATAGAGATAACCACGCTGCATTTTGGTCCGTCTCTCTTTCACCAGAAGAAAACCGTTACAGAATCACCCACCACAACAGGACCAAGTGGCGTGGTGACAAGCAGCAACAGCGGGAGAAGCAGCCAGCATCACAAGACTCATGGACTCGGGAGGACGAGTTGGACGGAAAAGGACCCTGGGCAGTGCCAGGGGAATATCGTCACCCCAAAGCAGAGCTGGAGGCAGCGAAAGCAGAGAGGCGGCATTACGAGGAGCAGGAAAGGCAGCGATGTCAGGATTTCGGGACATGGGAGCAGAATCTGGACTATACAACTTGGGAAGAGATAGACAGGTGAGCGGTCGACCCAGGGAGAGTGCCGGAGCCCGCCTGGGATTTGATGGAGCAGTGCGAGGAAGTTTACAGGAGAATGAGGTTGGCGAAGCGAGCACGGCAGCGCGGTAGGAAGCCCGAGAGTCAGCCCCAAAAATTTCTTGGGGGGGGGCACACAGGGAGTGTGGCGAAGCCAGGTAGGAGACCTGCGCCAACTTCCTGTGCTTACCGGAGAGCGAGAGAGATGGGGCAGGCACCGTGTTATGCTGTGGAGCACACGGTGTCTCCAGTGCGGGTGCATAGCCCGTTGCGGTACATACCAGCTCCTCTTATCGACCGGGCTAGAGTGGGCATCGAGCCAGGTAAGGTTGGGCAAGCTCGGTGCTCAAGAGCTCCAGTGCACCTGCACGGTCCGGTCTATCCAGTGCCACCTACACGCACCAGCCCTCCGGTGGCAGCCCCCCGCACCAGGCTTCCTGTGCGTGTCCAGAGCCCAGTACTCCCTGTTTCTCCTCCCCGCACTCGCCCTGAGGTGAGTGTCCTCAGCCCAGTACCACCAGTGCCGGCACCACGCATCAGGCCTATAGAGTCTCCCGCCTGTCCGGCGCTGCCAGAGCTTCCACCCCTCAGTCCAGAGGTGCCAGAGCCCCGCAGTCCAGAGGTGCCAGAGCTCCTCTGTCCAGCGCTGCCAGAGCCTTCCTCTCCAGCGCAGCCTGAGCTGCCCGTCTGCCCAGCGCCGCCTGAGCTGCCCGTCTGCCCAGCGCCACCTGAGCTGCCCGTCTGCCCAGAGCCGCTAGAGTCTCCCGTCTGTCCAGAGCCGCTAGAGTCTCCCGTCTGTCATGAGCCGCCAGAGCCGCCAGTCAGCATGGAGCCGCCAGTCAGCCAGGATCTGCCAGAGCCGCCATTCAGCCAGGATCTGCCTGAGCCGCCATTCAGCCAGGATCCGTCAGAGTGGCCAGTCAGCCAGGATCCGCCAGTCAGCCAGGATCCGCCAGACAGCCAGGATCTGCCAGAGCCGCCATTCAGCCAGGATCTGCCAGAGCCGCCATTCAGCCAGGATCTGCCAGAGCCGCCATTCAGCCAGGATCTGCCAGAGCCGCTAGTCAGCCAGGATCTGCCAGAGCCGCCAGTCAGCCAGGATCTGCCAGAGCCGCCAGAGCCGCCATTCAGCCAGGATCTGCCGGAGCTGCCATTCAGCCAGGATCTGCCAGAGCCGCCATTCAGCCAGAAGCTGCCAGAGCCGTCAACCAGCCTGAGCTATCTCTCAGTCCTGAGCTACCTCTCAGTCCTGAGCTACCCCTCAGTCCTGAGCTACCCCTCAGTCCTGAGCTACCTCAGTCCGGAGCTGCCCCTCAGTCCGGAGCTGCCCCTCAGTCCGGAGCTGCCCCTCAGTCCGGAGCTGCCCCTCAGTCCAGTGTGGCCCTTTGTTAGGGTTACTGGGCCAAGGTCGGCAGTGAGGGTCGCCACTCAAAGGACGCTAAGGAGGTGGACTAAGACAATTATGGAGTGGGGTCAACGTCCAGCGCCAGAGCCGCCACCGCGGACAGATGCCCACCCAGACCCTCCCCTATAGGTTTAGGTTGTGCGGTCGGAGTCCGCACCTTGAGGGAGGGGGGGGGGGGAGTACTGTCACGTTCTGACCATAGGTCTTGTGTTTGGCCTGATATGGTTCTCAATCAGAGGCAGGTGTTAGTCATTGTCTCTGATTGGGAACCATATTTAGGTAGCCTGTTTTGTGTTGGGTTTTGTGGGTGGTTGTTTCCTGTCTTTGTGTTTGTTGCACCAGATAGGGCTGTTTCGGTTTTTTCACATTTCTTGTTTTGTATATTGTTCTATTTTCATCTTTCATTAAAGATGTATAAAGATAACCACGCTGCATTTTGGTCCGTCTCTCTTTCACCAGAAGAAAACCGTTACACCAGAGGACATTTCTCCAAAATGTACGATCTTTGTCCCCATGTGCAGTTGCACTTTTTAATGGCGGTTTTGGAGCAGTAGCTTGCTGAGAGGCCTTTCAGGTTATGTAGATATAGGACTCGTTTTATTGTGGATATAGATACTTTTGTACCTGTTTCCTCCAGCATCTTCACAAGGTCTTTTGCTGTTGTTCTGGGATTGATTTGCACTTTTCACACCAAAGTACGTTCATCTCTAGGAGACAGAACGCGTCTCCTTCCTGAGCGGTATGATGGCTGCGTGGTCCCATGGTGTTTATACTTGCGTACTATTGTTTGTACAGATGAACGTGGTACCTTCAGGCATTTGGAAATTGCTCCCAAGGATGAACCCGACATGTGGAGGTCTCCAACTTTTTTTCTGAGGTCTTTTTCCCAAGCAAAGAAAGAGGCACTGAGTTTGAAAGTAGGCCTTGAAATACATCCACAGGTACACCTCCAATTGACTCAAATGATGTAAATTAGCCTATCAGAAGCTTCTATAACCATGACATCATTTTCTGGAATTTTCCAAGCTTTTTAAAGGCACAGTCAACTTAGTGTATGTAAACTTCTGATCCACTGGAATTGTGATACAGTGAATTATAAGTGAAATAATCTGTCTGTAAACAATTGTTGGAAAAATTACATGTGTCATACACAAAGTAGATGTCCTAAGTGACTTGCCAAAACTATAGTTTGTTAACAAGAAATTTGTGGAGTGGTTGAAAAACGAGTTTTAATGACTCCAACCTAAGTGTATGTAAACTTACGACTTCACGTGTACATATAACTAGGAATAGAGTGACCATGCAACACGATAGATAATAAACTGTGGCAGCAGAGGATGTGATGAGTCAAAGTTAGTGCAAAAAAAGGGTCAATGTAGATAGTCCAGGTAGCGAATTGGTTAACTATTTAACTAATTAGCAATCTTTTGACTTGGGGGTAGAAGCTGTTCAGGGTCCTGCTGGTTAAAGACTTGGTGCATCGGTACAGCTTGTCGTGCGGTAGCAGAGAGAATGGTTTATGACTAGGGTGGCTGGAGTCTTTGACAATTTTTTGGGCCTTCCCCTGACACCGCCTGGTATAGAGTTCCTGGATGGCAGGGAGCTTGGCCCCAGTGATGTACTGGGCCCTACGCACTACCCTCTGTAGCGCCTTGCGGTCGGAAGCCAAGCAGTACGAAGCGGTGATGTAGCCAGTCAATATGCTCTGAATTGTGGAGCTGTAGAACTTTTTGAGGATCAAATGTTTTCAGTCTCCTGGGGGTGTTGTCGTACCCTCTTCACGACTGTCTTGGTGTGTTTGGACCATGAAAGATCCTTAGTGAAGTGGATATTGAGGAACTTGAAGTTCTCGACCCGCTCCATTGCAGCTTCATTGATGTGAATGGGGGCGCGCTCGGCCCTCCTTTTCCTGTAGTCAATGATCAGCTAATTTGTTTTGATCACGTTGAGGAAAAGGTTATTGTCCTGGCAGTCTCTGACCTCCTCCCTACAGGCTGTCTCATTGTTGTTGGTGATCAGGCCTACCACAGTCGTGTCATCAGCAAACTTAGTGATGATGTTGTAGTCGTGCACAGCCACGCAGTCATGGGTGAACAGTGAGTACAGGAGGGGACTAAGCATGCACCCCAGAGGGGCCCCCGTATTTCAGGGTCAGCGTGGTGGATGTGTTGTTTCCTACCTTCACCACCTGGAGGGCGACCCGTCAGGAAGTTGAGGAGTCCCACATTCATTCACTTATCTAATGGAAAAAACACATTTGCTGCAGCTACAGTCAACGGCCAAACGCATGTACTCATGTGTTACACATAACATCCACACATCAGAGGAATTCCTTAGTGCCAGTATGCCAGTGTATTTGCAGTATTCCTTAGTGTCAGTGTGTTTGCAGTATTCCTTAGTGCCAGTGTGTTTGCAGTATTCCTTAGTGCCAGTATGCCAGTGGCTTTGCAGTATTCCTTAGTGCCAGTGTGTTTGCAGTATTCCTTAGTGCCAGTGTCTTTGCAGTATTCCTTAGTGTCAGTGTGTTTGCAGTATTCCTTAGTGCCAGTATGCCAGTGTCTTTGCAGTATTCCTTAGTGCCAGTGTATTTGCAGTATTCCTTGGTGTCAGTGTGTTTGCATTATTCCTTAGTGCCAGTTAGTTTGCAGTATTCTTTAGTGCCAGTATCTTTGTAGTATTCCTTAGTGCCAGTGTTTGTAGTATTCCTTAGTGCCAGTGTGTTTGTAGTATTCCTTAGTGCCAGTGTATTTGCAGTATTCCTTAGTGCCAGTAAGCCAGTGTATTTGCAGTATTCCTTATTGCCAGTTAGTTTGCAGTATTCTTTAGTGCCAGTATCTTTGTAGTATTCCTTAGTGCCAGTGTTTGTAGTATTCCTTAGTGCCAGTGTGTTTGTAGTATTCCTTAGTGCCAGTGTATTTGCAGTATTCCTTAGTGCCAGGATTGTATTGCATTTGATATGTTTAGTAAAGAACCATGACATTGTAAAGAAAGGAAATACTAGGCTGTGTGTGTCCATTGCACTTGTGCCAATCGACTCAATAACATTATCAGCGCGGTATATATTCCATGGAGCCCCCCTGCTGGCCTCGTGGTCTTTACACTGATGGTGGACTGGCTTATCTGGGAATAGTTTACCAGCAGGCTACTTTTAAGTAGAAAATCCTCCATTATACAACCCTTCACTCTAAATTAGTTCAAGTGCCCCTATGATACTGATCCTAGACCAGATTTACTTTGAGGCCAGCTTACAGGGGGATAAGGAAATGTGGAACTCATGCTGCGTTCTGAACTGATGCTGACACTGAGGAAAAGTAAGGAGGCTGTAAACCAACAATAAAACTGAACCTGTCGCCCACGATTTGGGTTACTTCTTTAGTTCACAGGTAGATATTTGTTTTTCTTTCAGAAATGAATCTTAACTCGAGATACTGATGTGTGGGCCTACCTGTCAGACATTCATATAAATGGTTCCTAGATGTCAAACAATTCAAGCTACTTGGTTCATTCTGGTGCAGTGTTTCTGCACTGCTTGTTGTAACAGGAAGAAAAGACAGAGACAATGTAATTTCATTTGTCATACGCTGTCTCGCTCACCACTGCCTCATCTCTTACAGACAGACTGAGCCGAGGAAAGGTCCCTGGAAGAATATTCCAGAGACTGACGGGGACGTTTTAGAGACTGACAGGACTCCAGCAAGTGCTAGAGACTGACGAGATTCCAGGGAGTGCTAGGGACTGACGGGATTCCAGGGAGTGCTAGAGACTGACGGGATTCCAGGGAGTGCTAGAGACTGACGGGATTCCAGGGAGTGCTAGAGACCGACGGGATTCCAGGGAGTGCTAGAGACTGACGGGATTCCAGGGAGTGCTAGGGACTGACGGGATTCCAGGGAGTGCTAGAGACTGACGGGATTCCAGGGAGTGTTAGAGACTGACGAGATTCCAGGGAGTGCTAGAGACTGACGGGATTCCAGGGAGTGCTAGAGACTGACGGGATTCCAGGGAGTGTTAGAGACTGACGAGATTCCAGGGAGTGCTAGAGACTGACGGGATTCCAGGGAGTGCTAGAGACTGACGGGATTCCAGGGAGTGCTAGAGACTGACGGGATTCCAGGGAGTGTTAGAGACTGACGGGATTCCAGGGAGTGTTAGAGACTGACGAGATTCCAGGGAGTGCTAGAGACTGACGGGATTCCGCTGAGTGTTAGAGACTGACGGGATTCCAGGGAGTGTTAGAGACTGACAGGATTCCAGGGAGTGCTAGAGACTGACGGGATTCCGGGGAGTGCTAGAGACTGACGGGATTCCAGGGAGTGTTAGAGACTGACAGGATTCCAGGGAGTGCTAGAGACTGACGGGATTCCGGGGGAGTGCTAGAGACTGACAGGATTCCAGGGAGTGTTAGAGACTGACTGGATTCCGGGGGAGTGCTAGAGACTGACGGAATTCCAGGGAGTGCTAGAGACTGACAGGATTCCGGGGAGTGTTAGAGACTGACAGGACTCCAGGCAAGTGGTAGAAGCGGATACAAGACTTCCATCTACTCAGCCAGCAGATTTGCCATCTCCGAGCCTCTCACTCCGAGCCTCTCACCTCTATCCATTGGCCCTGGCTACAGCCAGATACCACTATATTGGTCAACACAAACACAAACCCGGATCTCAGTTCAGTTATTGTCTCAATAGATACAGTTAACACACAGACAAGGTTGTACTTCCATATGTGGACCCTGGCTCTACAGCACATTACACCCAAGGGCCACATTGGCTGCAGCACACATTGTATTTTCCTACGCTTCACTGTTTGCTTGGGCAGCGGTTTTGGAGCATATTTGGCCCCAACGGTATTCAGCCCTGGGTCTGGACTGTGAATAGTGGTCAGTGTCTAGTATTTTGGTCAAGTCTTATATAGAGTGGAAAAAGGAGGTTGAACACAAACAGATCCATCCAGGCATCTATCCTCCACCCCTGGATGGGTAGATGCCCTCCGCTTGCTCTGCTCTCCCCCGAACGCTCTCCCTGGGGAGAAGTTCATAAAGACTGTCCACTGAGCCCCAGCAGCCATCAGACAGGAATGTCCCAGTCAGACTCCCTCCCAGTGCACAACAACTGGAGAGGAGGGAGGGAGGGGTGCGGAACCCTACCCTGTCCCAATCACCGCTCACACACAGCCCCAGCCTCTTACACTTTGTCATACACACATATTCTCACGCAAGCATGCATGTATACACACACACTTTAACAGTCAGTTGGATCCAGATGGGGAATAGCATGTTGATCATTAGACTAGCTACCCTCTGGGACTGCTCTTAGGCCTACCAGGAGTTCCTACCAGGGGTTCCTCTGGGACTGATCTTAGGCCTACCAGGGGTTCCTACCAGGGGTTCCTCTGGGACTGATCTAAGGCCTACCAGGGGTTCATATCAGGGGTTCCTCTGGGACTGATCTAAGGCCTACCAGGGGTTCATATCAGTGGTCCCTACCAGGGGTTCCTCTGGGACTGATCTAAGGCCTACCAGGGGTTCCTCTGGGACTGATCTAAGGCCTACAAGGGGTTCATATCAGGGGTTCCTACCAAGGGGTTCCTCTGGGACTGATCTAAGGCCTACCAGGGATTCCTACCAGGGGTTCCTACCAGGGGTTCCTCTGGGACTGATCTAAGGCCTACCAGGGGTTCCTACCAGGGGTTCCTACCAGGAGTTCCTACCAGGGGTTCCTACCAGAGGTTCCTACCAGGGGTTCCTACCAGGAGTTCCTACCAGGGGTTCCTACCAGGGGTTCCTACCAGGGTTCCTACCAGGAGTTCCTACCAGGGGTTCCTACCAGGAGTTTCCTACCAGGGGTTCCTACCAGGAGTTCCTACCAGGGGTTCCTATCAGGAGTTCCTACAGAAAAGCCAAGGTGGATCCAAATACCAAATCACACACAACCTTCCAGATCCTTCATAGTTGCCTCAACACACCAGCTAGTTGCCCAATCCCAAATCAACCCCGGTTTACACAGTTGCCCAATCCCAAATCGACCCCTAGATTTAACTGTGGATTTACCTCCCGACGAGAGGATATACAGTGCATTCAGAAAGTACAGAAAGTTCAGACCCCTTGACTTTTTCCACATTTTGTTACGTTACAGCCTTATGTTAAAATGAATCAAATGGTTTTTTTTCTCATCAATCTACACACAATACCCAATAATGACAAAGCAAAAACAGGTTTTTGGACATTTTTGCGAAAGGTATTCAAAGTAAAAATCTGAAATTCCTTATATACATGCACTTGAAATTGAGCTCAGGTGCATCCTGTTTCCATTGATCATCCTTGAGATGGTTCTACAACTTGATTGGAGTCCACCTGTGGAAAATTCAATTGATTGGACATGATTTGGAAAGGCACACACCTGTCTATATAAGGTCCCACAGTTGACAGTGCATTTCAGAGCAAAAACCAAGCCATGAGGTCAAAGGAAATGTCTGTAGAGCTACGAGACAGGATTGTGTCGAGGCACAGATCTGGGGAAGGGTACCAAAAAATTACTGCAGCATTGAAGGTCCAAGAACACAGTGGCCTCCACATTCTCAAATGGAAGAAGTTTGGAACCACCAAGACTCTTCCTAGACCTGGTTGCCCAGACAAACTGAGCAATCGGGGAAAAGGGCCTTGGTCAGGGAGGTGACCAAGAACCCGATGGTCCCTCTGACTGTGCCCCAGAGTTCCTCTGTGGAGATGGGAGAACCTTTCAGAAGGACAACCATCTCTGCAGCACTCCACCAATCAGGCCTTTATGGTAGAGTGGCCAGATGGAAGCCACTCCTCAGTAAAAGGCACATGACAGCCCACTTGGAGTTTGTCAAAAGGCACGAAAGACTCAGACCATGAGAAACAAGATTCTCTGGTCTGATGAAACCAATATGTAACTCTTTGGCCTGAAGGCCAAGAGTCACTTCTGGAGGAAACCTGGTACCATCCCTACGGTGAAGCATGGCGGTGGCAGCATCATGCTGTGGGGATGTCTTTCAGCGGCAGGGACTGGGAGACTACTCAGGATTAAGGGAAAGATGAACTGAGCAAAGTACAGAGATCCTTGAGGAAAACTTGCTCCAGAGTGCTCAGGACCTCAGACTGGGGTGAAGGTTCACCTTCCAACAGGACACAGCACACAGCCTAGACAACACAGGAGTGGCTTTGGGATGTCAGGATTGAGGGAAAGCCAGAGCCAGGACTTGAACCCGATTGAACCTCTCTGGATAGACCTGAAAATAGCTGTGCAGAGACGCTCACCATCCAACCTGACAGAGCTTGACAGGATCTGCAGAGAAAAATGGGAGAAACTCCCCAAATACAGGTGTGCCAAGCTTGTAGCGTCATACCCAAGAAGACTCAAGGCTGCAATCGCTGCCAAAGGTGCTTCAACAAAGTACTGAGTAAAGGGTCTGAATACTTATGTAAATGTGATATTTAAATAGAGTATTTTTTATAAATTGTCATTATGGGGTATCGTGTGTAGATTTATGAGGGGGGGGAAAAAACGATTTAATCAATTTTAGAATAAGGTTGTAACGTAACAACATTTGGAAAAAGTCAAGGGGTCTGAATACTTTCCAAATGTATTGCACGTTCATAGAAGCATCTCCTGTTCGTCTCTCCAGCGAGCTGTGTAGCTGTGGACGAGAGGCCGAGTGTGAGCTCTGGTAAAGGTCATAACCTATTCCATTCTACAGGCCAAGTCTCGGCCTATCAGGGATCCTCAACTAGATTCAGCCATGGGACGATGTTTTTTCTTGGTCAGGAGCTGGAACATAATCACAAATCATTTGTAGACTGCAAATCGACCGCAAGAAGCCCAAACAGATATAATATTTTGACTGAAACATAATAATTTCAAACCTTGCTTACTATTATTGTATACGATCATGTGTCTCTCTATTATGCGTGGGAATACTAGGGAACAGATTAAATTAAAATCACTTGGAGCTGATTTCTTGGTGTTTTTGAAAGTCTATATTATGTCCAACAATGAAAATTCTCCAAAATCCTACTTTTTTTTTTTGCACAGAAAACTTGAGGGGCCATATAAAACCATCCACTGGCCGCCAGTTAGGGAATCCTGGCCTAGGCCCTAGGGGCTATGTAGCTTCTTATCTGTCATGTTTGGATTTGTGTTACACTGTTATGTTGTCACGTCCTGACCATAGAAAGCCTGTATTGTCTATGGTAGAGTAGGTCAGGGTGTGACTAGGGGTTTTAGTCTAGTTTATTATTTCTACATGGGGTTCTGATTCCCAATTAGAGGCAGCTGGTAATTGTTGTCTCTAATTGGGGATCATACTTAAGTTGCATTTTTCCACCTGTGGGTTATGGGATATTGTTTGAGGCAGCTGGTAATCGTTGTCTCTAATTGGGGATCATACTTAAATTGCATTTTTCCACCTGAGGATTATGGGATATTGTTTGAATGTATGTGTTTTGGATTAGTGCACATAACATCTGTTAGTCACGGTTCGTTTTTAGTTCATTGTTTATTTGTTTTTGTCATTGCTAAGTTTCACTTTATTCATTAAAATGATGTGGAACTCAACATACACTGTGCCTTGGTCCGACCATCATTATTACGATCCACGTGACATATGTGGAAACTTGTTTCTTTCCAGTTGAGTTGCCGTGGTCGTGTCAGTATACAGAAACTTTAAAGAGCAACTGTTCCTTAAAAAACATCTTGTTTAGAAAACAGCATATGTGGCATTGATATGAATCAGAAATATTTATTCTACTGTCAAAATTGACTACAAAGTGTAAATAGGATAATTTTGGTCATAAAGTCAGTCTCGTCCAAAACAGAGTTTTGTGACTTGTGGTTGTGACTGTATCACAATGTAAATAAAGGTTGGGTTTGTTTCAATCCTGCCACATGCCCACAGCTGGCAGCACACAAGTAATCATCAATTCGGATTGCAGCAGCACGCCACCTGATCGTAATGCTTGTGGTAAATTTGGGTTGACTTTGGATATCCCTATGGGGATAGTTACCATCGCTAAATTAAACAATGTACATGTGTGTAACGGCAGATCTCCTCTTCGTCTGAAGGGGAGTAAAGATCGAACCAAGATGCAGCGTGGTAAGTGTCCATAACTTTAATCAAAGAAAGCACTGAAAACTTAATCAAAAATAACAAAAGAAACGTGAAGAAACGAAACCGAAACAGTATAGTGTGGCGACTGACACAGAAACAAACACCCACAAACCAACAGTGAAACCCAGGCTACCTAAGTATCATTCTCAATCAGAGACAACTAATGACACCTGCCTCTGATTGAGAACCATACTAGGCTGAAACAGAAACCAAACATAGAAAAACAAACATAGACTGCCCACCCCAACTCACGCCCTGACCATACTAAATAAAGACAAAACAAAGGAAATAAAGGTCAGAACGTGACAATGTGAGAATATATACAATATGAGACAATATGTTAAGATTCCAATACTCCAAATGTCAATGACTTATAAACAAACCTCAAACCAACTATAAATTGTAGACAGTCATATACAGATATTGAAACCATGTAATGATAAAACTTAAAGGTGTACAACATGAAGATATTGTCTAGTTTACATTGTGTCATTTAACGGTCCCTAACTAGCCCCAGAGATAGGCTATCCAAAGTCAAAGTCAAGTCACACACCAGCCAGCTGAAGCTAATTGGCAAAATAATTTGGTTAAATCTTCCCACCTGCGAACACACATACACACGCGAGACACCCACGTCAAACCACACCCCTAAACCCTGTTTAATTAAGTAATGGCCGCTAGCATTTGAACCAAATCTAAAATGAGGCCAAACCAGGAAGTGCAGTCGCCCTTTAAAACTAAGTAATGACATGTTGCACCTCTACCTTGCTACCTTTCAGATGAGCCAAGGAGGACAGATGACAACAGCAGGTCAGTGGAGAACTTGGAACAGCAGCAACCAGGGGCAAATGGCAAGGTAGAAAAACATCTCATCTCTCAATATTCTAATCTCTCAATATTCTAATCTCTCAATGTTCTAATCTCTCAATGTTCTAATCTCTCAATGTTCTAATCTCTCAATGTTCTAATCTTTCAATGTTCTAATCTCTCAATGTTCTAATCTCTCAATGTTCTAATCTCTCAATGTTCTAATCTCTCAATGTTCTAATCTCTCAATATTATAATATCTCAATGTTCTAATCTCTCAATGTTTTAATCTCTCAATGTTCTAATCTCTCAATGTTCTAATCTCTCAATATTCTAATCTCTCAATGTTCTAATCTCTCAATGTTCTAATCTCTCAATGTTCTAATCTCTCAATGTTCTAATCTCTCAATGTTCTAATCTCTCAATGTTCTAATCTCTCAATATTCATCTCAAAGTGCGCCAAATTTGTGCATTTAGCTGTTGAGATTTTTGGACCAGACCACCCTGCTGGCTTTGGGCTAAGCCTCAAAGTCTTCAAATCCTAGAAATGGCCATAAATTATAGAATAATAGCCATCTATATCAACATGATCTACTCAGCTCGAGTTTGGGTTTGTTTTTGCTGAATAATATAATAATATACTGTAATAATATAATAATTTACAGTAATAATATACTATAATAACATAATATAATAATATACTGTAATAATATAATAATTTACTGTAATAATATACTGTAATAACATTTCATAATATACTGTAATAATATAATATACTGTAATAATATAATAATATACTATAATAACATAATATAATAATATACTGTAATAATATAATAATTTACTGTAATAATATACTGTAATAACATTTCATAATATACTGTAATAATATAATATACTGTAATAATATAATAATATACTGCAATAACATAATATAATAATATACTGTAATAATGTAATATAATAATTTATTGTATATAATAATATGATGTAATAATATATCATCATTTACTGTAATAATATAATATATTTTAATAATATAACATACTGTAATATTGTAATATAATAATTTACTGTAGTTATATATTAATATAATGTAATAATAAATAATATATGTAATTATATAATAATATACTGTAATAATATAATAATATACTGTAATAATATAATAACATACTGTAATAATATAATAACATACTGTAATTATATAATCATATACTGTAATAATATAACAATATGCTGTAATAATATAATCATATATATACATCCACAGAAGATAGGGATTATATTTCCATTCAGTATGCAATGTTTTGTAACTAATAGCGAAACCTCTGCTATGTTTCTAAACTTGTATAGCTAATGAGATATAAATAGGATGTATTTGTATTCCATCTGATTGTATGGGACCTTAACACCATATGCTCTACACAGCTCACGGAACACGGCCTGTCTGCCTTTCCCTCATAGAAATATCAGCTTTTCGGCAGACTTTCTCTCATCCATAATGTATTTTTCTGAGCAATACAAACAGATGTGTGCAATACTACGATATGAACTCTGTTTAAGTAGTAGTCATGTTTTGTAAGTACTTATTAGGACACAGTGTGCATAAATAAATACAGTGAGGGAAAATAGTATTTGATCCCCTGCTGATTTTGTACGTTTGCCCAGTGACAAAGAAATGATCAGTCTATAATTTTAATGGTAGGTTTATTTGAACAGTGAGAGACAGAATAACAACAAGAATCAAAGATAAACGCACGTCAAAAATGTTATAAATAGATTTAATTGATCCCTCATTTTAATGAGGCAAATAAGTATTTATTTGTTAAGTCAATATTTATAGTACACACCTCCTCATGGAATATTATAATATTTATAGTACATCTCCTCCTCATGGAACATTATAATATTTATAGTACACCTCCTCATGGAATATTATAATATTTATAGTACACCTCCTCCTCATGGAATATTATAATATTTATAGTACACACCTCCTCCTCATGGAATATTATAATATTTATAGTACACACCTCCTCCTCATGGAATATTATAATATTTATAGTACACCTCCTCATGGAATATTATAATATTTATAGTACACACCTCCTCCTCATGGAATATTATAATATTTATAGTACACACCTCCTCCTCATGGAATATTATACCTTCTCCTCATGGAACATTATAATATTTATAGTACACACCTCCTCGTGGAATATTATAATATTTATAGTACACCTCCTCATGGAATATTATAATATTTATAGTACACCTCCTCCTCATGGAATATTATAATATTTATAGTACACACCTCCTCCTCATGGAATATTATAATATTTATAGTACACCTCATGGAATATTATAATATTTATAGTACACCTCCTCATGGAATATTATAATATTTATAGTACACCTCCTCCTCATGGAATATTATAATATTTATAGTACACACCTCCTCCTCATGGAATATTATAATATTTATAGTACACACCTCCTCCTCATGGAATATTATAATATTTATAGTACACCTCCTCCTCATGAAATAGAATATCATAATATTTATAGTACACACCTCCTCATGGAATATTATAATATTTATAGTACACACCTCCTCCTCATGGAATATCATAATATTTATAGTACACCTCCTCCTCATGGAATATTATAATATTTATAGTACACACCTCCTCATGGAACATTATAATATTTATAGTACACACCTCCTCATGGAATATTATAATATTTATAGTACACCTCCTCATGGAATATTATAATATTTATAGTACACACCTCCTCCTCATGGAATATTATAATATTTATAGTACACCTCCTCCTCATGGAATATTATAATATTTATAGTACACACCTCCTCATGGAACATTATAATATTTATAGTACACACCTCCTCATGGAATATTATAATATTTATAGTACACCTCCTCATGGAACATTATAATATTTATAGTACACACCTCCTCGTGGAATATTATAATATTTATAGTACACCTCCTCCTCATGGAATATAATATTTATAGTACATACCTCCTCCACATGGAATATCATAATATTTATAGTACACCTCCTCCTCATGAAATAGAATATTATAATATTTATAGTACACGCCTCCTCATGGAATATCATAATATTTATAGTACACACCTCCTCCTCATGGAATATTATAATATTTATAGTACACACCTCCTCCTCATGGAATATTATAATATTTATAGTACACACCTCCTCGTGGAGTATTATAATATTTATAGTACACCTCCTCCTCATGGAATATCATAATATTTATAGTACACACCTCCTCATGGAATATTCTAATATTTATAGTACACACCTCCTCCTCATGGAATATTATAATATTTATAGTACACACCTCCTCCTCATGGAATATTATAATATTTATAGTACACCTCCTCATGGAATATTATAATATTTATAGTACACCTCCTCCTCATGAAATATTATATTTATAGTACACGCCTCCTCCTCATGGAATATCATAATATTTATAGTACACCTCCTCCTCGTGAAATAGAATATTAGAATATTTATAGTACACATCTCCTCGTCATGAAATATAATATTATAATATTTATAGTACACATCTCCTCCTCATGGAACATTAAGGGCAAGTTGACAGCAACCTAATTCATTGTCAACCTGAGTCTCTCTTTCTCTGTCTGTCTCCCCTCTCTCTCTGTCTCTCACTCTGTGTCTCTCACTGTCTCTCCGCTCTGTCTCTCTCTCTCTCTTTGTCTTTCTCTCCTCTCTCTCTCACTCTGTGTCTCTCACTGTCTCCTCTCTGTCTCTGTCTTTCTCTCCTCTCTGTCTCTCTCTCTGTCTTTCTCTCCTCTCTGTCTCTCTCTCCTCTCTGTCTCTTTCTCCTCTCTGTCTCTCTCTCTGTCTCTGTCTTTCTCTCCTCTCTGTCTCTCTCTCCTCTCTGTCTCTCTCTCTGTCTCTGTCTTTCTCTCCTCTCTGTCTCTCTCTCTGTCTTTCTCTCCTCTCTCAATACTTTCACCACTTTCTCTCCGTTCACGTCCAAAGTTCCACTCCATCCAACACAGATTCACAGACAATGGCTTTACAATTCTGTCAATATCTATTATTACATGACATGGAGAAGCTACCGACTACCTTGAGACAGTCCTAGCCACTTGTTAAGTCACACAAACAATGGTTAATACACTCAAACACACACACATACAACACGCACGCACACACATACACACACACACACTTTCACAACCTCACCTGACACACACAGTAGCATGTTTTCAGTTGGCATGACAAGACTCGAGCACAGCATCTTCAAATTCTGACAGAAATGTTAAACCTCTGATAATAGTGTCCATTGAAATAGTTTCTATTTTTCCTTAGTATTACAGGAACGGTTATGTCTCGGTGACCATGCACAGTAAACATTGCAATGTGGGCTACGGTTGGAAATGGTTGACCAGGTCAGGTTGAGTTCCTGATCGGACTGCCTTCTTATATTCAATCTTTATTCAGTCTCTCTCGTAGCAACTCTCCTACTGGGTGCAGTCTATTCCTGTTGAAAAAGGCCCTGTGTGTCTGACAACAGGCTCTGTGTGTCTGACAACAGGCTCTGTGTGTCTGACAACAGGCTCTGTGTGTCTGACAACAGGCTCCGTGTGTCTGACAACAGGCTCCGTGTGTCTGACAACAGGCTCCGTGTGTCTGACAACAGGCACCGTGTGTCTGACAACAGGCTCCGTGTGTCTGACAACAGGCTCCGTGTGTCTGACAACAGGGCTCCGTGTGTCTGACAACAGGCACCGTGTGTCTGACAACAGGCACCGTGTGTCTGACAACAGGCACCGTGTGTCTGACAACAGGCACCGTGTGTCTGACAACAGGCACCGTGTGTCTGACAACAGGCTCCGTGTGTCTGACAACAGGCTCCGTGTGTCTGACAACAGGCTCCGTGTGTCTGACAACAGGCTCTGTGTGTCTGACAACAGGCTCCGTGTGTCTGACAACAGGCTCCGTGTGTCTGACAACAGGCTCCGTGTGTCTGACAACAGGCTCCGTGTGTCTGACAACAGGCTCTGTCTCTAAAATCCTGGATACAGAAGTGTCTGATCAGTTGACTGGTATTGTAAAATTCCTTGTCAGAATCCGAGTAAAACAAGGACATTGAGGTCAAAGGTCAGCTGAACTCCGTTGGCTCTGTCCCATTGACACCTACTCTGTAGTCATCTACTTCCAATCCTCCTCCATCCATTCCAGTCTTTTGTCTGCAGTCCATAGTCTTTCTAGGGAACGACAAGAGGATTCTTGTCTCTCTGGCACCCCCTATTGGACGGTCTATTTAACTGCAGTTTTGGCTTCAGGTCTTGGATTTTCTCAAGTCATTGTCTTTTCATTGAACCAGCAGGGCACTTCTCCACACCTACAGGGTGGGACAGAGTGAACAGGTAAACAAACAGAGTCTCTGTTTGCCCAATTGCCAGGAGAACCTCCGTGACTGACAGACCATCTGTCCAATGTTGATGCAGCATGCAGCAAGTGTTACCTGGGAAGAGACAAACATGCACGTTGGCAAAGAAACAGCAATATCTTCTCTTGGAGTGGGGAAGCAATGTTTTATCTAATAAAATATGACACCAAACATTCAGCCCTGTGTTGAGATGGGAAATTAGCTAAAAGCATCCAGCCCTGTGTTGAGATGGGAAATTAGCTAAAAGCATCCAGCCCTGTGTTGAGATGGGAAATTAGCTAAAAGCATCCAGCCCTGTGTTGAGATGGGAAATTAGCTAAAAGCATCCAGCCCTGTGTTGAGATGGGAAATTAGCTAAAAGCATCCAGCCCTGTGTTGAGATGGGAAATTAGCTAAAAGCATCCAGCCCTGTGTTGAGATGGGAAATTAGCTCAAAGGAACTGGGAGAGAAAGGTGACATTCATGGGTCAAAAATGAGAAGTGTGTATATGTATGAGAGATTGAAGATGTACACTTACCTCTCTCTGTGTGTGTGTGTGTGTGTGTGTGTGTGTGTGTGTGTGTGTGTGTGTGTGTGTGTGTGTGTCCTCACCTCTCTCTCATGGGCATTGTGGGATGTGTGTTGAGGAAGGACAGCTGCTGCTCTAGACAACACACACGGAAGGCCAGGTAGCAGGAGGACATGACGAGCAGGACGATACTGAAGGAGACAGACACACGCCGCACAATGACCACATTGTTTACCACAGGGGTTCTCAAAGTGGGGTCAGTGGAGGTACTTCAAAATATATGATATATACAATATATGTTCTTAAGCGTGGCCAACATGGGCCTGGGAGGGTCACAGGGGTATTGGTATCCACAGTAGACCTACACTCCACCAATGATCCATTTCTCAACTCATAAGTTGATATGTAATAGGTAAGTGTAATATGAACGTGCAATAATAACTACAACCAGCAGGTGGCGGTATGACAGTAAGTGTATAATACAATGAGAGATGCCTTAGCCCAGTGTTTTCCAAACTCTGTCTCGGGGACCCTAAGTGTTGCACGTTTAGTTTTTGTTGCCCAAACACTACACAGCTGATTCAAATAACAAACGAATCATTAGTGGGGCGGCAGGGTAGCCTAGTGTTTAGAGTGTTGGAATAGTAACCGGAAGGTTACACGTTCAAATCCCTGAGCGGACAAGGTAAAAATCTGTCTTTCTGCCCCTGAACAGGCAGTTAACCCACTGTTCCTAGGCCGTCATTGAAGATTTTTGTTCTTAACTGACTTGCCGAGTTAAATAAAGGTAAAAAAGAAATAAAACGTTGATTATTTGAATCAGCCGTGTCTTTCTTGGGGTCACCAGGAGTGAGTTTGGGGAAACGCTGCAGCATTCCACCAGAGTACAAACAGGTCAGGTTAGTCCGTCCAGTACTCACAGCAGGATGAAGAACTTGAGCAGTTGGTACTCCATGTGGCCCAGTTCTGGTACTGGCTCTGTCAGGAGGATCTTCCCTGTCTCCAGACTCCGCTCTGCACACAACACATGTTATAGGGTGAAGCAAAATGCTTGTGTTACTGTCTCCTAACACTAACAAAAAAACATAAAATCAACAAATCTAAAAATGCCAGAATGAATCCAATGAACAACACAAATAACACTGTATCGATATCCCGAATCCAATCCCAAATAACACTGTATCAATAACCCAAATAACACTGTATCAATAACCCAAATAACACTGTATCAATAACCCAAATAACACTGTATCAATAACCCAAATAACACTGTATCAATAACCCAAATCCAATCCCAAATAACACTGTATCAATAACCCAAATCCAATCCCAAATAACACTGTATCAAGGTAGGTAGGGGATGTCCACTGATCTTACCCTTTAATGTCAGTGGAACCTCCGTAGGTAGGTAGGGGATGTCCACTGATCTTACCCTTTAATGTCAGGGGAACCTCCGTAGGTAGGTAGGGGATGTCCACTGATCTTACCCTTTAATGTCAGGGGAACCTCCGTAGGTAGGTAGGGGATGTCCACTGATCTTACCCTTTAATGTCAGTGGAACCTCCGTAGGTAGGTAGGGGATGTCCACTGATCTTACCCTTTAATGTCAGGGGAACCTCCGTAGGTAGGTAGGGGATGTCCACTGATCTTACCCTTTAATGTCAGGGGAACCTCCGTAGGTAGGTAGGGGGTGTCCACTGATCTTACCCTTTAATGTCAGTGGAACCTCCGTAGGTAGGTAGGGGATGTCCACTGATCTTACCCTTTAATGTCAGGGAACCTCCGAACCTCCGTAGGTAGGTAGGGGATGTCCACTGATCTTACCCTTTAATGTCAGGGGAACCTCCGTAGGTAGGTAGGGGATGTCCACTGATCTTACCCTTTAATGTCAGGGGAACCTCCGTAGGTAGGTAGGGGATGTCCACTGATCTTACCCTTTAATGTCAGTGGAACCTCCGTAGGTAGGTAGGGGATGTCCACTGCACGCCGACTGCTGGTGGAGTTACCAAGGAGATCCGGGAGAGACGAGGACACGGACGGAATGGACGGCTTCCTCCTCCACTTCAACACCGGAGGGAAGTCATTGACCACGGGGAACTCATCCTGAATGAGGAGAGGAGGAGAAAGGAGAAGAGGGGAGAGCTTAAGGAGGAGAGGAAATTAAGTTGGCTGAAGAGGAAAGGTAAGGTAACTTTAAGAAAGTTGGGGAAGCTACACTGAAATCATAGTTTACCAAACTACCATTTACTTTTTCACTAGAAGAAATTAAGCTACACAAAATCTACCCTCAAGAAAAATAGTTCACCACATCCAAACTACTTAGTGAAAAAAAACATCACTCTGTGGTCAGGTGTTAACAGAATGTGAAATATAGCCTATTAAACACAAAAACTATGTTTCAAGTCAGAATTAGGAATGTCTGATGCAAAAAAGAAATATTTCTATATTTTGGTAAAACCAAACAGTAGTTAGCTACATCGCTACATGGGAAAACAGTAGTGTGTAGTTCCAATAGTTAGCTACATGGTAAAACAGTAGTGTGTAGTTCCAGTAGTTAGCTACACTGCTACCTGGTAAAACAGTAGTGTGTAGTTCCAGTCGTTAGCTACACCGCTACATGGTAAAACAGTAGTGTGTAGTTACAGTAGTTAGCTACACCGCTACATGGTAAAACAGTAGTGTATAGTTCCAGTAGTTAGCTACATGGTAAACAATAGTGTGTAGTTCCAGTAGTTAGCTACATGGTAAAACAGTAGTGTGTAGTTCCAGTAGTTAGCTGCACCGCTACATGGTAAAACAGTAGTGTGTAGTTCCAGTAGTTAGCTACACCACTACATGGTAAAACAATAGTGTGTAGTTAGCTACACCGCTACATGGTAAAACAGTAGTGTGTAGTTCCAGTAGTTAGCTACACCACTACATGGTAAAACAATAGTGTGTAGTTCCAGTAGTTAGCTACACCACTACATGGTAAAACAGTAGTGTGTAGTTCCAGTAGTTAGCTGCACCGCTACATGGTAAAACAGTAGTGTGTAGTTCCAGTAGTTAGCTGCACCGCTACATGGTAAAACAGTAGTGTGTAGTTCCAGTAGTTAGCTACACCACTACATGGTAAAACAGTAGTGTGTAGTTCCAGTAGTTAGCTACATGGTAAACAGTAGTGTGTAGTTCCAGTAGTTAGCTACATGGTAAAACAGTAGTGTGTAGTTACAGTAGTTAGCTACACCGCTACATGGTAAAACAGTAGTGTGTAGTTCCAGTAGTTAGCTACACCGCTACATGGTATAACAGTAGTGTGTAGTTAGCTACACCGCTACATGGTAAAACAGTAGTGTGTAGTTCCAGTAGTTAGCTACACCGCTACATGGTAAAACAGTAGTGTGTAGTTAGCTACACCGCTACATGGTAAAACAGTAGTGTGTAGTTCCAGCAGTTAGCTACACCGCTACATGGTAAAACAGTAGTGTGTAGTTAGCTACACCGCTACATGGTAAAACAGTAGTGTGTAGTTCCAATAGTTAGCTACATGGTAAAACAGTAGTGTGTAGTTCCAGTAGTTAGCTACACTGCTACCTGGTAAAACAGTAGTGTGTAGTTCCAGTCGTTAGCTACACCGCTACATGGTAAAACAGTAGTGTGTAGTTACAGTAGTTAGCTACACCGCTACATGGTAAAACAGTAGTGTGTAGTTCCAGTTGCTAGCTACACCGCTACATGGTAAATAAATTGAATCAAATCAAATTGTATTTGTCACATGCTTCGTATGCTTACTTATGGGTCCTTTTCCAACAATGCAGAGTTAAAGATAAGGTAAAAAAATGTAATAACTAGAATGGTGACACGAAGAATAAATACACACTGAATAACGAAACAAAATAAGGAGTAAAAATAACATGGCTATATACAGGAAGTAGAAAGTAACATGGCTATATACAGGAAGTAGAAAGTAACATGGCTATATACAGGAAGTAGAAAGTAACATGGCTATATACAGGAAGTAGAAAGTAACATGGCTATATACAGGAAGTAGAAAGTAACATGGCTATATACAGGAAGTAGAAAGTAACATGGCTATATACAGGAAGTAGAAAGTAACATGGCTATATACAGGAAGTAGAAAGTAACATGGCTATATACAGGAAGTAGAAAGTAACATGGCTATATACAGGAAGTAGAAAGTAACATGGCTATATACAGGAAGTAGAAAGTAACATGGCTATATACAGGAAGTAGAAAATAACATGGCTATACACAGGAAGTAGAAAGTAACATGGCTATACACAGGAAGTAGAAAGTAACATGGCTATATACAGGAAGTAGAAAGTAACATGGCTATATACAGGAAGTAGAAAATAACATGGCTATATACAGGAAGTAGAAAGTAACATGGCTATATACAGGAAGTAGAAAATAACATGGCTATATACAGGAAGTAGAAAGTAACATGGCTATATACAGGAAGTAGAAAGTAACATGGCTATATACAGGAAGTAGAAAATAACATGGCTATATACAGGAAGTAGAAAGTAACATGGCTATATACAGGAAGTAGAAAGTAACATGGCTATATACAGGAAGTAGAACATAACATGGCTATATACAGGGAGTATCAGTACTGAGCTGATGTGCAGCATTATGAGGTAATTGAGGTAGATATGTACATATACGTTGGGGTAAAGTGACTAGACAACAGGATAGATAATAGACAGTAACAGTAGTATACTGCAGGTAGGGGTAAAGTGACTAGACAACAGGATAGATAATAGACAGTAACAGCAGTATACTGTAGGTAGGGGTAAAGGATCGACAATGGACAGTAGCAGCAGTATACTGTAGGTAGGGGTAAAGTGACAAGACAACAGGATAGATAATAGACAGTAGCAGCTGTATACTGTAGGTAGGGGTAAAGTGACTAGACAACAGGATAGACAATAGACAGTAACAGCAGTATACTGTAGGTAGGGGTAAAGTGACTAGACAACAGGATAGATAATAGACAGTAACAGCAGTTAGACAACAGGATAGATAATAGACAGTAGCAGCAACGTATGTGGTGAGCGAGTGTGTGGCGGCAGTATGCGTGTGTGTGTGTGTGTGTGTGTTTTGGGGTGTCAGTGTATGTGTGAGTGTGTTGGGTAGAGTCCAGTGTGTTTTTAGCATAGAGTCAGTCCAAGAGATTTAGTCCAAAAAAGGGTCAATGCAGGTAGTCTGGGTAGCTATTTTGTTAACTATTTAACTAACTATGTAGCAGTCTTATAGCTTGGGGGTATCAGCTGTTCAGGGCCCTGTTGGTTCCAGACTTGGTGCATCGGTGCCGCTTGCCGTGCTGTAGCAGAGAGAACTGTCTGTGGCTTGGGTGACTGGAGTCTTTGACAATGTTTTGGGCCTTCCTCTGACACTGCCTTATATAGAGGTCCTGGATGGCCCACAATGATGTACTCGGCCATACCCACTATCCTCTGTAGCGCTTTAGTAGTATAGTAGTATAGTAGTAATATAGTAGTGTAGAGTATAGTGGTGTAGTGTAGAGTGTAGTTGAGTGCAGTTGTGCAGAGTGGAGCAGTGTAGAGTGTGGTAGAGTGTAATGGTGTAGAGTATAGTGGTGTAGTGTGGAGCATAGTAGAGTATAGTAGTGCAGAGTATAGTAGTGTAGAGTGGAGTAGTGTAGAGAAGTGCAGAGTATAGTAGTGTAGAGTATAGTAGTGTGGAGTAGAGTAGGGTAGAGTAGTGTAGACTATAGTATAGTAGTGTAGAGTAGTGTATAGTGTACACTATAGTAGTGTGGAGTAGAGTAGGGTAGAGTAGTGTAGACTATAGTATAGTAGTGTAGAGTAGTGTATAGTAGTGTAGACTATAGTAGTGTAGAGTAGTGTTGAGTAGTGTAGTGTATAGTAGTGTAGACTATAGTAGTGTGGAGTAGAGTAGGGTAGAGTAGTGTAGAGTAGTGTAGACTATAGTATAGTAGTGTATAGTGTAGACTATAGTAGTGTGGAGTAGAGTAGGGTAGAGTAGTGTAGAGTAGTGTAGACTATAGTATAGTAGTGTAGAGTAGTGTATAGTAGTGTAGACTATAGTAGCATGGAGTAGAGTAGGGTAGAGTAGTGTAGAGTAGTGTAGACTATAGTATAGTAGTGTAGAGTAGTGTATAGTAGTGTAGACTATAGTAGTGTAGTGTAGTGTATAGTAGTGTAGAGTAGTGTAGAGTAGTGGCTGGGCTTACCATAGATAGTGAGCTAGGCTCCTCCAAGTACTGCTTCAGGCTAAGGCTTTTCTTCCCATTCACCTATGGAGGAAAATAAGGTACACTGTAACTACACTTAATGTACCACCATTCAGATGGTGGTAGGCTATAGCAGTTATTAATTCAGACCCATAACCATTCAGACCCATAACCATTCAGATGGTGGTAGGCTATAGGAGTTATTAATTCAGACCCATAACCATTCAGATGGTGGTAGGCTATAGCAGTTATTAATTCAGACCCATAACCATTCAGACCCATAACCATTCAGACCCATAACCATTCAGATGGTGGTAGGCTATAGCAGTTATTAATTCAGACCCATAACCATTCAGACCCATAACCATTCAGATGGTGGTAGACTATAGCAGTTATTAATTCAGACCCATAACCATTCAGATGGTGGTAGACTATAGCAGTTATTAATTCAGACCCATAACCATTCAGATGGTGGTAGGCTATAGCAGTTATTAATTCAGACCCATAACCATTCAGACCCATAACCATTCAGATGGTGGTAGACTATAGCAGTTATTAATTCAGACCCATAACCATTCAGACCCATAACCATTCAGATGGTGGTAGGCTATAGCAGTTATTAATTCAGACCCATAACCATTCAGATGGTGGTAGGCTATAGCAGTTATTAATTCAGACCCATAACCATTCAGACCCATAACCATTCAGATGGTGGTAGGCTATAGCAGTTATTAATTCAGACCCATAACCATTCAGACCCATAACCATTCAGATGGTGGTAGGCTATAGCAGTTATTAATTCAGACCCATAACCATTCAGATGGTGGTAGACTATAGCAGTTATTAATTCAGACCCATAACCATTCAGATGGTGGTAGGCTATAGCAGTTATTAATTCAGACCCATAACCATTCAGATGGTGGTAGGCTATAACAGTTATTAATTCAGACCCATAACCATTCAGACCCATAACCATTCAGATGGTGGTAGGCTATAGCAGTTATTAATTCAGACCCATAACCATTCAGACCCATAACCATTCAGATGGTGGTAGACTATAGCAGTTATTAATTCAGACCCATAACCATTCAGACCCATGGTGGTAGGCTATAGCAGTTATTAATTCAGACCCATAACCATTCAGACCCATTTCAGATGGGTGGTAGGCTATAGCAGTTATTAATTCAGACCCATAACCATTCAGACCCATAACCATTCAGACCCATAACCATTCAGATGGTGGTAGACTATAGCAGTTATTAATTCAGACCCATAACCATTCAGACCCATAACCATTCAGATGGTGGTAGACTATAGCAGTTATTAATTCAGACCCATAACCATTCAGACCCATAGATGGTGGTAGGCCATTCAGACCCATAACCATTCAGACCCATAACCATTCAGATGGTGGTAGACTATAGCAGTTATTAATTCAGACCCATAACCATTCAGACCCATAACCATTCAGATGGTGGTAGGCTATAGCAGTTATTAATTCAGACCCATAACCATTCAGACCCATAACCATTCAGATGGTGGTAGGCTATAGCAGTTATTAATTCAGACCCATAACCATTCAGACCCATAACCATTCAGATGGTGGTAGGCTATAGCAGTTATTAATTCAGACCCATAACCATTCAGACCCATAACCATTCAGACCCATAACCATTCAGATGGTGGTAGGCTATAGGAGTTATTGATTCAGACCCATAACCATTCAGACCCATAACCATTCAGATGGTGGTAGGCTATAGCATATCAGCCGATGTAAGAAGGGCTTTATAAATACATTTGATTTATTATATTTTAAAACGTAAATCAAAGTCGCTAGCCTATACTTTATAACTTTGTAGGCCGCATGTAATCGCACCAACATCACATGTTCTCTCCCTGCTTCATCACGGTTTGAACGATGTGTGTAATTCCAGTCCAAATAATACAGTATAATACAATACAGTATATTAATACAGTTCACTCAAAAAGATCAGACTACTGGAGCGAGTTTCATTGATTTACCCAAGAGAGCATATAGCTAGCTACATCTATGGGTTTTTTACTGTATATTTTTCTGTCGTTGTGTAATGTGCAGTATCATTGCCTATTGGATAACGACACAATAACTTGGGCATTTTTTGGCCTTGGGCTCATAACATGTCTTTAATATATCAGGCTCAAGGACCAATTAAAATTGAATTTTCAGAGTGATCAAAGAGCTAATCAAATCCTGATATTTAAATGCTTTTTTTGAATGACGCTTCCGGTTTTGGCGGG
Organism: Oncorhynchus tshawytscha; assembly: GCF_018296145.1. Lineage (NCBI taxonomy): Eukaryota > Metazoa > Chordata > Actinopteri > Salmoniformes > Salmonidae > Oncorhynchus > Oncorhynchus tshawytscha. The sequence continues at coordinate 8,358,744 of NC_056429.1, read as the reverse complement.
AAATACCGGCTTACCGGGATAGAACATTTGTAGAATACAGGGAAAATGTTAAACCCTAGTCTGGTGGGGTAAGTGTGTGTGTGTGTCAGTGTTGTGTGTAAGTTGACTATGCAAACAATTTGGAATTTCCAACACATGAATGTTTCTTATAAAAACAAGAAGTGATACAGTCAGTCTCTCCTCAACTCTTAGCGAAGAGAGACTGGCATGAATAGTATTAATATCAGCTCTCTGATTACAATGAAGAGCAAGATGTGCTGCTCTGTTCTGGACCAGCTGCAGCTTAACTAGGTCTTTCCTTGCAGAACTGGACCACATGACTGGACAATAATCAAGATAAGATAAAACTAGAGCCTGCAGGACTTGACCATATGACTGGACAATAATCAAGAGAAGATTAAACTAGAGCCTACAGGACTGGACCACATGACTGGACAATAATCAAGAGAAGATTAAACTAGAGCCTGCAGGACTTGACCATATGACTGGACAATAATCAAGAGAAGATTAAACTAGAGCCTGCAGGACTTGACCATATGACTGGACAATAATCAAGAGAAGATAAAACTAGAGCCTACAGGACTTGACCATATGACTGGACAATAATCAAGATAAGATAAAACTAGAGCCTGCAGGACTTGCTTTGTGGAGTGTGGTGTCAAAAAAGCAGAGCATCTCTTTACTACGGACAGATCTCTCCCCATCTTTACAACCATTGAATCTATATGTTTTGACCATGAAAGTTTACAATCTAAGGTAACAATAAGTAATTCCGTCTCCCCAACTTGTTCAACAGCCACACCATTCATTACTAAGATTCAGCTGAGGTCTAGTACTTAAGGAATGATTTGTACCAAATACAATGCTCTTAGTTTTCGAGATGTTCAGGACCAGTTTATTCCTGGCCACCCATTCCAAAACATAACTACAGTGTAACTACACTACATGACTTTAACACTGGTATCTCGCCAGAGGTGTATTGCAAAACATTTCTAGTGTAGCAGACACTTTCCTACAAAGTGGCCCACGTGGGAATTGAACCCACAACCTTAAGCCTTGTGTACCGTGAGGAGGTTATTTCTCACCTGAAGGTGTGTGCAGATCCTCCGGAGGATGTCGTAGACACTGTCTCGAGACAGCAAGGACACAAACACATACTGCAACACAGAACAAGACACTAAAAAAACAACACAAACTCAACCTCTATAGTAGTCTAGAACTTAAGCTCTATAGTAGTCTAGAACTCAAGCTCTATAGTAGTCTAGAACTTAAGCTCTATAGTAGTCTAGAACTCAAGCTCTATAGTAGTCTAGAACTTAAGCTCTATAGTAGTCTAGAACTCAAGCTCTACAGTAGTCTAGACCTCAAGCTCGACAGTAGTCTAGACCTCAAGCTCGACAGTAGTCTAGACCTCAAGCTCGACAGTAGTCTAGACCCCAAGCTCGACAGTAGTCTAGACCCCAAGCTCGACAGTAGTCTAGAACTCAAGCTCTATAGTAGTCTAGAACTCAAGCTCTATAGTAGTCTAGAACTTAAGCTCTATAGTAGTCTAGAACTCAAGCTCTATAGTAGTCTAGAACTCAAGCTCTATAGTAGTCCAGAGCTTAAGTTCAATTGTAGTCTAGAACCTAAGCTATATAGTAGTCTAGAACTCAAGCTCTATTGTAGTCTAGAACTTGAACTCTACTATATTTGAATAGTCTATTAAAGAAGATATGAAGATGCACAAGTTACCAACAAAGTCTGATTTTTCACTTGCCAACTGACACCTTTATGACATGGACTGACTAAGTAGCTTCAGCCAATCCAGCTGTGATAGATAAAAGACTGTGTATATAGTAAGTGTTACCCATTCATTTACCCAAGTCTCTCAATCAGACAAAGCAAAGCCAGCTGGCAGCCAGGAGCTTTAGCTGTTGTCACTAAAGTCCATAAAACCCCATAAAGGTTTTTGACCCAGAACAAGTCCAGACTATTGAGTTAACCCTATCAGTCTGGAACTCCAGCAATGCATGCCCAGCCCTTATATTTAGCCTCACAATGAAGTGGTTTACCATTTTATGTTCTAGACAACCAGGGCTACAAGTAACAATTTGAAATAAACAGTTGCATTCACGAGTTGTATTGACAAAGGTCAATATGAAAATAAGGTCTGCCAAAGTAAGAACCTGATCAAAATGAATTTATATGGATGCTATAAGTACAGAAATGGTTTGCTCAGTGGGAAATTAATATCCAACTAGGCAGTGACAACTGTGTGGAGTTTGGAGTTTGTGACAGCAACTATGTGAGCTTATTACAGTATTATAGACACTATTTCCTGGGATTTCATATGATCGTCTATGTAGAAGAACCCCTTAAAACGACTCTTGCGTAGCTTGTGAGTGTCATAGAGCAAAACACGTGTGTGGTACATGTGTGGTCGTGGGGTCTCAGCTTTTCATAGTTTTCATTAGTTTGTAGCTCAAACCATTCAGACACTACAGACGTTTTTGTAACAAGACTCGACTCCAGCTTAGTCCTGTACAAGCCTATTTATGCTTGATCCGGGAATTCCGTTTCGGAGGCTCCGACCAGTGGCGGTCGGTTCCGTTTAAGATGAGGGAGGACAATCGGGGCGGCAGGGTAGCCTAGTGGTTAGAGCGTTGGTCTAGTAACCGGAAGGTTGCAAGTTCAAATCCCTGAGCTGAGAAGGTACAAATCTGTCGTTCTGCCCCTGAACAGGCAGTTAACCCACTGTTCCTAGGCCGTCATTGAAAATAAGAAATTGTTCTTAACTGACTTGCCTAGTAAAAAAAATAATAATAATTTATCTTATGAGCATGGCCTTATTTCTATTAAGGCACATTGGATGACTGTCATTCATATTCCATTCACCCAGTTCAATGTAACATGCATATGTTTAGGCTACTACATGATACTGTAATGTTCCCTATACCCATCATGAGGTTGCTACAACTTAGCTTTGAATTAAAGTTTACAACGTAGGTGCACACATTGAAATATATATTTTTGTAATCAAGGTGAAAGACAGTGACACATTCAATACCGCCTTGCACACTCTTGCCTTCATCTCGTAAGGACCAATGCTGGGAGACGAGAAGCAAGTACAGGGAGTGAACATTTAATGGATAACAGTCAAGAAACAAACAAGGAGAGCGTCTGGACAGGAGAAAACATAACGACATCAATGCTGACACGGGGAATAAACTGAGGAGCAGACAGATATAGAGGGGCAATCAACAAAGTAATGTAGTCCTGGTGAGTCCAACATTGCACATATGCGCGTAATGATGGTGACAGATGTACGTAATGATGGGCTGCCTGGTGCCCTTGAGCGCCAGAGAGGGGGAGCGGGCGCATGCATGACACATCAAGCTGATCTACGGTGTAATCATTAGTCCAACAGTTGCAAACGATAGTTTCTATCGGACAAATTCAGGTATGTTTATCCCCGTTTCGTTCGTTTTCCAACAGAATCGGTGGAATGAATACACCCCTGATCACACACAAACACAGTTCACTTTCATAGCAGCCACATACAAACAGCACGATCACTTTGCTCATTGTAATTCCTTCTTGCATCTACACTCCCTCCTCCTCTCTCATCTTTTTCCCTCGCTTGTGGACTTCAGTGCACAACACATCAGCTGTTTGTGACCAGGCTAAAAAACCTTTCCAAGCCAAACCTTCATATCATGATCGCTAACCACTACACACAGCCTACATCATTGTCACCATATTAGATAACATCATACAACATAGCAAATATAACTACCACTTTAGTAAACCCACTACAATCATGCAGTACAGTGTACAGTCAGAAAGCGGTTTAGCAGTTACACCGGCGGGCCCTGGTGGCAATAAATTCATAAATCCAAAAGTTTACCTTGACTTGGAAGAGTGTTGGATAGCCATAGTCAGCTAGCTAACATAGCATCCCTCTCTGTTTGAGCCGGTATTTGAGTAGGCTAGCTAGCTAAGTAAGTGAAAAAAATAGAACAAAATATAATGTAGCTAGCTCTATCTTGTTTTCTCCCTCTCTCTTATACTGTTCATACATTTTTGAAGGAATGTATTTGTTCAAAAAATTTCAACTATTGTCTTTCTCTCTATTTGAGTCAACTACTCACCACATTGTATTCACTGCAGCTAACTGTAGCTTATGCTTTCAGTACTATATTCATTCTCTGATCCTTTGATTAGTTGGACAAGAGCTCTGATAGGTTGGAGGACGTCCTCCAGAAGTTGTCATAATTACTATGGAAGTCTATGGAAGGGACTGAGAACATGAGTTTCCTAGGTCAATGTACCCAGAGGAGGACGGAAGCTAGCTGTCCTCCGGCTACACCATGGTGCTACCCTACAGAGTGCTGTTGAGGCTACTGTAGACCTTCATTGCAAAACTGTGTGTTTTAGTCATTTATTTGGTGATGTGAATATATTTAGTATAGTTCTATTCAAGAATTCTAGCTATTTTTTATTTACATTTGACCCCCTTTTCTCCCCTATTTTGTGGTATCCAATTGTTAGTAGTTACTATCTTGTCTCATCGCTACAACTCCTGTACGGGCTCGGGAGAGACGAAGGTCGAAAGCCATGCGTCCTCCGAAACACAACCCAACCAAGGCGCACTGCTTCTTAACACAGCGTGCATCCAACCCGGAAGCCAGCCGCACCAATGTGTCGGAGGAAACACCGTGCACCTGGCGACCTGGTTAGCGTGCACTGCGCCTGGCCCGCCACAGGAGTCTCTGGAGGCCAAATCGAGCTCTGAATGGCAAAGCTATGTGCCTCCCAAACTTTGGTTGACGGCAAATGGGGCGATACATCCTGTATAAACACAAACTCACTTCCTTGACAACAAACATGGAGAACTTTGACAGGCTATCAGAACAAGTTCATTAATAAAATACATCTTTATGATACCCCGTGTAGGGATTTCAAAGACACAAACATTTGTTTGAACTTCTGGAAAGAGATCGGGGAGGTAATGGGGATTGATGCAGTAAAGAGGTCAATGGAATGATCTAACAATGTGGATATTTATCAAATCCGTCATGATCGATGTATTGTAACAGGCCCACAATATGGTCACTAAAAACACGATTTGGATATATTTGGCTGTTTTCGTTGCATAACATTTAGAAGTTTTTCCTTTTCAGGTTTAGAAGTGACTGTTAAATGCTAACTCCTGTTCGTATAAACTGGCAGCATAGCTAGCATACAAAAATCAGAGGTGGTTGTCAAAGTAGTTTTTACCTGTAATGCAGTTGATTGATGACATGAACATGTATTGGGGTTGACATCCATACAAGCATTTTTACTTCAACGTAGTGTGAAATACACAAATAAACAATAGCCTTAAATGTAGACTAATTTTGCTGGGGGGGGCAAATGGGGAGATTTGTGATGGAGATGCAGCCTTTGTACTTCATGTTGTTTTGGCTGAGCTCCTATGTCAAGCACCGGGAAACAGACTCCGACATTTCAGTAGAGATAAGATCTTGTCTTTTCATTTAGCCAGTTGCTCGTAAATTAGCTGCTTGGCTATAGAGATTATCCCTGAATCACTGTGAGTTGCTGTTCAGACCAATTTATTGGATGCGTATGACAGCACCACAAAGCACAAGAAGTATGAAAGCTCTGACTTCTGCAGAGGCCGCATCGCCGTAAATGGTGTACGGCTATTTCAGACGCGGATTGGCCATAAAAAACTGTCTGAAGCTCAAACACACAATGTTTAAAGGGCATTTAGTAGTCCAAATCTCACCAGCGCCGTGGTGTGACTCAATGGGTTAACATTCAAAATTAAACACTAACAGCCTGATCCTTGTTCATTCCTTTACAAGGAGACTACTCAAACACCTCTGAAGAACTGGAAGGTCAACGTGGATCTGACATTTGACCTTTACCCTGATGTCGTATGTTCTCAACTCAAAGCAGTGTCTGTTGAGAACCAACTATACAGTATATGAGCTGTGTGGCTGCGCTAGCAGACTTTCCTCAGACTGAACAAGTCAAAAAGTCAGCGTGGATCCTCTACCTTTGGACCTCCGGGAGGATTGCTTCATTTGAAGTTGTGACTGACATTAACCCTCCACGTGTGCTGACTAGGTTACATTCTGTTTGGTTCAGGTGTTCTCAAACACACTATTTCATGTTGTTGAGTGTGGCTGTTAGCTTAATTAGGCTGACTATCTGATGATCTGGTTGTTAGCCTTGTTGTTAGCCCGGCTACCTGGTTGTTAGCCTGGCTACCTGGTTGTTAGTCTAGCTTCCTTGTTAGCCTGCCTACCTAGTTGTTAGCCTGCCTACCTGGTTGTTAGCCTATGCTTCCTGGTTGTTAGCCTACGCTTCCTGGTTATTAGCCTGGCTTCCTGGTTGTTAGCCTTGCTTCCTGGTTGTTAGCCTTGCTTCCTGGTTGTTAGCATGGCTTCTTGGTTATTAGCCTGGTTTCCTGGTTATTAGCCTGGCTATCTAGTTGTTAGCCTGGCTTCCTGGTTATTAGCCTGGCTATCTAGTTGTTAGCCTTGGTTCCTGGTTGTTAGCATGGCTTCCTGTTTGTTAGCATGGCTTCCTGTTTGTTAGCCTGCCTACCTGGTTGTTAGCCTAAGCTTCCTGTTTGTTAGCATGGCTTCCTGGTTGTTAGCTTGGCTATCTGGTTGATATCCTGCCTACCTGGTTGTTAGCCTAACTACCTTGTTGGTAGCCTGGTTGTCAGCCTGACTGTTTGCATTCTGCAATGCTACATCTTTGCTTTCCCTTGTTTGGCAAGACTAAGATAAGTTAAAGTCAAACAGGACTGGCCCTGAAACAACCTCCCTACCACTTTGGTGTCTGCAGATAAGCACCTACAATATGCTAGCTGTCTGCTATCTGTATGCTAGCTGTATGTAGTATTAACTGTCTGTGAGTGGTATAGCCTTATTGCATTGTACTGCTTTGTACTACACTGTTGTGTACTGTAGCGTACCTTCTGGCTGGTGTCCACGGTGATGGCCAACCCGTTGGGTACCAGGCCTGCCGTCCTGTGCTTCTTCACCAGCCGTAATGACACCACTGGAATGGCCACCTGTAAAGGAAAAGCAGCAACATGGTCACCAGCTGCAGCTCATAGAATCCCTTCCTTCCCTTAGTGAGACACAGTAACGTTGTTAGTTACACATTGAGACACTGTAACATTGTTAGTTACACATTGAGACACAGTAACAGTGTTAGTTACACAGTAACATTGTTAGTTACACATTGACACAGTAACATTGTTAGTTACACATTGACACAGTAACATTGTTAGTTACACATTGAGACACAGTAACATTGTTAGTTACACATTGAGACACAGTAACATTGTCAGTTACACATTGAGACACAGTAACATTGTCAGTTACACATTGAGACACAGTAACATTGTTAGTTACACATTGAGACACAGTAACATTGTCAGTTACACATTGAGACACAGTAACATTGTCAGTTACACATTGAGACACAGTAACATTGTTAGTTACACATTGAGACACAGTAACATTGTTAGTTACACATTGACACAGTAACATTGTTAGTTACACATTGAGACACAGTAACATTGTCAGTTACACATTGAGACACAGTAACATTGTTAGTTACACATTGAGACACAGTAACATTGTTAGTTACACATTGACACAGTAACATTGTTAGTTACACATTGACACAGTAACATTGTTAGTTACACATTGAGACACAGTAACATTGTTAGTTACACATTGAGACACAGTAACATTGTCAGTTACACATTGAGACACAGTAACATTGTCAGTTACACATTGAGACACAGTAACATTGTTAGTTACACATTGAGACACAGTAACATTGTTAGTTACACATTGACACAGTAACATTGTTAGTTACACATTGACACAGTAACATTGTTAGTTACACAGTAACATTGTTAGTTACACATTGACACAGTAACATTGTTAGTTACACATTGACACAGTAACATTGTTAGTGACACATTGACACAGTAACATTGTTAGTGACACATTGAGACACAGTAACATTAACATTAGCCTGGAGTAGGCACAGGACACGTTAGCCATGTCACATTTCTGCTAAAGCCCAGAACCCTGAGACTTTGTTCCCATGTAAAGAAAGAGGGAGCAGAACGGCTCAAAACAAACAAGAGTGAAAAAAGGAACAAATAAAGTTTTAGTCAAGCCGGAGTGTACACACACAGTGAGTGATAACTAGCTGGGGTTTCAGGGTCAGTTGACACTGCATGTGCTTTCTCTTCAGACACTTCAATTGACTGGCTGATTATTGGTCAGGAAGAACATTGGTCAGGAAGACGATTGGTTAGGAAGACGATTGGTCAGGAAGACGATTGGTCACGAAGACCATTGGTCAGGAAGACCATGAGAATAGAGTAACCATACTCATGTTAGGTAGTTATCAATTCAATAGAATGATGTTATTCATAGCAATACAACACCATTATTATGTCATTGAAAAGCATAGGTCTAGATTTTGATCTGGATGCACATTTGAAATAAGTCAATTGGTTCCAAATATCCTTTCCTCTTGAAAACATTTTAACACTTGACTGTGTATGTGACCAACGATTATATTATTCAGACCTTAATTTCACTTCGCTCCTCCCTTTTTATGTTGTATTCCCAGGTATCATGAAAGTAATGATTTGTAAATAACGAAATTGGGTCTCAACTGAATTTCCCTAACTGTAAATGAAGTCAAAATCTCGTAAAACAGTTTGCTGTTCAATGAATAACCTGGCTACCACGTCACTTTATTGTACTGTATTTGAATACCTGCATCAAACACACGGCATATCTCACGTTGAACATTTCCCTTGTAAAACTACATTCCCAGCTCAACTTGACATTTAAAGGGTTATAGGGCTGTCCCCTTAGGTGAACCCTTTTAGGTTCTAGATAGCACCTTTCATTCTAAGAGTGTACTATACAATAAAGAGAAAACCTGAATGCAGTGAGATTCATTTGAATGTCTTTTGTGTTCAGGTTGTTAAGTGCCGAGGCTCCATCAGACATCTTGATTCTCTATTCAAAGAGAGAAACATTCAGCAATTGAACAGAGAGACAGACATCCATTTATCTTGGAATGAGTCAATGGAAAACATGGAGATCAAGTCCAAATCAAATCAAATCGAATTTATTTATATAGCCCTTCGTACATCAGCTGATATCTCAAAGTGCTGTACAGAAACCCAGCCTAAAACCCCAAACAGCAAGCAATGCAGGTGTAGAAGCACGGTGGCTAGGAAAAACTCCCTAGAAAGGCCAAAACCTAGGAAGAAACCTAGAGAGGAACCAGGCTATGTGGGGTGGCCAGTCCTCTTCTGGCTGTGCCGGGTGTCCAGAAAGAGAACCTGTTTATCAACTGAAATGATCATACCGACAGTGTTGTACTCGATGATAAGTCTACTCCCTCTTTTCATTGTGAGAAGAAAGCAGCCATTTTGTGTCAAGGCTGAGGGCAGTTGCAATTCCCACTGGAACATCAACACTCACCTTGATGTCCTTCCCAAAGAGGTTGGCATAGAAACACAGCCAGTTGCGGGAGATGTAGAGGCGGCCCTGAAGTAGGATGTCTCGGAGGAGAGCGCAGGAATACACTGGGAATGGGGAAAAAGACACCATAAGATTGGGAATACCATAAGAGATGCATTATAATACTGATCTATTTCATTCAACACACCAGAGGGAGGATATACAGAGCTGGAGACTAGCCTCGGGAATACAAAACATGGCTGAGTGGATTCACATGACATAGACTGACCAGGTGAAAGCTATGATCCCTTACTGATGTCAACCTGTTAAATCCACTTCAAATCAGTGTAGATGAAGGGAAGGAGACAGGTTAAAGAAGGATTTTAAAACTTTGAGACAATTGAGACATGGATAGTGTATGTGTGCCATTCAGAAGGCGAATGGGCAATACAACATATTTATGTGCCTTTGAACAGGGTATGGTAGTAGGTCCCAGGCACATCGGTTTGAGTGTGTCAAGAACTGCAACGCTACTGGGTTTTTCACGCTCAACAGTTTCCCTGTGTAACAAGAATGGTCCACCACCCAAAGGACATCCAGCCAACTTGACACAGCTGTGGGAAACATTGGAGTCGACATGTGCCAGCATCCCTGTGGAACGCTTTCGACACCTTGTTGAGTCCATGCCCCGACGAATTGAGGCTGTTCTGAGGGCAAAAGGGGTTGCAACAATACTAGGAAGGTGTTCCTAATGTTTTGTACACTCACTGTATACGAGTGGGCTTCAAACCTACACACTGAAGGAAAGGGATATGAACACTGTTGATTGGTGGTGATTTCCATTAATATGGAAACATAACTCAATTTACAATATCAGTATGTCATTTTCATAATCCCTAAAATATTTTCTTCAGGGCATACACATACTAACAAATAGATCTTTAGACACCCAAACAACAAATTATAAAATGATGAAAAAACAAATAAACTCAATTCTATTCTACCACAGATTATGAACCAACGTCACAAGACACGAGTTATGAGTCATAACCAAAACAAAAACAGCCTAAAATGGCAAAAAGATTATCTGTGTCATAATGACTCATTTCTAGCTAAATGCAGCAGGCTGGTACAGGGTTGCCCAGACTGGTGGAGAGTGAGAGGGAGGGATGGAGAGTGAGAGGGAGGGATGGAGAGAAAGAGGGGGGTAGAGAGGGGGTAACAAAAGAGAAAGAGAGAATTAAAGAGGGATTAAGGAAGATGGAGGGAGATGGAGGTGATTCATCACTTCAGAGAACGTGTTTCCACTGCTTTACACCACTCCAGCCGACAGTTGGCATTGCACATGGTGATCTTAGGCTTGTGTGCGGCTGCTCGGCCATGGAAACCCATTTCATGAAGCTCCCGACTAACAGTTATTGTGCTGATGTTGCTTCCAGAGGAAGTTTGGAACTCGGTAGTAAGTGTTGCAACAAAGGACAGATGATTGTACGCGCTACGCGCTTCAGCACTCGGCGGTGCCGTTCTGTGAGCTTGTGTGGCCTACCACTTCACGACTGAGCCGTTGTTGCTCCTAGACGTTTCCACTTCACAATAACAGCACTTACAGTTGACCAGGGCAGCTCTAGCAGGGCAGAAATTTGACGACCTGACTTGTTGGAAAGGTGGCATCCTATGACTGTGCTATGTTGAAAGTCACTGAGCTCGTCAGTACAGGCCCTTCTACTGCCAATGTTTGTCTATGGAGACTGCATGGCTGTGTGCTCAATTTTATACACCTGTCAGCAACAGGTGTGGCTGAAATAGCCTAATGTATAGAGTATATAGTGCATTTCGAAATACCCTGGTATGCGGTATAAACAGTATTTCGCCCAAGCCTACGCTGAAGCCTGAGAGTTGTGATGTCTCCTCCTGAAAAAAAGGGGGGGGGATTGATTGAGTCAGGCTCAAATCACATGTCCAAATTGATGTGTAGCCTACCTTTTTAAATGTGTTTTAGTGACTAGCAAGTTTGGCGTGGGTTTTAACCTGTTAAGCTTCCCCCTACTTTTTCGGAAATTCTGTTAAAAATCGTATTTTGGCGTCCTGCTACTCAGGCCAGGAATATAGTATATGCATATGATTAGTATGTGTGGATAGAAAACACTCAGACGTTTCCAAAACTGTTTAAATCACGGCTGTGACTATAACAGAACGTCTGTTTCATCGAAAAGCGCAGGAAAATCTGATCACTGGAGATGGAAAAAAATATCCATGCGCCACTCCCATGAATTGTTAAAGGTGAACCGTAATATATGAGGCCAAGCTTGCAGTACCTACAGCTTCCACAGGGTGTATAGAGTCTCCTCATTTGAATCTGAATTGATTCTTGGTAGATCCGACCAAAGGGAACCGATTCTCTCCGACCACCGACCCGAGGCATTGTCTCTGTGTTTTTCCGGACATTTTTCCACACGGCAGGCTAAAACATCGCCTCCTGATGATTTTTATAGCTTATTAACTAAGTTATACCTAAAGTTGCATTAGAAAGGTATTTCGAAAAGTTTATCGTATTTTTAACTTTTAAAAAAATGACGTTACGTTGAAACGCTCTTTTTTTCCGTTTTCCACACAGTCTTCATAGATCGATATCTAGGCTTATATGGACTATTGATTATGGGACATCAAGGTCTGCAAAGAAAGAAGATGGTCAAAGGTAATTAATGTTTTATATTTTATTGTGCGGTTTGTGTAGCGCACTATGCTAATTCTTTTGTTTACATCCCCTACGGGTCTTTTGGGGTGTTGCATGCTATCAGATAATAGCTTCTCATGCTTTCGCCGAAAAGCATTTTAAAAATCTGACACGGTGGCTAGATTCACAATGACTGTAGCTTTATTTCAATACCAAACATGTGTATTTTAATGAACGTTTGCGTTTTAACTAATACTATTAGCATGTATGGCGCATGTGCATTTCTAGAGCTCTAGGTGGGACGTGTCAAAATAAGCTCAATTAATGTCCATAAAAGTAGGAATTAAATATGAATATATCTCAATCATTGTATTGTAGCTATACAGGACCTAGCTTAGTGTACTGTACAATCAACCTCTGCACATTGGAGTGGAGCAAACTCTCTATTCAAACTAAGTGCAGATTAACACCCCTATTTCAAAATGTTTCGACTTGGACTGTTTTCTTCACACTTCACAAATGTTTGCACACATTCACATCCAAGCCAGATGGTCCACCAATTAGTATGAAGCATTCTAAGTTCAGTAGTGTGCTAGTATGGATATTGGCTCATAGACAGTACACTGTCAAAATGAAGTGCTTTGTAACACCCAAAATGAATGGCAACTGAGCTGCCACCAACTTGAAGGAGACGAAAACCTTAACTTATTATTGAAACACATCCTCCTGAGATGTTTGGAAATACGTAACACCACTTAATCAAGTGGACTGGGAACATTAGCAGAAAAGGTTGAAAACACGATATAAAAATTAAAAGAATTTGAGTCCTGTCTAGTGCAGAATTATACACCTTCTCTTTTGGTGTTGTTTCCTCTCTCTAAAGCTTCTAAACATCATTATGATGATGGATGATTTTGAGTCCTGTCTAGTGCAGAATTAGATACCTTTGTCTGGTGTCTTAATGTTAACAGTGTATTTGATCATTTGCCGTTCTGTACCGGTTTGGAAGGCATTGTCAAGCACAGTGTTCAAAGTACCAGCGGTAACTGGATGTTGACCTGCAGGAAATGAGGACTTTGCACTTTCCACTGACAATCATACATGTGGGAATGGGTGCTGTGCTCATTGAACGACAATCATACATGTGGGAATGGGTGCTGTGCTCATTGAACGTCAATCAGCCTGATGGTTTTGATATCTGTTTATCACGATCCCATTACGACTCATGGCACGACACGCTGCCTAATCCTAATATAGAGTTATACTCTTCTTTCTTCAGACATGTATATACTATTGTGTGAAAGAATCATGAAGTTACCCACAATCCTCTAAAAACAGAGTCACGTGGCAAGATAGGAAATGCGCCCAGGCTCTGTCGTAACCGGCCTGTGGCGGGCCGGGCGCAGTGCACGCTAACCAAGGTTGCCAGGTGGACGGTGTTTCCTCCGACACATTGGTGCAGCTGGCTTCCGGGTTGGATGCACGCTGTGTTAAGAAGCAGTGCGGCTTGGTTTGGTTGTGTATCGGAGGACGCATGACTTTCAACCTTCGTCTCTCCTGAGCCGTACGGGAGTTGTAACGATGAGACAAGATAGTAGCTTCTAAACAATTGGATACCATGAAATTGGGGAGAAAAAAGGGGTAAAATGTTTAAAAAAAAGAACTCCAATGACTTTCAATCAGTCTATTGTCTCTCTTTTTGTTAAACTTAATGAAAGATTTTGAAAGATTTTGAGAAACATGGATTTACATTATGTTGGTAAAATTAAATTAACAAATCACTGAAAATGCATAACTTTTTTCTAATATATTTCAGGGGTATTTTGAAATAGGTATGACATAACAGAGGTGATACATAGGTGGGAGAAACAGAGTGAAGGGTTGGAGCTGGGAATTGAACCCCCGGTGGTGGGAAGAGGGGTGACCTTTCTAAACCAGGTGTGTTACAACTAGACCACGGGCAGCCAGGTCACCTGTGATACAAGTCGGTATTTAACATCCATCCATGTCTGAGTACGTCAGGAGATGATGTGGAAACCGGCCACTAGGGGCAGCAGTGAGCGCTGTTACCTTTAAGTAGGCTTTGGTTTTGCTAGGGTTTTGTGTACGGGGATGGTGGATAGGCAAAAGCATCTGCCTCTCATTCCAAAGGTTGCATGTTCAAACGATACAAAGTTGTTTTTTTATTTTTGTTTTAAGCCTATCCCAAACCTTAACCCTTACCTTAACTATCCTGAGTTAATGCCTAACCTTAAGAATTCAAAATGAATGCCTAAACTTAACCTTGAACGATACAGACATGTACAGTAACATGACATTTAAAAAATGTGATGTTTGGAACACCTTCAAAATATGACATTTGAGAAAACACGGATGAACGTCTAATTCTGACATGAGACTGTGAGAGCTTGTTGCATCATAGACATACAGTGCTATTGGATATTGGATCAGTGTAGGAGGAATAGATGGTCTCCCTGACCTACCTTTCATAAGGATCTCCTCCTTGGGGACGCTCTGGAACAGCTTGTGGTACTGGGAGTTGTACTTGCTGACGGTCTGTTAGGGGGAGACAGGGGTAAGACGGGGGGGACAGGGGTACGATGGAGGAGACGGCGGTGAGAGAGGTGAGACAAGGGGGAGACAGGGGTATGATGGAGGAGATGGGGTGAGACAGGGGGAGACAGGAATAAGATGGAGGAGACAGGGGGAGACAGGAATAAGATGGAGGAGACAGGGGGAGACAGGGGTAAGATGGAGGAGACAGGGGGAGACAGGAATAAGATGGAGGAGACAGGAATAAGATGGAGGAGACAGGGGGAGACAGGGGGAGACAGGAATAAGAGGAAGGAGACAGGAATGAGATGGAGGAGACAGGGGGAGACAGGGGGAGACAGGAATAAGATGGAGGAGACAAGGGTGAGACAGGGGGAGACAGAGGGGAGACAGGAATAAGATGGAGGAGATGGGGGAGACAGGAATAAGAGGGAGGAGACAGGAATAAGATGGAGGAGACAGGGGGAGACAGGAATAAGAGGGAGGAGACAGGAATAAGATGGAGGAGAAAGGGGGAGACAGGAATAAGATGGAGGAGACAGGGGGAGACAGGGGGAGACAGGAATAAGATGGAGGAGACAGGGGTGAGACAGGGGGAGACAGGAATAAGATGGGGAGACAGGAATAAGATGGAGAGACAGGGGGAGACAGGGGGAGACAGGAATAAGATGGAGGAGACAGGGGGAGAGATGGGGAGACAGGAATAAGATGGGGAGACAGGAATAAGATGGAGGAGACAAGGGGTGAGACAGGAATAAGACAGAGGAGACAAGGGGAGACAGGAATAAGATGGAGGAGACAGGAATAAGATGGAGGAGACAGGGGGAGACAGGAATAAGAGGGAGGAGACAGGAATAAGATGGAGGAGACAAGGGTGAGACAGGGGAGACAGAGGGGAGACAGGAATAAGATGGAGGAGACAGGGGGAGACAGGAATAAGATGGAGGAGACAAGGGTGAGACAGGGGGAGACAGGAATAAGATGGAGGAGACAAGGGTGAGACAGGGGAGACAGAGGGGAGACAGGAATAAGATGGAGGAGACAGGGGGAGACAGGAATAAGATGGAGGAGACAAGGGTGAGACAGGGGGAGAGAGGAATAAGATGGAGGAGACAGGGGAGACAGGAATAAGATGGAGGAGACAGGGGGAGACAGGGGGAGACAGGAATAAGATGGAAGAGACAGGGGGAGACAGGAATAAGATGGAAGAGACAGGGGAGACAGGAATAAGATGGAAGAGACAGGGGGAGACAGGAATAAAATGGAGGAGACAGGGGGAGACAGGAATAAGATGGAAGAGACAGGGGGAGACAGGGGTGAGACAGGAATAAGATGGAAGAGACAGGGGTGAGACAGGGATGGAAGAGACAGGGGGAGACAGGGGTGAGATGGAAGAGACAGGGGGAGACAGGAATAAGATGGAAGAGACAGGGGTGAGACAGGAATAAGATGGAAGAGACAGGGGGAGACAGGAATAAGATGGAAGAGACAGGGGGAAGAGAGACAGGAATAAGATGGAAGAGACAGGGGAGACAGGAATAAGATGGAAGAGACAGGGGGAGACAGGGGGAGACAGGGGGAGACAGGAATAGGATGGAAGAGACAGGGGTGAGACAGGAATAAGATGGAGGAGACAAGGGGGAGACAGGGGGAGACAGGAATAAGATTGAGGAGACAGGGGGAGACAGGAATAAGATTGAGGAGACAGGGGGAGACAGGGGTGAGACAGGGGAGACAGGAATAAGATGGAAGAGACAGGGGTGAGACAGGGGTGAGACAGGGGGAGACAGGAATAAGATGGAAGAGACAGGGGTGAGACAGGGGTGAGACAGAGGGGAGACAGGAATACGATGGAAGAGACAGGGGGAGACAGGAATAAGATGGAAGAGACAGGGGGAGACAGGAATAAGATGGAGGAGACAAGGGGGAGACAGGAATAAGATGGAGGAGACAGGGGTTAGACAGGGGGAGACAGGAATAAGATGGAGGAGACAAGGGGGAGACAGGGGTAAGATGGGGGAAGACAAGGGGGAGATAGGGTGAGACAGGAGAGGTGGGTGAGGTTCCTTTCAGAAAATGTTCACTCACTGTTTTACTTCTCCCAAACAGAATCCTGTCACACTGTGTAGTGTTCTAACTCAGACACACTTCCTGTGTCACACTGTGTTGTGTTCTAACTCAGACACACTTCCTGTGTCACACTGTGTAGTGTTCTAACTCAGACACACTTCCTGTGTCACACTGTGTAGTGTTCTAACTCAGACACACTTCCTGTGTCACACTGTGTTGTGTTCTAACTCAGACACACTTCCTGTGTCACACTGTGTAGTGTTCTAACTCAGACACACTTCCTGTGTCACACTGTGTTGTGTTCTAACTCAGACACACTTCCTGTGTCACACTGTGTAGTGTTCTAATCAGACACACTTCCTGTGTCACACTGTGTTGTGTTCTAACTCAGACACACTTCCTGTGTCACACTGTGTTGTGTTCTAACTCAGACACACTTCCTGTGTCACACTGTGTAGTGTTCTAACTCAGACACACTTCCTGTGTCACACTGTGTAGTGTTCTAACTCAGACACACTTCCTGTGTCACACTGTGTAGTGTTCTAACTCAGACACACTTCCTGTGTCACACTGTGTTGTGTTCTAACTCAGACACACACAATTTTTTCTTCCTGTGTAACATCTAACAGTGCTCCCTTCCCTTCTCTGTCCCCTGTAATGGTGTGACAGACAATCCCTTCCCCTCTGTGTCTCAGCCTGGGTTATAATTGAGGCTCGACCAAAGACAGTACAGTATGAAATGAAGATTGGCCAAAACTGCTTCTCCAATAGAAATTCCAGATCACACTTGTCGGCGATGTCATGGCGACGTTGGCTAGCTAAGCTTATGAGTAGAAACACGTCATCAGGGCTAACAGTCGTCTCGTGCCGAACTGTGCATGTGAAGGCTGTCAAATCAAAGGCACTCTTTCGATATAACGTTGTTTTTGAAAAAAATGAAATCATATCAGGTTGTCACTTTCATGAGGTTGTAGTAATAACATGTTCCGGTTCGGATCTACGTTGGGCCTTTGGATTTCAATCGAATTAACAACTAAAGAATAATTTTTCACTTCTCTCATTGATTCCTCAAACACCAAACTCTGGCCTGGTCTGCTTGGTCTGTTTCGCAAGCGTTTCAGGAAGTCTTGCGATGATGCGCCTCTGGGTTAAGAAACTCTGTGGCTAGACACTAGAAGAAAGTTCTTGGTTTCTGGCCATTTTGAGCCTGTAATCAAACCTGCAAATGCTGATGCTCCAGATACTCAACTAGTCTAAAGAAAGCCAGTTGTATAACTTCTTTAATCAGGACAACAGTTTTCAGCTGTGCTAACAGAATTGAAAAGGTTTAAACTTGTTATAATGGAGGCTAGACAGAGACAGTAGCTCCTTTTCTGGAAACGTTTGTGGGTGATTTCCATGTGATAAATAGCCGTGTGTGTGTGTGTGTGTGTGTGTGTGTGTGTGTGTGTGTGTGCGTGCGTGCGTGCGTGCGTGCATGTGTGTGCGTGTGTGTGGTTGTGCAGTATAAAACTGTGAGAAGGCTATTTAAATCATAAGTCATAAGTCGTGTGTGTGTGTGTGTGTGTGTGTGTGTGTGCGTGCGTGCGTGCGTGCGTGCATGTGTGTGCGTACGTGTGTGGTTGTGCAGTATAAAACTGTGAGAAGGCTATTTAAATCATAAGTCATAAGTCGTGTGTGTGTGTGTGTGTGTGTGTGTGTACGTACAGTACAAGTAAAATGTTTGACTGGATTTTTCTTTATTTTTTAAAACTATTTTCTACATTGTAGAATAATAGCAAAGACATAAAAACTATGAAATAACACATATGGAATCATGTAGTAACCAAAAAAAGTGTTAAACAAATCTAAATATATTTTATATTTGAGATTCTTCAAAGTTGCCACCCTTTGCTTTGAAGACAGCTTTGCACACTCTTGGCATTCTCTCAACCAGCTTAATGAGGTAGTCACCTGGAATGCATTTCAAGTAACAGGTGTGCCTTGTTAAAAGTTAATTTGTGGAATTTCTTTCCTTCTTAATGTGTTTGAGCCAATCAGTTGTGTTGTGACAAGGTAGGGGTGTTATACAGAAGACAGCCGTATTTGGTAAAAGACCAAGTCCATAATATGGCAAGAACAGATCAAATAAGCAAAGAGAAACGATAGTCCATCATTACTTTAAGACATGAAGGTCAGTCAATACGGTCGCATGTGCAGTCGCAAAAACCATCAAGCGCTATGATGAAACTGGCTCTCATGAGGACCGCCACAGGAAAGGAAGACCCAGAGTAGGTGAAGCTTTGACTAGACAACCTCACATAATAATAAACATCCTAAAACTCATACCTATATGACCTGCATACAATATTCTGTGGGCTGCTGAATTTACTGTAGCCATGGTAAATAACTTGGACTCAGTCAATTGATATGACAAAATATCATGTCGTGTCTTAAACCGTGTAAAGACAGTATTTCAGTGTGACATTTCAAGTACCACTTCATGTTTCATCACTTCACGTTTCCCAGGGAACCGACGTAACATTCACACATCATCACTTCATGTTTCTCAGGGAACCAACATAACATTCACACATCATCACTTCATGTTTCCCAGGGAACCAACGTAACATTCATACATCATCACTTCATGTTTCCCAGGGAACCGACGTAACATTCATTCATCATCACTTCATGTTTCCCAGGGAACCAACGTAACATTCATACATCATCACTTCATGTTTCCCAGGGAACCAACATAACATTCATACATCATCACTTCATGTTTCCCAGGGAACCGACGTAACATTCATACATCATCACTTCATGTTTCCCAGGGAACCGACGTAACATTCATACATCATCATGTTTCCCAGGGAACCAACATAACATTCATTCATCATCACTTCATGTTTCCCAGGGAACCGAGCATTCATACATCATCACTTCATGTTTCCCAGGGAACCGACGTAACATTCATACATCATCACTTCATGTTTCCCAGGGAACCGACATAACATTCATACATCATCACTTCATGTTTCCCAGGGAACCGACATAACATTCATTCATCATCACTTCATGTTTCCCAGGGAACCGACATACATCATCACTTCATGTTTCCCAGGGAACCGACATAACATTCATTCATCATCACTTCATGTTTCCCAGGGAACCAACATAACATTCATACATCATCACTTCATGTTTCCCAGGGAACCAACGTAACATTCATACATCATCACTTCATGTTTCCCAGGGAACCGACGTAACATTCATTCATCATCACTTCATGTTTCCCAGGGAACCAACGTAACATTCATACATCATCACTTCATGTTTCCCAGGGAACCAACATAACATTCATACATCATCACTTCATGTTTCCCAGGGAACCGACATAACATTCATTCATCATCACTTCATGTTTCCCAGGGAACCGACATAACATTCATACATCATCACTTCATGTTTCCCAGGGAACCAACATAACATTCATACATCATCACTTCATGTTTCCCAGGGAACCGACATACATCATCACTTCATGTTTCCCAGGGAACCAACATAACATTCATACATCATCACTTCATGTTTCCCAGGGAACCGACATAACATTCATTCATCATCACTTCATGTTTCCCAGGGAACCGACATACATCATCACTTCATGTTTCCCAGGGAACCAACATAACATTCATACATCATCACTTCATGTTTCCCAGGGAACCGACATACATCATCACTTCATGTTTCCCAGGGAACCAACATAACATTCATGCATCATCACTTCATGTTTCCCAGGGAACCAACATAACATTCATACATCATCACTTCATGTTTCCCAGGGAACCGACAAAGATCATCACTTCATGTTTCCCAGGGAACCAACGTAACATTCATACATCATCACTTCATGTTTCCCAGGGAACCGACATACATCATCACTTCATGTTTCCCAGGGAACCGACGTAACATTCATACATCATCACTTCATGTTTCCCAGGGAACCGACGTAACATTCATACATCATCACTTCATGTTTCCCAGGGAACCGACGTAACATTCATACATCATCACTTCATGTTTCCCAGGGAACCAACATAACATTCATTCATCATCACTTCATGTTTCCCAGGGAACCAACGTAACATTCATACATCATCACTTCATGTTTCCCAGGGAACCGACGTAACATTCATACATCATCACTTCATGTTTCCCAGGGAACCGACATACATCATCACTTCATGTTTCCCAGGGAACCGACGTAACATTCATACATCATCACTTCATGTTTCCCAGGGAACCGACGTAACATTCATACATCATCACTTCATGTTTCCCAGGGAACCAACATAACATTCATACATCATCACTTCATGTTTCCCAGGGAACCGACGTAACATTCATACATCATCACTTCATGTTTCCCAGGGAACCGACGTAACATTCATACATCATCACTTCATGTTTCCCAGGGAACCGACGTAACATTCATACATCATCACTTCATGTTTCCCAGGGAACCGACGTAACATTCATACATCATCACTTCATGTTTCCCAGGGAACCGACGTAACATTCATACATCATCACTTCATGTTTCCCAGGGAACCAACGTAACATTCGTTCATCATCACTTCATGTTTCCCAGGGAACCGACATACATCATCACTTCATGTTTCCCAGGGAACCAACGTAACATTCATACATCATCACTTCATGTTTCCCAGGGAACCGACGTAACATTCATACATCATCACTTCATGTTTCCCAGGGAACCAACATACATCATCACTTCATGTTTCCCAGGGAACCAACGTAACATTCATACATCATCACTTCATGTTTCCCAGGGAACCGACGTAACATTCATACATCATCACTTCATGTTTCCCAGGGAACCGACGTAACATTCATACATCATCACTTCATGTTTCCCAGGGAACCGACGTAACATTCATACATCATCACTACATGTTTCCCAGGGAACCAACGTAACATTCATACATCATCACTTCATGTTTCCCAGGGAACCGACGTAACATTCATACATCATCACTTCATGTTTCCCAGGGAACCGACATACATCATCACTTCATGTTTCCCAGGGAACCAACATAACATTCATACATCATCACTTCATGTTTCCCAGGGAACCGACGTAACATTCATACATCATCACTTCATGTTTCCCAGGGAACCAAAATAACATTCATTCATCATCACTTCATGTTTCCCAGGGAACCAACGTAACATTCATACATCATCACTTCATGTTTCCCAGGGAACCGACATACATCATCACTTCATGTTTCCCAGGGAACCAACGTAACATTCATACATCATCACTTCATGTTTCCCAGGGAACCAACATAACATTCATACATCATCACTTCATGTTTCCCAGGGAACCAACGTAACATTCATACATCATCACTTCATGTTTCCCAGGGAACCAACATAACATTCATACATCATCACTTCATGTTTCCCAGGGAACCAACATAACATTCATACATCATCACTTCATGTTTCCCAGGGAACCAACATAACATTCATACATCATCACTTCATGTTTCCCAGGGAACCAACATAACATTCATACATCATCACTCATCACTTCATGTTTCCAGGAACCAACATAACATTCATACATCATCACTTCATGTTTCCCAGGGAACCAACATAACATTCATACATCATCACTTCATGTTTCCCAGGGAACCAACATAACATTCATACATCATCACTTCATGTTTCCCAGGGAACCAACATAACATTCATACATCATCACTTCATGTTTCCCAGGGAACCAACGTAACATTCATACATCATCACTTCATGTTTCCCAGGGAACCGACATACATCATCACTTCATGTTTCCCAGGGAACCAACGTAACATTCATACATCATCACTTCATGTTTCCCAGGGAACCAACATAACATTCATACATCATCACTTCATGTTTCCCAGGGAACCGATGTAACATTCCAGTGGGTAGAAACACCATAATAAAACAGTGGAATCTGGACACAGTAAAAACAACTCACCGAGCCCCTGTAGCATTTCTTGACATCTTCATACGTCAGGTCATCAATCAGTTGCAGCCTGTAGAGGAGGGACAGAGGAGAGACGGGGGAGAGACAGGGGAGAGGCAGAGCAGAGGCAGAGGAGGGGCAGGGGAGAGACAGGGGAGAGACGGGGAGAGACAGGGGAGAGGCAGAGGAGGGACAGAGGAGAGACGGGGGAGAGACGGGGGAGAGACAGGGGAGGGGCAGGGGAGAGGCAGAGGAGGGGCAGGGGAGAGACATGGGAGAGACAGTGGAGGGGCAGGGGAGAGGCAGAGGAGAGACAGGGGAGGGGCAGGGGAGAGGCAGAGGAGAGACAGGGGAGGGGCAGGGGAGAGACAGGGGAGAGGCAGGGGAGAGGCAGAGGAGAGACAGGGGAGAGGCAGGGGAGAGGCAGAGGAGAGACAGGGGAGGGGCAGGGGAGAGACATGGGAGAGACAGGGGAGAGACAGGGGAGAGGCAGAGGAGGGGCAGGGGAGAGACAGGGGAGAGACGGGGAGAGACAGGGGAGAGACAGAGGAGAGACGGGGAGAGACGGGGAGAGACAGGGGAGAGACAGGGGAGGGGCAGGGGAGAGGCAGAGGAGGGGCAGGGGAGAGACAGGGGAGAGACAGAGGAGAGACAGGGGAGGGGCAGGGGAGAGGCAGAGGAGGGACAGAGGAGAGACAGGGGAGAGACAGGGGAGAGACAGAGGAGAGACAGGGGAGGGGCAGGGGAGAGGCAGAGGAGGGACAGAGGAGAGACGGGGGAGAGACAGAGGAGAGACAGGGGAGAGACAGGGGAGAGGCAGGGGAGAGGCAGAGGAGGGGCAGGGGAGAGACAGGGGAGAGACGGGGAGAGACAGGGGAGAGGCAGAGGAGGGACAGAGGAGAGACGGGGGAGAGACGGGGAGAGACAGGGGAGGGGCAGGGGAGAGGCAGAGGAGGGACAGAGGAGAGACGGGGAGAGACGGGGAGAGACAGGGGAGGGGCAGGGGAGAGGCAGAGGAGGGACAGAGGAGAGACGGGGGAGAGACAGGGGAGGGGCAGGGGAGAGGCAGAGGAGGGACAGAGGAGAGACGGGGGAGAGACGGGGGAGAGACAGGGGAGGGGCAGGGGAGAGGCAGAGGAGGGACAGAGGAGAGACGGGGGAGAGACAGAGGAGAGACAGGGGAGAGACAGGGGAGAGGCAGGGGAGAGGCAGAGGAGGGGCAGGGGAGAGACAGGGGAGAGACGGGGGGGGCAGAGGCAGAGGAGGGACAGAGGAGAGAGGGGGAGAGACGGGGAGAGACAGGGGAGGGGCAGGGGAGAGGCAGAGGAGGGGCAGGGGAGAGACATGGGAGAGACAGGGGAGGGGCAGGGGAGAGGCAGAGGAGAGACAGGGGAGGGGCAGGGGAGAGGCAGAGGAGAGACAGGGGAGGGGCAGGGGAGAGGCAGAGGAGGGGCAGGGGAGAGACATGGGAGAGACAGGGGAGGGGCAGGGGAGAGGCAGAGGAGAGACAGGGGAGAGACAGAGGGGCAGGGGAGAGACAGGGGAGGGGCAGGGGAGAGACAGGGGAGAGACAGAGGAGGGGCAGGGGAGAGACAGGGGAGTGACAGAGGGGGGCAGGGGAGAGACAGAGGGGCAGGGGAGAGACAGGGGAGAGACAGGGGAGAGACAGGGGAGAGACAGAGGAGGGGCAGGGGAGAGACAGAGGAGGGGCAGGGGAGAGACAGGGGAGGGGCAGGGGAGAGACAGGGAGAGACAGAGGAGGGGCAGGGGAGAGACAGAGGAGGGGCAGGGGAGAGACAGGGGAGAGACAGAGGGGCAGGGGAGAGACAGAGGGGCAGGGGAGAGACAGGGGAGAGACAGGGGGGAGAGACAGGGAGAGACAGAGGAGGGGCAGGGGAGAGACAGAGGAGGGGCAGGGGAGAGACAGAGGAGGGGCAGGGGAGAGACAGGGGAGAGGCAGGGGAGAGACAGGGGAGAGACAGGGAGAGACAGGGGAGAGACAGGGGAGAGACAGGGGAGGGGCAGGGGAGAGACAGGGGAGAGACAGGGGAGAGACAGGGGAGAGACAGGGAGAGACAGGGGAGAGACAGAGGAGGGGCAGGGGAGAGACAGAGGAGGGGCAGGGGAGAGACAGGGGAGAGACAGGGGAGAGGCAGAGGAGAGACAGGGGAGAGACAGGGGAGAGACAGGGGAGAGACAGAGGAGGGGCAGGGGAGAGACGGGGGAGAGACAGAGGAGGGGCAGGGGAGGGACAGGGGGAGAGACAGAGGAGAGACAGGGGAGAGACAGGGGAGAGACAGGGGAGAGACAGAGGGAGGGGCAGGGGAGAGACAGGGAGAGAGACAGGGGAGAGACAGGGAGAGACAGGGGAGAGACAGGGGAGAGACAGAGGAGGGGCAGGGGAGAGACAGAGGAGGGGCAGGGGAGAGACAGGGGAGAGACAGGGGAGAGACAGGGAGACAGGGAGAGCAGGGGAGAGACAGGGGAGAGACAGGGGAGAGACAGAGGAGAGACAGAGGAGAGACAGAGAAACAGAAAAGGTGAGGAGTGGTGACACTTTCTATGGTTTGTCACCATCATTGCTGATGATTCGTTTGTAGCGTCAATTTATTCTTCATATAAGATTACGGTAGCATGTACTGTTAAACTGCTGTAATGATGAACATATAACTCCTAGATTAGAGAGGCACACACAAGCCCGGTCTTATTCTCTCCCTCTCTCTGGCACTCGCACATCTAAGTGATTGATGCTGAACTAAGACCACTAGAGCCCAAAGTAGGCCCACTCTAATATCCCCAAGGAACTCTTATAGACTACTTCCTATTCCCGGCCCAAGCCTGGCATTCTGAATTATACTGTACATACAAACCAACATAGAATCATAACTGGTGAAATTCTAGAACCTGACTGTACCTGTTCATATAATGACAAGTCTGTTAAAAGAATAGATCACCCAATTTACAACAAGGACATATTGGTTTCTTTACCTTGTACAGTGCATTTGGAAAGTATTCAGACACCTTGACTTTTTCCACATTATGCAACGTTAAAGCCTTTGCTAAAATGTATTAAATTGTTTTCCCCCCTCATCAATCTACACACAATACTCCATAATGACAAAGCAAAAACAGTTTTTTTCCCGAAATGTTTGCAAATGTATTAAAAATCAAAAACTTAAATATTACATTTACATAAGTATTCAGACCCTTTACTCAGTACTTTGTTGAAGCACCTTTGGCAGCGATTACAGTCTTCTTGGGTATGACGCTACAAGCTTGGCACACCTGTACTTGGGGAGTTTCTCCCATTCTTCTCTGCAGATCCTCTCAAGCTCTGTCATGTTGGATGGGGAGCGTCGTTGCACAGCTATTTTCAAGTCTCCGCAGAGATGTTCAAGTCCGGGCTCTGGCTGGGCCCCTCAAGGACATTCAGAGACTTGTCCCGAAGCCACTCCTGCATTGCAGGACAAGGATCCAGTGTGCTTAGGATCCTTGTCCTGTTGGAAGGTGAACGTTCACCCCAGTCTGAGGTCCTGAGCAGGTTTTCATTAAGGGTCTCTCTGTACTTTGCTCCGTTCATCGTTCCCTTGATCCTGACAAGTCTCCTTTCCCTGCCGCTGAAAAACATCCCCACAGCATGATGCTGCCACCACCATGCTTCACCGTAGGGATGGCGCCAGGTTTCTTCCAGATGTGATGCTTGGCATTCAGGCCAAACAGTTCAATCTTGGTTTCATCAGACCAGAGAATCTTGTTTCTCATGCTCTGAGAGTCCTTTAGGTGCCTTTTGGCAAACTCCAAGCGGGCTGTCATGTGCCTTTTACTGAGGAGTGGTTCCCATCTATCCACTCTACAATTAAGGCCTGATTGATGGAGTGCTGCAGAGATGGTTGTCCTTCTGGAAGGTTTTCCCACCTGCACAGAGGAACTCTGGAGCTCTGTCAGAGTGACCATTGCTCAGTTTGGCCGGGCGGCCAGCTCTAGGAAGAGTCTTGGTGGTTCTAAACTTCTTCCATTTAAGAATGATGGAGACCACAGTGTTCTTGGGGACCTTCAATGCTTCGTACATTTTTTGGTACCCTTCCCCAGATCTGTGCCTCGACACAATCCTGTCTCGGAGCTCTACAGACAATTCCTTCGACCTCATGGCTTGGTTTTTGCTCTGACATGCACTGTCAACTGTGGGACCTTATATAGACAGGTGTGTGCCTTTCCAAATCATGTCCAATCAATTGAATTTACCACAGGTGGACTCCAATCAAGTTGTAGAAACATCTCAAGGATCAATGGAAACAGGATGCACCTGTGCTCAATTTCGGTCTCATAGCAAAGGGCCTGAATACTTAAGCAAATAAGGTATTTCTGTTTTTTTATATATATAAATTTGCTAAAATTTCTAAGAAACTGTTTAGATTGTGTAGATTGATGAGGATTTTTTAAAATCCATTTTAATGTAAAAAAAAGAAATGTAGAAAAGGGGGAGGGATCTGAATACTTTCCAAATGCACTGTAGGTAAGACAGCAATCCATTCGGTGGCCAATGAGGGACATTCAAGTCTTCAGACCGGTTGTGACCGGTTTTCACTGATAGGTCACAATCAGTCTCTCCGGGTATTCAATTCTCCTGTGGTTCTGGGGTTAGTTAGAACATCAATTCTCCTGTGGTTCTGGGGTAAGTTAGAACATCAATTCTCCTGTGGTTAGTTAGAACATCAATTCTCCTGTGGTTCTGAGGTTAGTTAGAACATCAATTCTCCTGTGGTTCTGGGGTTAGTTAGAACATCAATTCTCCTGTGGTTCTGTGGTGTTCTGGGGTTAGTTAGAACATCAATTCTCCTGTGGTTCTGGGGTTAGTTAGAACATCAATTGTCCTGTGGTTCTGGGGTGTTCTGGGGTTAGTTAGAACATCAATTCTCCTGTGGTTCTGGGGTTAGTTAGAACATCAATTGTCCTGTGGTTCTGGGGTGTTCTGGGGTTAGTTAGAACATCAATTCTCCTGTGGTTCAGGTTGTTGGATTCTAGTTTGAAATACACTTATTCAGACAACACTATATACTAGAACTATACTAGAACGTATTGATTACTTTACATAAATGTTGATTAAATGTTGATTAATGTGCACTTGTCCCTGTAAAAAACAAAGTATAATTTAAAACTCAAACTCAAACTATATTTTGGGGTCAGTGGAGATTGGATAAGAACTAGGAGCATGGAATGTTACCGAGTGAGACAATGGGGGATGCAGGGAGTTTACATTCTGTCGAACATGGTATTGCTAAATCACATGGATCATATGGAGGGAGGCAAAGGGCAACAGTCTGGTTTCAGTCAGGAATTTGGCTTGAGGTCAGATCAGATGAAATGAGAAGGAACATTCCTATTAGACACATGCACTTTCATGCCCACAAAGATTCCAGCAGGAAGCGGGGCCATGACTACACCAGTGAGAGGAACCAATTTAAGTTCCTGACTAGCAACAGAGATGTGTTGGCTATGTAGATATGCAAGGAGGTGACTCCTCCTAGTAGGAGGGTAGAAAGATATGTGCTTCTCCTGTGGTTCTGGGGTTAGTTAGAACATCAATTCTCCTGTGGTTCTGGGGTTAGTTAGAACATCAATTCTTATACCCTTAGTCTGGTAATGAATCAAACCTAGTGATACATCCATTATACCCTTAGTCTGGTAACAAATAAACCTAGTGACACATCCATTATACCCTTAGTCTGGTAACAAATAAACCTAGTGACACATCCATTATACCCTTAGTCTGGTAACAAATAAACCTAGTGACACCCTCCATTATACCCTTAGTCTGGTAACAAATAAACCTCCAGTGATACATCCATTATACCCTTAGTCTGGTAACAAATAAACCTAGTGATACCCTCCATTATACCCTTAGTCTGGTAATGAATCAAACCTAGTGATACATCCATTATACCCTTAGTCTGGTAACAAATAAACCTAGTGACACATCCATTATACCCTTAGTCTGGTAACAAATAAACCTAGTGACACATCCATTATACCCTTAGTCTGGTAACAAATAAACCTAGTGACACATCCATTATACCCTTAGTCTGGTAACAAATAAACCTAGTGACACATCCATTATACCCTTAGTCTGGTAACAAATAAACCTAGTGATACATCCATTGCGACATTGTGGGAGGATGACCAACCTTCCAATCGATGGCAATGCATTTCTTAGCCGCTATAAATGCTAGATTACACAGTTTCTTCAGATAACAGTATCCAGTATCAACATTTCCAAGCAAACAAAAACAGGGCGTATCTGTAGACGTGATGAGATAAAAGAACATACTTTTTTAGCTAGAAATCAGCCAGCCTTCACAAGACCATAACATGTGGAAATATGTTTCCTGGTGTGTGTTACATCTCCACCACAGGAGACTTACATTTCTGAGTGCTTGATATTCAGTTTCACTGACATATAGTATATGGGGTCAACAAAGTGAAAGACTAAAGTTACATACATGGGATGCTTTATTGAATTGCACAGTGTTTAGTTTTAGAATTGGCCCCTGTCATTCTAAGCTGAGACATGCTCATTAGCTCATTAGCTCATTAGCTCATTAGCTCATTCGCTCATTAGCTCATTAGCTTTTCTGAAACGTAACCTTATGGGCTTTCTGTTTCAATGACAATCTACAATACACTGCTCAAAGAAATAAAGGGAACACTAAAATAACACATCCTAGATCTGAATGAATGAAATATTCTTATTAAATACTTTTTTCTTTACATAGTTGAATGTTCTGACAACATGGAGTTGTGCTTATCAACCCATGGAGTTCTGGATTTGGAGTCACACTCAACATTAAAGTGGAAAACCACACTACAGGCTGATCCAACTTTGATGTAATGTCCTTAAAACAAGTAAAAATGAGGCTCAGTATTGTGTGTAGCCTAAACGTGCCTGTATGACCTCCATACAACGCCTGGGCATGCTCCTGATGAGGTGGCAGATGGTCTCCTGAGGAATCTCCTCCCAGACCTGGACTAAAGCATCCGTCAACTCCTGGACAGTCTGTGGTGCAACGTGGCGTTGGTGGATGGAGCGAGACATGATGTCCCAGATGTGCTCAATTGGATTCAGGTCTGGGGAACGGGCGGGCCAGTGCATAGCATCAATGCCTTCCTCTTGCAGGAACTGCTGACACACTCCAGCCACATGAGGTCTAGCATTGTC
Source organism: Oncorhynchus tshawytscha (assembly GCF_018296145.1). Taxonomy (NCBI): domain Eukaryota; kingdom Metazoa; phylum Chordata; class Actinopteri; order Salmoniformes; family Salmonidae; genus Oncorhynchus; species Oncorhynchus tshawytscha. The sequence goes on along the minus strand of NC_056429.1, from coordinate 8,328,697 downwards.
TTGCATTAGGAGGAACCCAGGGCCAACCGCACCAGCATATGGTCTCACAGTTTGATTTCACAGAAGTGTGATTGACTTGGAGTTACATTGTGTTGTTTAAGTGTTCCTTTTATTTTTTTTTGAGCAGTTTTTTGAGCATGTAGTACCTTCTCTGGATGGTTTTAAGCTGCAGTAATCTATGTCTGAGATGATATGAACACGACTGGGCCTTCACACACACATCTGTATCCATTCATCATCATCAAGAGCGTCTCCCAGGTCTTCCTCACATGTTTGGTTTACATGTTTTGTGTCATTGGGAAAAGCCTCGATCAACCCTTGATACAGTTTGGAAATCATCTTTAGAGGTTTCGTCAAACTGACATAAAATAGTTTCTGGCTTGTCCATTGCTGCACAGAAAGAATAAAGTGTTGAAAATAATTCACTGGTCTTCCCTGGATGCCTGACCCTGATGAGACTACTGCCACCATTTTATCCTGCTCAGATAAGGCATGACGAAGAATGATCTTGGTGTCCATTGGTATAGGTTGATTGGGATTATCCAATCAATGGTTCAATAATTGAAATTACCATAATTCCCAGATCTCATACTGTAGCTTTAAGCTGCTGTCCTGTAGCTACTGTACTGAAGGTCTAGCCATCAAATCAAGATGGAACTTTGTAACCATTCACTGATTGTTATAATATATTTGCAAAATTCACGTGAACTCTGTAGACTGGTCTTCCCTGGCTGTCTGACCCTGCTGGGACACCTGTCACCATCTGATCCTGCTAAAACATGATGAGCATAGTGTTGTGCACCATGACAGTGAATCCTGTAGAGCTGTTTATACCGTGTCAGTGTGAAAAGTAGGGAGTTACCTAGGGAAACTGACAGATCAATAACGTTACATTGATATGCTGACTCTAATAAAAACTGACATTGCGCTTTCAAAAAATGTCAGAATATCAGTCTTTTTTAAACTCGGGAAGTCAGTTTTCAATGACGGCCTAGGAACAGTGGGTTAACTGCCTTGTTCAGGGGGTAGAATGACAGATTTGTACCTTGTCAGCTCAGCGATTCGATCTTGCAACCATTTCGGTTACCAGTCCAACGCTCTAACCACTAGGCTACCTGCCTCCTCTACACTCTAACCACTAGGCTACCTGCCACCTCTACACTCTAACCACTAGGCTACCTGCCACCTCTACACTCTAACCACCAGGCTACCTGCCACCTCTACACTCTAACCACTAGGCTACCTGCCACCTCTACACTCTAACCACCAGGCTACCTGCCACCTCTACACTCTAACCACTAGGCTACCTGCCGCCTCTACACTCTAACCACTAGGCTACCTGCCGCCTCTACACTCTAACCACTAGGCTACCTGCCGCCTCTACACTCTAACCACTAGGCTACCTGCCGCCTCTACACTCTAACCACTAGGCTACCTGCCGCCTCTACACTCTAACCACCAGGCTACCTGCCACCTCTACACTCTAACCACTAGGCTACCTGCCACCTCTACACTCTAACCACTAGGCTACCTGCCGCCTCTACACTCTAACCACTAGGCTACCTGCCGCCTCTACACTCTAACCACTAGGCTACCTGCCACCTCTACACTCTAACCACTAGGCTACCTGCCGCCTCTACACTCTAACCACTAGGCTACCTGCCGCCTCTACACTCTAACCACTAGGCTACCTGCCACCTCTACACTCTAACCACTAGGCTACCTGCCACCTCTACACTCTAACCACTAGGCTACCTGCCACCTCTACACTCTAACCACTAGGCTACCTGCCACCTCTACACTCTAACCACTAGGCTACCTGCCACCTCTACACTCTAACCACTAGGCTACCTGCCACCTCTACACTCTAACCACTAGGCTACCTGCCGCCTCTACACTCTAACCACTAGGCTACCTGCCGCCTCTACACTCTAACCACTAGGCTACCTGCCGCCTCTACACTCTAACCACTAGGCTACCTGCCGCCTCTAAGCTCTAACCACTAGGCTACCTGCCGCCTCTACGCTCTAACCACTAGGCTACCTGCCACCTCTACACTCTAACCACTAGGCTACCTGCCACCTCTAACCTGACCACTAGGCTACCTGCCACCTCTACACTCTGACCACTAGGCTACCTGCCGCCTCTACACTCTAACCACTAGGCTACCTGCCACCTCTACACTCTAACCACTAGGCTACCTGCCGCCTCGACGCTCTAACCACTAGGCTACCTGCCACCTCTACACTCTAACCACTAGGCTACCTGCCACCTCTACACTCTGACCACTAGGCTACCTGCCACCTCTACACTCTAACCACTAGGCTACCTGCCGCCTCGACGCTCTAACCACTAGGCTCCTAAACCACTAGGCTACCTGCCGCCTGCTCTAACCACTAGGCTACCTCCGCCTCACTCTAACCACTAGGCTACCTGCCGCCTCGACGCTCTAACCACTAGGCTACCTGCCGCCTCTACACTCTAACCACTAGGCTACCTGCCACCTCTACACTCTAACCACTAGGCTACCTGCCACCTCTACACTCTAACCACTAGGCTACCTGCCACCCGGTCCTTAATCGTTTGGCCGCTGGATTCATCGTTTGATTAAGGTGATTAAAGTGATTAAGGTGTAGTGTGATTGAGGCAAAAATAATAGTTAACGTTAGCCAACTTTTTGGCCAAAGAAAATCATTGCAGTTTTGTAACTGCAATTTATTTTGGACATAGTAATTGCAGAATAACTGCATTTATTTTGGACACAGTAATTGCAGAATAACTGCATTTATTTTTTATTTATGTTTAACCTTTATTTAACTAGGCAAGTCAGTTAAGAACAAATTCTTATTTACAATGACGGCCTAGAAAAAGTGGGTTCAGGGGCAGTACGACAGATTTGTACCTAGTCAGCTCAGGGACTTGAACGTGCAACCTTTCGGTTACTAGTCCAACGCTCTAACCTACCCTGCCTCCCCAGTTATACTGCACTCTGACTACAATCTTTTTTCATAGATAAAACTGCTAACTGAGAAGCTGACCTTCCTTTGCCATCCTAGGATCACAAGGCTGGGTAGGTATGATGACACCACTGTGGGCCGTGCCAAGATTGCCAGACCTCCCTCCACTCCCTGCCTTCAGGGAAAAGAGAAGGCTGATCTGAACTGAACCAAGGACATGTTACATCAAGAGTATTAAACAGCTCGCCACAGTCATCTGTAATGTATTCCATCTGTGAGCCACACCAAATACGCATATACACGGAGTGTACAAAACATTAGGAACACTTTCCTAATTTAGTCGTACCGCCTGGAGGATCATGGTCCCTGGGCATGAGCCCGGTGTACCCGGTCGGTTTTCAGCCACGATTACTACAGGTTTAGTTAACTGGCTAGACCAGTGGTTCCCAACCACCTTGATGGGATAAAAAAAAAATCCATACAGCCGGCCCTGGTTGGTAGCATCAGGAAGTGACCTCGATTTCTAGGCCTTCTCACGATCGTTCTGAAAAATAACCGAGCGACAACGAGACGTGGAAGTTGGGGTAACGTGAGACAGATCTAGGGGGGAAACATTGGGTTGTTAATGTGTTACTTCTTCCACTCAACCTTTAGTATTTTTATATGGTTTAATAGACAGGTATATACTGAATATAGAAGGAGATAAAGTGAGAATTTATTATTTTATTTCACCTTTATTTAACCAGGTAGGCTAGTTGAGAACAAGTTCTCATTTACAACTGCGACCTGGCCAAGATAAAGCAAAGCAGTGTGACACAAACAACAACACAGAGTTACACATGGAGTAAACAAAACATACAGGCAATAACGCAATAGAAGAAAAAAAAGAAAGTCATAAAGAGAGAGAGGGGATTGAACCCCAGGCTCCGGTGGGGAGGCACAGCTCTGCACAATTTAGACAGGATACAAGCTGTACTAGTGTGGTTTTCTAGTCTAGTCAGTGAGCTGAAGTGACCCGGGTGGGCTGAGAGAGAGACAGTTAATCCCAAACTGTGTGTTTGTCCTGCAACCTGCTGTCTTTTATAATGAGGGAGGAGCAGACAGACAGGAAGAGGAAGAGAGGAGGAGACAGACAGGAAGAGGAAGAGAGGAGTAGACATTTCTGCTGGCAGTAGCATCAGGTCAACCCAAAGACAAACAGGAAGAGGAGGAGACATTTCTGCTGGCAGTAGCATCAGACAAACAGGCTCAACCTGTGGCAAAGACAAACAGGCTGTCTGTGTGTCTGTGTGTGTGTGTGTGTGTGTGCGTGTGTGTCTGTGTGTGTGTGTGTGTCTGTGTGTGTGTGCGTGTGTGTGTCTGTGTGTGTGTGTGTCTGTGTGTGTGTGTGTGCGTGTCTATGCGTGTGTGTGTGTGTGTGTGTGTGTGTGTGTGTGTGTGTGTGTGTGTGTGTGCGTGTCTATGTGTGTGTGTTCGGGCTGGCATGATATGGGACAAAAATCAAACAGATTTTTTTTTAACCAAATACTTATATATATTTGAAGTCCGATATATATCAAAACACTTGGATGAACTGTTGTAATTCTAGAAATGAATAGTATAATAACTCTACCTACATGTAAATTTGACCTCAATTACCTCGACTAACCGGTGCCCCCTCTATATAACCTCCACATAGACTCTGTACTGGTACCCCCTTCCCACCCAGACCACGAGACAGTCTTCCCACCTAGTCACCAATGTTGAAGAACAAGGTGTGATTCTATTCTACTCGATGCCAACGTAAATAAATATGAAGGGAAAGGGAAACAGACCACAGAGACCTTTAACTGTCTTTGATGGGCAAGCTGCCAGTGTTTGGCAGTCCTTTGTTGTATTCTAAGCTACTAACTCCTTCTGTACACACAGGGGCCTGCAGACTGGAGCGGAATTCAGGTGGGGACTTGTAGGCTACTTAATAACCTCTTGAAACTAGGGGGCAGTATTTTCATTTTTGGAAAAATAACGTTCCCAAAGTAAACGGGCTATTTTGTCAGGGCAAGATGCTAGAATATGCATATAATTGACAGTTTAGGATAGAAAACTCGAAAGTTTCCAAAACTGTAAAAATATTGTCTGCGAGTATAACAGAACTGATATTGCAGGCGAAAGCCTGAGAAAAATCCATTCAGGAAGGGACTCTTATTTAGAAAGCTCTGCGATCCTATGCGTCCCTATTGAGCAGTGAATGGGATATCAACCAGATTCATTTTTCTATGGCTTCCCTAATGTGTCTAGTGTCACAATACATAGTTTCAGGCTTTTATTTTGAAAAATGAGCCTGAACGACAACATTGCGTCAGTGGTCAGCTGGAGGCTCTCAGAGTGTTTTGTGCGTAAGAGACAAATGCGGCCATTGTTTCTCTCTTTCTTACTAAGAAGCCACCTGTCCCGGTTGATATATTATCGAATAGATATTTTAAAAACACCTCGAGGATTGATTATAAAAAAACGTTTGCCATGTTTCTGTCGATATTATGGATCTAATTTGGAGTATTTTTTGGCATTGTCGTGACCGCAGTTTCCGGTGGATTTCTCAACCAAACGTGAAGTACAAACGGAGGTATTTCGGCAATAAAAATAATCATTAAGGAACAAAATGAACATTTGCTGTCTAACTGGGAGTCTCGTGAGTGAAAACATCCGAAGCTCATCAAAGGTAAACGATTTAATTTGATTGCTTTTCTGATTTTCGTGACCAAGCTGCCTGCTGCTAGCTGGACATAATGCTATGCTAGGCTATCGATAAACTTACACAAACGCTTGTCTTGCTTTGGCTGTAAAGCATCATTTCTAAATCTGAGATGACAGGGTGATTAACAAAAGGCTAAGCTGTGTTTCACTATATTTCACTTGTGATTTCATGAATATGAATATTTTCTAGTAAGATTTTTTGTCCGTTGCACTATGCTAATTAGTGTCAGTTGATGACAATTCTCCCGGATCCGGGAGAGGGAGTTCCAAGAGGAGCGGACAGGGTTATTGAATACGGGCAGAAAGAGGTGGAGATATCACTGTACATTATAATGCTAGTTGCTAATTTGCCTCCCTGTCTTTTAAGTCCACCTAGCAAGCAATGACAGCAATGGGTGATGGCACATCGAATCAAATCTAATTTTATTGGTCACATACATATATTTAGCAGATGTTATTGCGGGTGCTTGTAAATGACATCTTAATGACGTTATTTTATAGTTGCTAAAAAGACTTTAACAAAGCGTCCATATTCAACCAGTTCACAACCTGATCATGACGTCATTGTAACCAGTTTTGCTAACTGGCAGTGTACTGGGATCAGTCTAGACACATTCACCATAACATTCACCATAACTTACAGTGTAAGTAAGTTACAGTGTCTGCACTGAAAATTTAGCAACATGGGAGATGACTCATGAAGAATGCTTGTTCAGCTTCTAATCAGAGATGGCTTGTTAACGGCCCCTCGTGACTGCATGGGGAGACACTATCCATCTGTTTACCACTCTGGAGTCCGCTGGGAGGGAGACGACTTTCACACTAGAGTCGGAGGCATCTTCAACTTTTGCGCCGAACGCAAGCTAAAATAACAATAACACTAATTTCTGGTATCCATGAGTTCATCTGACTGCTGGGAAAAAAGGGCTTAATTGCCAAATGATCCAACTATCCCTTTAAAATGAGCATTGAGGAGTTATTGGGAGGATTTAGCTGATCCTAGATCGGTGTCAAAGAAGAGGAGATGCCTCACCTGAACTGTGGTTGGCAGTGCCCATCGTCCTCCTTGGCGGCCTCGGTCAGCAACTCCAGCGGGCTCAGGACACTGATGTCCTCACTCTGCTCCTGTTGGTCCATCATCATCGTCATCATCATCATCAGCCTGAGGTGACAGAACAGAACACGACACCCCATCACAGACTGAGAAAACTAAATGATTAACACATCACTCACACACAAGTACACAACCTTTTCTACTCGTTGTTGCCTAGTCAGACCGTACTGTGCTGCCAGCTGATATGTCCTTTTCACATTGGCCTTTTCAGAAACAATGATGGATTCACAACCAGGCAGCTTGGTTTCACTCAGCTCAGGGGTGTGAAAAGCCTTATATACTCCATGTCCCAGGGGAAGGTTGGTCAAAAAAAGGGGAGAGGAGCATGTCTGAGGAAGATCTGGTGACAATTCCTCTCCTTAGCATGTGTGGCTAATGCAATTATTTCCTGACACAATTTCCCACTTGCGCCTAGACCTTTCTTTTCAGAACAGTTTCAAAGGGCTTTTTCCTTTCTGTAGTTTTAGCAGATGCAAAGTCAATGGGAAATGCCATGCTGTGGAACACCTAGAGTAACAAACAGAGCATGGGTGGAGGGAACAGGGGTGGGGGGTGGTCCTGCTTGTCTTGAGTGGTTTCCTGCTTGTCTTGAGTGGTTTCCTGCTTGTCGTCATGAGTGGTTTCCTGCTTGTCGTGAGTGGTTTCCTGCTTGTCGTGAGTGGTTTCCTGCTTGTCGTGAGTGGTTTCCTGCTTGTCGTGAGTGGTTTCCTGTTTGTCGTGAGTGGTTTCCTGTCAATCCACTAAACTGGTACACAGCCTACAGTAGCGCACCCTGACCTTAAACAACAACAACATCTTTCATGACCTACTACTAGCATTGTGACCCTACTCTGAGACTAGAGAGTTGTTCATGAGAAAAACAGCAGCAGACTGTGTGGCTGTATGAGGGAAGAAAGGCATGCGAACAGTTGACTGGTTAGCTTGGAGTGGTGGATCATTTTTGATACACACAGGAAACTGTTGAACGGGGAAAAACCCAGCAGCGTTGCAGTTCTTGACACAAACCGTTGCGCCTGGTACCTACTACCATACCCCGTTCAAAGGCACATAAATATTTTGTCTTGCCCATTCACCCTCTGAATGGTACACATACACAATCCATGTCTCAATTGCCTCGAGGCTTAAAAATCCTTCTTTAACCACCCGTCTCCTCCCCTTCATCTACACTGATTGAAATGGATTTAACAAATGAAATCAATAAAGGGTCATAGCTTTCACCTGGATTCACCTGGTCAGTCTATGTCATGGAAAGAGCAGGTGTCCTTCATGTTTTGTGCTCTCAGTGTAAAATAGATCTCCTGGGAAATGAGTTTCATCAATGCTTCTCTTCTCTAATCACTGTGACGTAAGGTGAAGGTGGTTTATTGGTTGATTTGGCTTGAGTTCCAAGTGTGGAGGTCTAAGCATGGCTGTATCGATCGAGGCTTCCACAGGCCTTCGAAGGTGGTGATGGAGGCTTCCACAGGCATTCTGATGGTGATGATGAAGGCTTCCACAGGCATTCTGATGGTGATGATGGAGGCTTCCACAGGCATTCTGATGGTGATGAAGAAGGCTTCCACAGGCATTCTGATGGTGATGATGGAGGCTTCCACAGGCATTCTGATGGTGGTGATGGAGGCTTCCACAGGCATTCTGATGGTGGTGATGGAGGCTTCCACAGGCATTCTGATGGTGATGCAGGTTGACGTGTGACTGGGGAGGTGTGGTCACTAAGATACAGGCACCAGCTGGTATATAATCTAGAACAGTTCCCCAACCTTCTTTCCCCAGGGCCCCCTTTTTATTGATTTGGTATCATTATTCATTGAGCCTATATTAAATACATCACAAGCTTGGTTGGTAGAACCCTCACAGGCTCACAATACAAAACTCATAAAAACTCAAATTCATTTAACATGTCTGTGCCTGCCCTGTCTGTTTCCCTTCAGATTTAATTAGGATACACGATTTAGCACAATGAAGGCCTCCCGAGTGGCTCTGCGTTCTAAGGCATTGCATCTCAATGCAAGAGGTGTCACTACAGTCCCTGGTTCACGTCAGGCCGTGATTGGGAGTCCCATAGGCACAATTGGTCGGTAGGCCGTCCTTGTAAATAAGATTTTTTTTTTAACTGACTTGCCTCGTTAAAAGGTTATATTTTAAAAAATGTAAGAAATTGAGTAATATATGCTATGATTGATGACACTGATATTCCTCCTATAAAATACTATATTTTGGGTTCTATGTAGAACCCTCTGCGGAAAGGGTTTTACATGGAACCCAAAAGGGTTCTACCTAGAACCAAGAAGGGTTCTGGGGACAGCTGAAGAACTGTTTTAGGTTCTAAGAGTGTATAGGCGATGAGAGAGCAGGGTTATGTAAGAATGTGATTCTCCCTTTGTCAGTTACACAACCCTGCTCGCTCTTTCATCTTTCCTTTCTAAAACTTTAGCCAAATTTGCCAGTCATGTAGGAAGGGCTGGATCTGAGGTCAGTGTAGATGAATGCCTGGTGATTCCCCAGGCCAGGTATTTCCTGGTTTCATCTACCAAACATCCTCTTTTCTTTCCACTTTTATTCAAAACGTCATGTTCTCTGAAGTTCAGTAAGCCCCTTGGTGACTGGCTGCCTGGCTTCCTAGCTCCCCCAGGACCAGAGTGACATACACTGACATGGCCTGGTCCCAGATCTGTGTGTGCTGCCTGGCGTCCTAGCTCCCCCAGGACCAGAGTGACATACACTGACATGGCCTGGTCCCAGATCTGTGTGTGCTGCCTGGCGTCCTAGCTCCCCCAGGACCAGAGTGACATACACTGACATGGCCTGGTCCCAGATCTGTGTGTGCTGCCTGGCGTCCTAGCTCCCCCAGGACCAGAGTGACGTACACTGACATGGCCTGGTCCCAGATCTGTGTGTGCTGTCTGGCGTCCTATCTCCCCCAGGACCAGAGTGACATACACTGACATGGCCTGGTCCCAGATCTGTGTGTGCTGTCTTGCCAACACCCATGACCATTATCACACAGTGATTAAAAGACATCTAGGACCAGCCTAGTATTGAGATGATGGTTAAAAATGATCTAGATACGATATTAAAACACTCTCCAGATAGTTCAAAACATACATTTAATTCAGAGGCTTTATTAACCATCCAGCCTCACTTCCAAACTGGGCACGCCACTTCATTTCAACGTGGATAATTGGATAATTAATATTTGGTAGACATTGATTAATGAGATTTCAACCTTTTATTCATTCACTCTAAACAAAGTCAACCAGAAGTTTGTTGAATTCCCAATGTGTTATCACTATGCTTTCAACCGTGTAAAGAGCACAACCAAATACCAATGGAAAAACAATGTCTGATTTCTGGTTTGAATCGTCATCTAAATGTGTTATCACAGCGCTTTGAACCACTTAAAAGCACAACAAAGTTCAAATGGGAAAACAATGTCTGATATTTTTGATATTTTTTTCAACAACTTAACAACTTAATGTGTTCTCACTGTGCTTCTTCATCTAATAGCACAACCCAATGACCCGGATTGTAGTTGAGATTACATTAAATGTACATGGTGCAAGTGATCCATACCAGTCGAGATTCTGTACAGATTATTACAGCAAATGTGAAGATCTCCACAGACCTGCCATGACCTATGACCTGCGATCTTTAACGTGCACGCTCTCTATTTTTACATAAAAATAAATAGTTCCAGTAACCTCAGAATGTAGCCATGGATGTGTTTCTCACTTTAAGGTTGAATAAATACTGTTACATTAGTTTGTAAGATAACGTTACGCTATTCACTGTATTTCAAAAGTGATATTGAATTGCGTTCGGTTGTCAACGCAACCAAATATCAACATTGAAAGGATAATGCTTGGATAGTTTCATCTTGACTTAATCCTATTCTTTATAGACCGAAATATTCTCATTGATGATACATGACTTATAAAGTATAGTTACATTTCATTTGCTTTGTTAAACCAACCCTTTGTAATGTTTTCGCAACAGTAAATAGATTTAGTTATTAAGAGATCTTTCAATAATCAATCTCCGAATTGTTTATTTAACTCGGCAAGTCAGTTAAGAACAAATTCGTATTTACAATGATGGCCTAGGAACAGTGGGTTAACTGCCTTGTTCAGGGGTAGAATGACAGATGTTTTACCTTGTCAGCTCAGGGATTCGATCTAGCAACCTTGCGGTTACTTGCCCAATGCTCTAACCACTAGATAGTAGTTACTGACAAATATCTAAGCAGGACTGAGCTTGGTTAAAATCCTGGATGGGAGACCAAATGAAAAGCTGTAGATAGATCAACTCTCCAGTAGGAGGTGCTGTAAATAGATCAACTCTCCAGTAGGAGGTGCTGTAGATAGATCAACTCTCCAGTAGGAGGTGCTGTAAATAGATCAACTCTCCAGTAGGAGGTGCTGTAAATAGATCAACTCTCCAGTAGGAGGTGCTGTAAATAGATCAACTCTCCAGTAGGAGGTGCTGTAGATAGATCAACTCTCCAGTAGGAGGTGCTGTAGATAGATCAACTCTCCAGTAGGAGGTGCTGTAGATAGATCAACTCTCCAGTAGGAGGTGCTGTAGATAGATCAACTCTCCAGTAGGAGGTGCTGTAGATAGATCAACTCTCCAGTAGGAGGTGCTGTAGATAGATCAACTCTCCAGTAGGAGGTGCTGTCTAGCTTATTTATTTTCAGATAGAGGATATAACGTTGAAGATCTGACATTTCAGATATTTTATACAAGGTTTGTCTATGTTGAAATTTGGTTACCACGATAACATAATCCTGTGGTTGAAATTCCACCCCTAAAAAAATCTAATGTACAGTATTTTCCACATGGTTTCCACATCACAATACATTGATAATGTTGAAACAAGGTTGATTGAACCAGTTGTTTTTGTTGCCCAGTGGATTGAACCAGTTGTTTTTGTTGCCCAGTGGATTGAACCAGTTGTTTTTGTTGCCCAGTGGATTGAACCAGTTGTTTTTGTTGCCCAGTGGATTGAACCAGTTGTTTTTGTTGCCCAGTGGATTGAACCAGTTGTTTTTGTTGCCCAGTGGACTGAACCAGTTGTTTTTGTTGCCCAGTGGACTGAACCAGTTGTTTTTGTTGCCCAGTGGATTGAACCAGTTGTTTTTGTTGCCCAGTGGACTGAACCAGTTGTTTTTGTTGCCCAGTGGATTGAACCAGTTGTTTTTGTTGCCCAGTGGACTGAACCAGTTGTTTTTGTTGCCCAGTGGATTGAACCAGTTGTTTTTGTTGCCCAGTGGATTGAACCAGTTGTTTTTGTTGCCCAGTGGATTGAACCAGTTGTTTTTGTTGCCCAGTGGACTGAACCAGTTGTTTTTGTTGCCCAGTGGATTGAACCAGTTGTTTTTGTTGCCCAGTGGACTGAACCAGTTGTTTTTGTTGCCCAGTGGACTGAACCAGTTGTTTTTGTTGCCCAGTGGACTGAACCAGTTGTTTTTGTTGCCCAGTGGATTGAACCAGTTGTTTTTGTTGCCCAGTGGATTGAACCAGTTGTTTTTGTTGCCCAGTGGACTGAACCAGTTGTTTTTGTTGCCCAGTGGACTGAACCAGTTGTTTTTGTTGCCCAGTGGATTGAACCAGTTGTTTTTGTTGCCCAGTGGATTGAACCAGTTGTTTTTGTTGCCCAGGGGACATTGAACCAGTTGTTTTTGTTGCCCAGTGGATTGAACCAGTTGTTTTTGTTGCCCAGTGGATTGAACCAGTTGTTTTTGTTGCCCAGTGGACTGAACCAGTTGTTTTTGTTGCCCAGTGGATTGAACCAGTTGTTTTTGTTGCCCAGTGGATTGAACCAGTTGTTTTTGTTGCCCAGTGGATTGAACCAGTTGTTTTTGTTGCCCAGTGGATTGAACCAGTTGTTTTTGTTGCCCAGTGGACTGGGCCGTTATGTCTCCAGTCAGACACTGTCGTAAAACACGTATTCACACCTTCATGTACTGATATGATGTTACTCCTGTCGGTCTTCAGCACTTGGCTGGATAAACACTTCCATGGACACTGATGCAAATGGTAAGAAAATGATCTCTCCCTCTCTCCCGGAATCAACACCCATCCACATGCATGGAAATGAAACTGATTAAATCTTTGGGTGCAACCGAATAGCCTACAGGTTTACTGTTCATTCACAAATGGTACGCTGTCATTACTAAAAAAACACACTATAAAAGGCTGCTCTTCAGGAGAACTAATGACATTGAAGGAGCGGCGGTTTCACAACTAACAATCAACAGTTCTATTGTGTAGTGCTGCTACTGGCTCCAAATTAGATCCAAAATATTTCTGAACCTCCTCAATGGGTCTCTTGTTCAAGTGTCCTTCAGTGATCTCACCGCTTCAGTGCTGCCTGTCCCACAAATGAGTCCATTTCAAACACAGCAAACAATCACATTGATGTGTCCGACTTGATCTGTAACACATGCTGACACAGGGCAGCAGGTAGCCTAGCCGTTAGAACACAAGCTGACACAGGGCAACAGTTAGCCTAGCCGTTAGAACACAAGCTGACACAGGGCAGCAGGTAGCCTATCCATTAGAACACAAGCTGACACAGGGCAACAGGTAGCCTAGCCGTTAGAACACAAGCTGACACAGGGCAGCAGGTAGCCTAGCCGTTAGAACACAAGCTGACACAGGGCAGCAGGTAGCCTAGCCGTTAGAACACAAGCTGACACAGGGCAGCAGGTAGCCTAGCCGTTAGAACACAAGCTGACACAGGGCAACAGTAGCCTAGCCGTTAGAACACAAGCTGACACAGGGCAGCAGGTAGCCTAGCCGTTAGAACACAAGCTGACACAGGGCAACAGTTAGCCTAGCCGTTAGAACACAAGCTGACACAGGGCAGCAGGTAGCCTAGCCGTTAGAACACAAGCTGACACAGGGCAACAGTTAGCCTAGCCGTTAGAACACAAGCTGACACAGGGCAACAGTTAGCCTAGCCGTTAGAACACAAGCTGACACAGGGCAACAGTTAGCCTAGCCGTTAGAACACAAGCTGACACAGGGCAACAGTTAGCCTAGCCGTTAGAACACAAGCTGACACAGGGCAACAGTTAGCCTAGCCGTTAGAACACAAGCTGACACAGGGCAGCAGGTAGCCTAGCCGTTAGAACACAAGCTGACACAGGGCAGCAGGTAGCCTAGCCGTTAGAACACAAGCTGACACAGGGCAACAGGTAGCCTAGCCGTTAGAACACAAGCTGACACAGGGCAGCAGGTAGCCTAGCCGTTAGAACACAAGCTGACACAGGGCAGCAGGTAGCCTAGCCGTTAGAACACAAGCTGACACAGGGCAGCAGGTAGCCTAGCCGTTAGAACACAAGCTGACACAGGGCAGCAGGTAGCCTAGCCGTTAGAACACAAGCTGACACAGGGCAGCAGGTAGCCTAGCCGTTAGAACACAAGCTGACACAGGGCAGCAGGTAGCCTAGCTGTTAGAACACAAGCTGACACAGGGCAGCAGGTAGCCTAGCCGTTAGAACACAAGCTGACACAGGGCAACAGTTAGCCTAGCCGTTAGAACACAAGCTGACACAGGGCAGCAGGTAGCCTAGCTGTTAGAACACAAGCTGACACAGGGCAGCAGGTAGCCTAGCCGTTAGAACACAAGCTGACACAGGGCAGCAGGTAGCCTAGCCGTTAGAACACAAGCTGACACAGGGCAGCAGGTAGCCTAGCCGTTGGAACACAAGCTGACACAGGGCAGCAGGTAGCCTAGCCGTTAGAACACAAGCTGACACAGGGCAGCAGGTAGCCTAGCCATTGGAACACAAGCTGACACAGGGCAGCAGGTAGCCTAGCCATTGGAACACAAGCTGACACAGGGCAGCAGGTAGCCTAGCCGTTAGAACACAAGCTGACACAGGGCAGCAGGTAGCCTAGCCGTTGGAACATAAGCTGACACAGGGCAGCAGGTAGCCTAGCCGTTAGAATACAAGCTGACACAGGGCAGCAGGTAGCCTAGCCGTTAGAACACAAGCTGACACAGGGCAGCAGGTAGCCTAGCCGTTAGAACACAAGCTGACACAGGGCAGCAGGTAGCCTAGCCGTTAGAGAGTTGTACCATTACCTAAAAGGTTGCTGGTTGGAATACCCAAGGTGAAAAATCTGTCGATCTGTCCTTGAGCAAGGCACATAACCGAAATTTGCTCCAGGGGTGTTGTCCTATTTTGGCTGACCCTGTAAAACAACAAATGTCACTGCACTTATCAGGTGTATAAAACTATTTTTTCCCAGAAGTATTTTTCTACACCCGCGATAACATCTCCTAAATATGTGTATGCGACCAATAACATTTGATTTGAGATGTAAATTGACCGAGAGCTGTGTTTAGTAAATGGGTTATCTTTAAAAGCTTCCAACCTACTTCACTTGAGGAGACCAGGCTTGCTAAACATAACCCGAAGCGCTCAAGTAGACCCTTGAATGTCCAACACAAGTACACTTCAACTCACTATTCTCCATTACAACGGGGCTCCCGAGTAGCGCAGCGGTCTAAGGCACTCAGTGCTAGAGGTGTCACTACAGACCCTGGTTCGATTTCAGGCTGTATCACAACCGGCTGCGATTGGGAGTCCCATAGGGCGGTGCACTATTGGCCCAGCGGCATCGGGGGTAGGCCGTCCGGGGTAGCCTAGTGGTTAGAGCGTTGTACTAGTAACAGGAAGGTTGCAAGTTCAAACCCCCGAGCTGACAAGGTCCAAATCTGTTGTTCTGCCCCTGAACAGGCCGTCATTGAAAATAAGAATTTGTTAACTGAATTTCTTGGTTAAATAAAGGTAAAATAAAAAAATAGGCCGTCATTATAAGTAAGAATTTGTTCATAACTGACTTACCTAGTTAAATAAATAAAAAATAGGAGATAATCAGAGATCTTGTCTATGTCTCTTTCGGACATTCAAGAGGTTGAGCCATATGGAACCTGATAACCTTTCAATAAGAAGGGAGACAGGCTTTACAGTACCGTGGGCTGCCATTGGTATGGTGTTGAGCTTCAGGGCCCATTTAACTTGACTTTACAGGCTACACACATCACCTGGAATGCAGGCTGCGGTATTCTTTCCTATTCAGCAGACAAAAACATGGCTCTGGGCTTATGACAATGACAGCTCAAAGAACCACGCAGTTCCTGAAACAAGGGTACCTGTGCTGAGACAATGGCAAACGTGAAGTCATCCAGGGGGAAAGAATGAGATCATTTGGAACAAAACCTATCTACAGTAAATCAGTGAAATGTGTAGTAAAACCGTACTTGTATTCGGCCGATCTGCAATTAGGCATGGAAACCCGTCATATAAAATAAATAATTTTCTAAAAAAGCAGAAAGACCGTTTACCTGAACTCACAAATCCTATTTACAGTGTTGTAATAATGACATTACTGATGCCCTAGTCATGATGACGGATGATTTAAAAAAAAAACTTCATACTACAACACACACACTATTGCTTAAAGGGATGATAAAGGTTATTAAAGGGTCACCCAAGTCTGTGGACAAGGTATGACTGTAATCACTGCTTTGGTTAGTTTCCCTGGCACTGTTCCACATGCTAACAGTTGAGCATTTTTGGCACAAATCCCATTCAAGTCAGGGGACCGATATTAGCATTTTCCGCGGCATCATGTCCAATTAATCCAAAAGTATCTCAAATTGATTGTGAAGCTCAACAACATCACTTATAGATATTTTTTTTTATAATGATGCACAATTTTTTTAAATATCGGTCCCATGACTTGAATCGGGGCTCCCGAGTGACGCAGCGGTCTAAGGCACTGCATCTCAGCGCTAGAGGCGTGCGTCACTACAGACCGTTGTTCAAATCCAGGCTGAATCACAACTGGCCGTGATTGGGTGGCGTACAACGGGCTCAGCGCCGTTCTGGGGAAGGCCGGGGAAGGCCGTCATTGTAAATAAGAATCTGTTCTTAACTGATTTGCCTAGTTAAATAAAGGTTAAATAAATAAATGAGATCTATGCCACAAATGCTGCATGAGAATCACATGACCCAAGGCCATTTCCATGTAAAAGGACCCATTCAACCCAACATGTGAATGAGTCCTTTCAAATTGGGTGTCAAATGAAAGCTAAGCTAAGCTATTATAATACTTTATACAGATCAGACAATAGGGGAAGCTATTATAATACTTTATACAGATCAGACCATAGGGGAAGCTATTATAATACTTTATACAGATCAGACCATAGAGGAAGCTATTATAATACTTTATACAGATCAGACAATAGGGGAAGCTATTATAATACTTTATACAGATCAGACCATAGAGGAAGCTATTATAATACTTTATACAGATCAGACCATAGGGGAAGCTATTATAATACTTTATACAGATCAGACCATAGAGGAAGCTAGTATAATACTTTATACAGATCAGACAATAGGGGAAGCTATTATAATACTTTATACAGATCAGACCATAGAGGAAGCTATTATAATACTTTATACAGATCAGACCATAGGGGAAGCTATTATAATACTTTATACAGATCAGACCATAGAGGAAGCTATTATAATACTTTATACAGATCAGACCATAGAGGAAGCTATTATAATACTTTATACAGATCAGACCATAGAGGAAGCTATTATAATACTTTATACAGATCAGACCATAGAGGAAGCTATTATAATACTGTATACAGATCAGAGAGGAAGCTATTATAATATTTTATACAGATCAGACCATAGAGGATGCTATTATAATACTGTATACAGATCAGACAATAGGGGAAGCTATTATAATACTGTATACAGATCAGACCATAGAGGAAGCTATTATAATACTGTATACAGATCAGAGGGGAAGCTATTATAATACTGTATACAGATCAGACCATAGAGGAAGCTATTATAATACTGTATACAGATCAGACCATAGAGGAAGCTATTATAATACTGTATACAGATCAGACCATAGAGGAAGCTATTATAATACTGTATACAGATCAGACCATAGAGGAAGCTATTATAATACTATATACAGATCAGACCATAGAGGAAGCTATTATAATACTGTATACAGATCAGAGAGGAAGCTATTATAATACTGTATACAGATCAGAGACGAAGCTATTATAATACTGTATATGCCAGTTTGGATTTGGCTTCGCTCCAATCACATCGAGAGCATAGGCTCACTCATCAACTCACCATCAGTACGACCAAGAATATGACTTTCGCGAAGCGGATCCTGTGTTCTGCCTTTCACTCAGGACAACGGAATGGATCCCAGCCGGCGACCCCAAAAAGCGACTTCGAAAAAGGGGAAAACGAAGCGGTCTTCTGGTCAGACTCCGGAGACGGGCACATCGTGCACCACTCCCTAGCATTCTCCTCGCCAATGTCCAGTCTCTTGACAACAAGGTTGATGAAATCCCGAGCAAGGGTAGCATTCCAGAGGGACATCAGAGACTGTAACGTTCTTAGCTTCACGGAAACATGGCTCACTGGAGAGACGCTATCGGAGACGTTGCAGCCAGCTGGTTTCTCCACGCATCGCACCGACAGAAACAAACATCTTTCTGGTAAGAAGAGGGACGGGGGCGTATGCTTTATGGTTAACGTGACGTGGTGTGGCCAAAACAACATACAGGAACTCAAGTCCTCAAGTCCTGATTTAGAATTCCTCACAATCAAATGTAGACCGCATTATCTGCCAAGGGAATTCTCTTCAATTATAATCACAGCCGTATATATTCCCCCCCAAGCAGACACATCGATGGCTCTGAACGAACTTTATTTGACTCTTTGCAAACTGGAATCCATTTATCCGGAGGCTGCATTCATTGTAGCTGGTGATTTTAACAAGGCTAATCTGAAAACAAGACTCCCTAAATTGTATCAGCATATCGGTTGCGCAACCAGGGCTGGAAAAACCTTGGATCATTGCTATTCCAACTTCCGCGACGCATATAAGGCCCTGCCTCGCCCTCCTTTCGGAAAAGCTGACCACGACTCCATTTTGTTGATCCCTGCCTACAGACAGAAACTAAAACAAGAAGCTCCTGCGCTGAGGTCTGTTCAACGCTGGTCCGACCAATCTGGTTCCACACTCCAAGACTGCTTCCATCACGTGGACTGGGATATGTTCCGTATTGCGTCAGACGACAACATTGACGAATACGCTGATTCGGTGTGCGAGTTCATTAGAACGTGCGTTGAAGATGTCGTTCCCATAGCAACGATTAAAACATTCCCAAACCAGAAACCGTGGATTGATGGCAGCATTCGCGTGAAACTGAAAGCGCGAACCACTGCTTTTAATCAGGGCAAGGTGACTGGAAACATGACCGAATACAAACAGTGTAACTATTCCCTCCGCAAGGCAATCAAACAAGCTAAGCGTCAGTATAGAGACAAAGTAGAATCTCAATTCAACGGCTCAGACACAAGAGGTATGTGGCAGGGTCTACAGTCAATCACAGATTACAAAAAGAAAACCAGCCCCGTCGCGGACCAGGATGTCTTGCTCCCAGGCAGACTAAATAACTTTTTTGCCCGCTTTGAGGACAATACAGTGCCACTGACACTGCCCGCAACTAATACATGCGGACTCTCCTTCACTGCAGCCGACGTGAGGAAAACATTTAAACGTGTCAACCCTCGCAAGGCTGCAGGCCCAGACGGTGTCCCCAGCCGCGCCCTCAGAGTATGCGCAGACCAGCTGGCTGGTGTGTTTACGGACATATTCAATCAATCCCTATCCCAGTCTGTTGTTCCCACATGCTTCAAGAGGGCCACCATTGTTCCTGTTCCCAAGAAAGCTAAGGTAACTGAGCTAAACGACTAGCACTCACTTCCGTCATCATGAAGTGCTTTGAGAGACTAGTCAAGGACCATATCACCTCCACCCTACCTGACACCCTAGACCCACTCCAATTTGCTTACCGCCCAAATAGGTCCACAGACGATGCAATCTCACCACCCTGCACACTGCCCTAACCCATCTGGACAAGAGGAATACCTATGTGAGAATGCTGTTCATCGACTACAGCTCGGCATTTAACACCATAGTGCCCTCCAAGCTCGTCACCAAGCTCGAGACCCTGGGCCTCGACCCCGCCCTGTGCAACTGGGTACTGGACTTCCTGACGGGCCGCCCCCAGGTGGTGAGGGTAGGCAACAACATCTCCACCCCGCTGATCCCCAACAGTGGTGTGGGGGCTGTGCTTTGGCAAAGTGGGTGGGGTTATATCCTTCCTGTTTGGCCCTGTCCGGGGGTGTCCTCGGATGGGGCCACAGTGTCTCCTGACCCCTCCTGTCTCAGCCTCCAGTATTTATGCTGCAGTAGTTTATGTGTCGGGGGGCTGGAGTCAGTTTGTTATATCTGGAGTGCTTCTCCTGTCCTATTCGGTGTCCTGTGTGAATCTAAGTGTGTGTTCTCTAATTCTCTCCTTCTCTCTTTCTTTCTCTCTCTCGGAGGACCTGAGCCCTAGGACCATGCCCCAGGACTACCTGACATGATGACTCCTTGCTGTCCCCAGTCCACCTGGCCATGCTGCTGCTCCAGTTTCAACTGACCTGAGCCCTAGGACCATGCCCCAGGACTACCTGACATGATGACTCCTTGCTGTCCCCAGTCCACCTGGCCATGCTGCTGCTCCAGTTTCAACTGTTCTGCCTGACTATTATTCGACCATGCTGGTCATTTATGAACATTTGAACATCTTGGCCATGTTCTGTTATAATCTCCACCCGGCACAGCCAGAAGAGGACTGGCCACCCCACATAGCCTGATTCCTCTCTAGGTTTCTTCCTAGGTTTTGGCCTTTCTAGGGAGTTTTTCCTAGCCACCGTGCTTCTACACCTGCATTGCTTGCTGTTTGGGGTTTTAGGCTGGGTTTCTGTACAGCACTTTGAGATATCAGCTGATGTACGAAGGGCTATATAAATAAATTTGATTTGATTTGATTTGAACACTGGGGCCCCACAAGGGTGCGTTCTGAGCCCTCTCCTGTACTCCCTGTTCACCCACGACTGCGTGGCCATGCACGCCTCCAACTCTATCATCTAGTTTGCGGACGACACAACAGTGGTAGGCTTGATTACCAACAACGACGAGACGGCCTACTGGGAGGAGGTGAGGGCCCTTGGAGTGTGGTGTCAGGAAAATAACCTCACACTCAACGTCAACAAAACTAAGGAGATGATTGTGGACTTCAGGGGAACACCCCCCTATCCACATCGATGGAACAGTAGTTGAGAGGGTAGTAAGTTTTAAGTTCCTCGGCGTACACATCACAGACAAACTGAATTGGTCCACCCACACAGACAGCATCGTGAAGAAGGCGCAGCAGCGCCTCTTCAACCTCAGGGGGCTGAAGAAATTCGGCTTGTCACCAAAAGCACTCACAAACTTCTACAGATGCACAATCGAGAGCATCCTGTCGGGCTGTATCACCGCCTGGTACGGCAACTGCTCCACCCACAACCGTAAGGCTCTCCAGAGGGTAGTGAGGTCTGCACAACGCATCACCGGGGGCAAACTACCTGCCCTCCAGGACACCTACACCACCTGATGTCACAGGAAGACCATAAAGATCATCAAGGACAACAACCACCCGAGCCACTGCCTGTTCACCCCGCTATCATCCAGAAGGCGAGGTCAGTACAGGTGCATCAAAGCTGGGACCGAGAGACTGAAAAACAGCTTCTATCTCAAGGCCATCAGACTGTTAAACAGCCACCACTAACATTGAGAGGCTGCTGCCAACACACTGACTCAACTCCAGCCACTTTAATAATGGGAATTGATGGGAAATGATGTAAAATATATCACTAGCCACTTTAAACAATGCTACCTAATATAATGTTTACATACCCTACATTATCTCATATGTATACGTATATACTGTACTCTATATCATCTACTGCATCCTTATGTAATACATGTATCACTAGCCACTTTAACTATGCCACTTTGTTTACATACTCATCTCATATGTATATACTGCACTCAATACCATCTACTGTATCTTGCCTATGCCGCTCTGTACCATCACTCATTCATATATCTTTATGTACATATTCTTTATCCCCTTACACTTGTGTCTATAAGGTAGTAGTTTTGGAATTGTTAGCTAGATTACTTGTTGGTTATTACTGCATTGTCGGAACTAGAAGCACAAGCATTTCGCTACACTCGCACTAACATCTGCTAACCATGTGTATGTGACAAATACAATTTGATTTTGATTTGATTTGACAGAAACTGGTAGTTCATCTCCTTGTGTTGTTGTCCTCCGGTGACAAGCTAGCTAGCTAAAATTGTCCATTTCCTAAATTAGCCATGGATGGAGATATGGATTTGAACTTGTGATTTTACTTAATTCTACATATTGATATTGATACATATTGATTATTATTTATTTTTTTACAATTAAAAATAAAATTGGCGCCGGAGAAGAAGGCTGATGTTTTACGTGTCCCCAACCGATTGCGTTTTTTGTTTGTTATTTCACATTGTTTGTAAATAAAAATAAAAACTTATTTTGCACATAATGTTGCCGCTACCATCTCTTATGACTGAAAACAACTTCTGGACATCAGGACTGCGATTACTCACCATGGACTGGCAGAATTATGTTTTTCCTTGAACGAGTCTGACGTGAATGATATACTGCTTTCTTGGGAACAGGCCCAGATCCCCGTGATTTGCGTGAAGAGGAGGCAGAGAAAAAGGGGCCGGAGGGTGGGCTGTCTTCTGAGAATTCGTAGGCGATTGAATAAACCCCCACTTCCTTCCATTCTGCTAGCAAAAGTTCAATCTTTGGAGAATAAAATCAATGACCTTTGCGCAAGATTAAACTACCAACGGGACATTCAAAACTGTAATATCTTATACTTCATGGAGTCGTGGCTGAACGACGACACTATCAACATACAGCTGGCTGGTTATACTCTGTACCGGCAGGATAGAACAGCAGCGTCTGGTAAGACCAGGGGTGGCGGACTATGTATTTTTTGTAAATAATAGGAAGTCTCGAACTAGTTCTTGCCTGAGGTAGTGCATCTCTTGATAAACTGTAGACAACACTATCTACCTAGAGGGTTTTCATCTGTATTTTTCGTAGCTGTTTACATACCACCACAGACTGAGGCTGGCACTAAGACAGCATTGAATGCATATGAGAGCACCAGCTGTTCCAGAAGACTGTGTGATCACGCTCTCCGCAGCCGATGTGAGTAAGACCTTTAACTTCTTCGATATAGGGGGCGCTCTTTTAATTTTTGGATAAAAAAACGTTCCTGTTTTAAACAAGATATTTTGTCACGAAAAGATGCTCGACTATGCATATAATTGACAGCATTGGAAAGAAAACACTCTGACGTTTCCAAAACTGCAAAGATATTATCTGTGAGTGCCACAGAACTGATGCTACAGGCGAAACCAAGATGAAATTTCAAACAGGAAATGCCCCAGATTTTGAAGGCGCTGTGTTCCAATGTCTCCTTATATGGCTGTGAATGCGCCAGGAATGAGCTTACACTTTCTGTAGTTTCCCTAAGGTGTCTGCAGCATTGTGACGTATTTGTAGGCATATCATTGGAAGATTGACCATTTTACACTACATCTACCAGGTGCTCGCTTGGTGTCCTCCGTCTCAATTATTGCGTAATCTCCAGCTGCGTGTATTTTTCCATTTGCTTCCGAGGAGAAACCCAACTGCCATGAATGATTTATCATCGAATAGATATGTGAAAAACACCTTGAGGATTGATTCTAAACAACGTTTGCCATGTTTTTGTCGATATTCTGGAGTTAATTTGGAAAAAAGTTTGGCGTGGGAATGACTGAATTTTCTGGGTTTTTTCTTAGCCAAACGTGATGAACAAAACGGAGCGATTTCTCCTACACAAATAATATTTTTGGAAAAACTGAACATTTGCTATCTAAAAGTCTCCTCATTGAAAACATCCGAAGGTAAATTATTTTATTTTAATGCTTTTCTTGTTTTTGTGAAAATGTTTCCTGCTGAATGCTAGGCTTAATGCTATGCTAGCTATCAATACTCTTACACAAATGCTTGTGTAGCTATGGTTGAAAAGCATATTTTGAAAATCTGAGATGACAGTGTTGTTAACAAAAGGCTAAGCTTGTGAGTGAATATATTTCTTTCATTTCATTTGCGATTTTCATGAATAGTTAACGTTGCGTTATGGTAATGAGCTTGAGGCTATGATTACGCTCCCGGATACGGGATTGCTCGACGCAAGAAGTTAAACAGGTCAACATTCACAAGGCGGCAGGGCCAGACAGATTACCAGGACGTGTAATGCGCTGATCAACTGGTAAGTGTCTCCACTGACATTTTCAACCTCTCCCTGTCTGAGTCTGTAATACCAACATGTTTTAAGCAGACCACCATAGTCCCTGTGCCCAAGAATACTAAGGTAACCTGCCTAAATGACTACCGACCGGTAGCACTCATGTCTGTAGCCATGAAGTGCTTTGAAAGGCTGGTCAAGGCTCACATCAATACCATTATCCCAGAAACCATAGACCCACTCCAATCTGCATACCGCCCCAACAGATCCACAGATGATGCAATCTCTATTGCACTCCACACTGCCCTTTCCCACCTGGACAAAAGGAAAACCTGTGTGAGAATGCTATTCATTGACTACAGCTCAGCGTTCAACACAATAGTGCCCTCAAAGCTCATCAACAAGCTAAGGACCCTGGGACTAAACACCTCCCTCTGCAACTGGGTTCTGGACTTCCTGACGGGCTGCCCCCAGGTGGTAAGGGTAGGTAACAACACATCTGCCACGCTGATCCTCAACACAGGGTTCCCTCAGGGGTGCGTGCTCAGTCCCCTCCTGTACTCTCTGTTTACTCATGACTGCACGGCCAGGCACAACTCCAACACCATCATTAAGTTTGCCAATGACATAACAGTGGTAGGCCTGACCACCGACAACAACGAGACAGCCTATATGGAGGTGGTCAGAGACCTGGCTGTGTGGTGCCAGGACAACAACCTCTCCCTCAATGTGATCAAGACAAAGGAAATTATTGTGGACTACTGGAAAAAGAGGACCGAGCACGCCCCCATTCTCATCGACAGTCTCGAAGAGGGCACGACAAAACCTATTCCCCCTCAGGAGACTGAAAAGATTTGGCATGGGTCCTCGGATCCTCAAAAGGTTCTACAGCTGCACAATCGAGAGCATCCTGACTGGTTGCATCACTAACTGGTATGGCAACTGCTCGGCCTCCGACCGCAAGGCACTACAGAGGGTAGTGCGAACGGCCCAGTACATCACTGTGGCCAAGCTTCCTGCCATCCAGGACCTCTATACCAGGCAGTGTCAGAGGAAGGCCCTGAAAATTGTCAAAGACTCCAGCCACCCTAGTCATAGACTGCTCTCTCTGCTAACGCACGGCAAGCGGTACAGGAGCGCCAAGTCTTGGTCCAAGAGGCTTATAAACAGCTTCTACCCCCCAAGCCATAAAACTCCTGAACATCTAATCAAATGGCTAAACAGACTATTTGCATTTCCCCCCTCTTGTACACCGCTGCTACTCTCTGTTGTTATCATCTATGCATAGTCACTTTAATAACTCTACCTACATGTACATATTACCTCAACTAACCCCGCACATTGACTCTGTACCGATACCCCACCTGTATATAGTCTCATGATTGTTATTTTACTGCTGCTCTTTAATTACTTGCTACTTTTATTTCTTATTCTAATCAGTATTTTTTTAAAACTGCATTGTTGGTTAGGGGCTCGTAAGTAAGCATTTCACTGTAAGGTCTACATACACCTGTTGTATTCGGCGCATGTGACTAATACAATTTGATTTGATTATAATGGCAATTCTGATCCAACCATAAAATACATTGTGCCCCTGGACTGAGAGGATGGAAGTTCAATATGTAGCTAGATGTAGAAGGCTAATGTTAACTAGCTAACTTTGCCCATGAAGTTAGGTTAGAAATCAAGCATTTTATACAGGTAGCCTAGGACAACAACAAATAAAAGTGTGTACTGTATGACAGAGTGACAGACCGTTTTGCCAACATGAAAGAGAGAAGGATGGCATTGGTGTTTCTCAACAAGTAGGGTGAGTCAACATCTTTTTCTACTTGCACAAACGCACCCCCCCCCCCACCCCACCCCCACACACACACAGAGAAAACATCACCATGGAAAGTCACATCATATTTAACTTGTTGATTGGACTAAATTGTGATTGGTATTTTTTGTCACTGTATTAGATGAAGTGTAGGTGATTTGATGATGTTGATGTATAGTATAGTGGAGGCAGCTCCTGTTTTCTTTGTGACCTACAGTAACTCTCTGTGGTTCTAAATCAATAGTTGTTCAGTGGTCTGAAAATGTCAGAAACATTAACTTGCTTGACCTGCTGTAGGTCCTTCAACGGTTTGTTACAAGCAATATGCTTTGTGGACTTAACTGGACAGATGTTGCTCTCTGGTTTTGTGACGAAACAAAAGGTGTGGTTGAATTTATTCTGCCAGTGTGTCTTCTTACTGTCTCTGCCTTTAGGCCTGTATATCACGGTGTCAAGGCAGATGAACTAACAGTTTATAGAGCAAACAACGCAATTATCACAACACAAAGGTTGTAATATGGCTTTTTTTTCTGGCTTTCCCATTGATTTTACCCACGCAAGTCACTGTCTGTAACTGATGATCTGTCTGATAGTAGTTTGTCTCGTTACTAACCACTGTCTGTAACTGATGATCTGTCTGATAGTAGTGTGTCTTGTTACTAACCACTGTCTGTAACTGATGATCTGTCTGATAGTAGTGTGTCTTGTTACTAACCACTGTCTGTAACTGATGATCTGTCTGATAGTAGTGTGTCTTGTTACTAACCACTGTCTAACTGATGATCTGTCTGATAGTAGTTTGTCTCGTTACTAACCACTGTCTGTAACTGATGATCTGTCTGATAGTAGTGTGTCTTGTTACTAACCACTGTCTGTAACTGATGATCTGTCTGATAGTAGTGTGTCTTGTTACTAACCACGGTCTGTAACTGATGATCTGTCTGATAGTAGTGTGTCTTGTTACTAACCACTGTCTGTAACTGATGATCTGTCTGATAGTAGTGTGTCTCGTTACTAACCACTGTCTGTAACTGATGATCTGTCTGATAGTAGTGTGTCTCGTTACTAACCACTGTCTGTAACTGATGATCTGTCTGATAGTAGTTTGTCTCGTCACTAACCACTGTCTGTTACTGATGATCTGTCTGATAGTAGTGTGTCTCGTCACTAACCACTGTCTGTTACTGATGATCTGTCTGATAGTAGTGTGTCTCGTCACTAACCACTGTCTGTTACTGATGATCTGTCTGATAGTAGTGTGTCTTTACCAACCACTGTCTGTAACTGATGATCTGTCTGATAGTAGTTTGTCTTTACCAACCACTGTCTGTAACTGATGATCTGTCTGATAGTAGTTTGTCTCGTTACCAACCACTGTCTGTAACTGATGATTTGTCTTATAATTAGAACATGTCACTTTTCAGACAGAAACTAAATGTACAAGGTGCTGTGAGTTAAACTAATCATCATACACCAACTACATAACTTGCAGACCCACGAGTGGAACATCACATACTGGGTGATACGTTTCCATTCCCCGAAATAGACACGACCGTGTGAGAACCGTCCAGTCGATTTGAGCTGCCATGTGACGTCGTATTGTTAACACACTGGAACGCTATCGCTCTCCGCACCTTGTTCAATATTCTGAATAAACTGTTCAAGTTGGCACAGAAGAATGCCTTAGCAGTTTTCACGTTTTTAGTTTCCTTTGTAACAATTTAATTTAATTTATTTCACCTTTAGTAGCTAGTTGAGAACAAGTTCTCATTTACAACTGCGACCTGTCCAAGATAAATAGTTATAAATGGATAGGATTAGTGCATAGACTACCCCACAGCACAGTCGCATGAGTGTTGAAGATTTTCATTATGTAATTCAAAAAACATATTTATATGACCAAGTACCAACCTGTCTCCACCTATTTTGATAGCGTCCCTTATGATCGTTATGTAATAACATAATCATAATAACGTTAGGCTACTGTCCGACTTGAATCAGTTGTTCCCTAATCGTCAGCTCATGTCTGTCCTATTTCCAATTAACTTGTCTTTCTTCAAAAACAACGGGCAAATCCAGTACCAGGAACGCGAAGCAGAAATCAATCTGCCGCTCAATGACGATGTCTGTGGTCTCGACGTGGACAACACCTACCGTGGCGGAAGCTGCGGGTAGCTATGCTGTCGAGTATATCATTTCCACGGCGCACTCACAGAAGACAAAATTCGGCCGAATGTCCACATCATCGTCTTCGATAGTAAAGAAGTCCGTGGGGAAAGGTAGACAAGACTGGAAGAGGAGAAGCGGTTGTCGGAGTTGTCAAAACGAAGGCAGAGGAGCACTGAGCACATGGAATGTCTGCTGGCTGACTTGTTGCGTCGAGCATCTGCGAGCGCAGTGGGCAGTGGCTTATTCCCGCTTCCTCCTGCGTTGTTTTGTGTGTCCTACTAACTGTAGCCTTTACGATCCAAGGACCTGCACCAAGGACATCACTGACATTCATTCGTACAGAGAGCGCTCATTATTCATATCTTGTGTATGTATACATTTAAAAAAATCCAGAATCATGTTGGCTAAACAACATAATATTAGGCACTATAGGCCTAGTCCAAATATGGATAGCTTACGGCATTATACATTATGTGGGCTGAGAGGTTTTTGCTAAACCCTAGACCCGACATGTTCATTCAATTATGAAAATTAAAACATGCAAATTGACTTACACAATTCGAAGAACACAGAAAATGTCCATTCCCATATTAAAAAGCATGTGCACTGTGTTGTGGAACAAAGGGGCCTTTCATAATAAAACTGATGGAGGGAGGAAGCCAGCACCTGATTAGAAGGGGGTTATGGCTAAGGGGGGGTATGGAGTCCACGTGCTTCACGTTGGCTGTGGTCAGATGGGAGGAAAGAGTGAGGAGCTGTCTTGAATTCCAATCATGTGCGTTTTAACCTGACTTTAACCTGACTTTAACCTGACTCCATCTTTACCGCCTATGATCTGAAGACACAGTGGAACCACCATAAAAAAAGGAATCGTATTACGGAAGTGGTCAGATGACGCGGTTGCTAAGCTACGGGACTGTTTTGCTAGCACAGACTGGAATATGTTCCCGGGATTCTTCCTGATGGCATTGAGGAGTACACCACATCAGTCACTGGATTCATCAATAAGTGCATCGATTACTTCGTCCCCACAGTGACTGTACGTACATACCCCAACCAGAGGCCATGGATTACAGGCAACATCTGCATTGAGCTAAAGGAGCAGGACTCTAACCCGGATGCTTATAAGAAATCCCGCTATGCCATCCAACGAACCATCAAACAGGCAACACGTCAATACAGGAATAAGATTGAATCCTACTACACCGGCTACGACGCTCGTCAGATTGGGCAGGGCTCGCAAACTATTACGGACTAGAGGTCGACTGATTAATCGGAATGGCCGATTAATTAGGGCCGATTTCAAGTTTTCATAACAATCGGTCATCTGACTTTTTGGACACTGATTATGGCGATCACATTGCAATCCACGAGGAAACTGCGTGGCAGGCTGACTTCCTGTTACGGCAGGCTGACTTCCTGTTACGGCAGGCTGACTTCCTGTAACGTCAGGCTGACTTCCTGTAACGACAGGCTGACTTCCTATTACGACAGGCTGACCTCCTGTTACGGCAGGCTGACCTCCTGTTACGGCAGGCTGACCACCTGTTACGGCAGGCTGAATTCCTGTTACGGCAGGCTGACTTCCTGTTACGGCAGGCTGACTTCCTGTTACGGCAGGCTGACTTCCTGTTACGGCAGGCTGACTTCCTGTTACGGCAGGCTGACTTCCTGTTACGGCAGGCTGACCACCTGTTACGGCAGGCTGACCACCTGTTACGGCAGGCTGACCACCTGTTACGGCAGGCTGACCTCCTGTTACGGCAGGCTGACTTCCTGTTACGGCAGGCTGATCACCTGTTACGGCAGGCTGACCACCTGTTACGGCAGGCT
Source organism: Oncorhynchus tshawytscha (assembly GCF_018296145.1). NCBI lineage: Eukaryota > Metazoa > Chordata > Actinopteri > Salmoniformes > Salmonidae > Oncorhynchus > Oncorhynchus tshawytscha. Next base: position 8,298,757 of record NC_056429.1, on the reverse strand, counting down.
GACCACCTGTTGACGGCAGGCTGACCACCTGTTACGGCAGGCTGACTTCCTGTTACGGCAGGCTGACCACCTGTTACGGCAGGCTGACTTCCTGTTACGGCAGGCTGACCACCTGTTACCCGAGTGCAGCGTCAAAAGGACCTTGAGGCTGCAAGGAGACAAGGTAAGTTGCTAGCTAGCATTAAACTTATCATAAAAAAACAACCAATCTTAACATAATCACTAGTTAACTACACATGGTTGATGATATTACTAGGTTAACTAGCTTGTCCTGCGTTGCATGTAATCAATGCGGTGCCTGTTAATTTATCATCGTATCACAGCCTATTTCAACTTCGCCAAACAGGTGGTGATTTAGCAAAAGCGCATTCGCGAAAAAAACACAATCGTTGCACAAATGTACCTAACCGTAAACATCAATGTATTTCTTAAAATCAATACACAGAAGTATATATTTTTAAACCTGCATATTTAGTTAAAAGAAATTCATGTTCGCAGGCAATATTAACTAGGGAAATTGTGTCACTTCTTTTGTGTTCCGTGCAAGCAGAGTCAGGGTATATGCAAAAGTTTGGGCCTGGCTCGTTGCGAACTGTGTGAAGACCATAATTAATTTTCCAGAATTTTACATAATTATGACCATAACATTAAAGGTTGTGCAATGTAACAGCAATATTTAGACTTAGGGATGCCACCCGTTAGATAAAATACGGAACGGTTCTGTATTTCACTGAAAGAATAAACATTTTGTTTTAGAAATGATTGTTTCCGGATTTGACCATATAAATGACCAAAGGCTTGTATTTCTGTGTTTATTATATTATTTTTAAGTCTGATTTGATATTTGATATTGCAGTCTGACTGAGCGGTGGTAGGCACCAGCAGGCTCGTAAACATTCATTCAAACAGCACTTTCCTGCGTTTGCCAGTAGCTCTTAGCAATGCTTGAAGCACAGCGCTGTTTACAAGCCTAGAAACTCCCGAGATTAGGATGGCAATACTAAAGTGCCTATAAGAACATCCAATAGTCAAAGGTATAAAAAAATATACAAATGATAGTTTATGCTGGTAACGGGTATCACCAGCCAGCTTCAGTCCACACCGCACCAGGAGTATGGAGTTGAGAGTGTGCAGTGACATTCTACTTCTTAACTTTGACTTGAACACACTCATTTGGCTGAACAGCCGTTCAACCTCCACATTTGAGTGTGGCAAGGAGAGGACAGCGAGTGCAGCTTTGCACAATTCCTCATAAGGATGAGAGTCCGTGTAGTTATTCACTTCAAAACCCGACTTTCAGTTGAGTCCCACCTAAACAGATGGATGTTTCTCCATTGGGAAACAATTGTATCACTTGTTTGAGGCTGGTACTTCAGTAGCTCAGCTACTTTAATCATTTCAGTGGTGTCTTTATTGTGCTTTAGTGTTTCCTTAACACTGAACAAGGCCATGTTTCACAGGGATTCTAGGTTGTCTGGGAGCCTTGCTTGCAGCTGCTTGCTTAAAGCAACAACGTAGTTGATGCACTGTCTCCGAATGACCTTTTTGTCCTCTGGCGTGAGACTGAGTTGGTACACCGTGCTCTCGAAAAGGTACTGAAGGTATTGTGATGGACTGAGATGTCCATCAATGGCATCTTTCAGGACATCCATTTTTGCCATAAGGTTGACTACTCTGCTGCAAATTGGATGTTAAGAGGTGTACCAGATTGTCCAAAAGCTTGACAGGATCTGTTTGCTCCTCCCTCAAATAACTTCACTGCAACTTGTACGTCAGACAGGATTGATTTCCAGAATGTCAGGTAGACATAGTTTGTCTTGTCCATGTACCTGGCGTGGAGCACAACCACCATGTAGCAATGCTCACTGGCATTGGTCAGTTCTTCCCATTGGCTCAATATACGAGTTACCGCAGCCTCAATCGATAGCCAGCGTGTGGCAAACACTTTGGTGATCTGCAGGGGTTTCTGGCCACAATTAATGGTGGAATACACCACTTTGTACGCACCGTACCGTTTTTGGGGAAATAGAAAACCAGTTGTAGGTTTCCCTGATTAAGTACTCAACACTCCTAGGGATGCTTTCTTTGGATGCTGCACAGACAGCCAATTGTAAAGACTGGCTGCACACAGCGAATGGCACACACAGCCAATTGTAAAGACTGGCACACACAGCGGATGGCACACACAGCCAATGGCACACACAGCGAATGGCACACACAGCGAATGGCACACACAGCAGATGGCACACACAGCGAATGGCACACACAGCAGATGGCACACACAGCAGATGGCACACACAGCGGATGGCACACACAGCAGATGGCACGCACAGCGAATGGCACACACAGCAGATGGCACACACAGCGACTGGCACACACAGCGAATGGCACACACAGCGAATGGCACACACAGCGACTAGTAGCAAATTGGCACACACAGCAATGGCATATTCTTCCTGGCACACACAGCGACTTAAAATGTTGAATGGCACCCAGTCATCATGGACGCATTATCAGTGCCAATACCCTGAAGATTCTCGTTTTTAAGGTTACACTTCTCAAGACACGTAGCGACTGCCTCTGCTATTGATCTGGCATCGCCCCCCTCTCCAATTCAACCAGCCCGAGAAATGTGGACACAATGGTTATTTTTTTAGCACTGAAATACCGAATCACCAAATCCAGGTATTTTGAAACACTGACATCAGTGGACTCATCCAAAAGGAGACTGAACTTCTCATCCCCCACATCTGATGTTACCCTTTTGAGAAAATAAGGAGCCAGTCCTCCCCTAATCATTTCTGTGCACTTGATACGATGCATTTGTAAGTTTGTTCCTGCCACAGATTCTGAAAAGGCAGCTTTACAAGCCACACTTTAAATGATGGCATGCTATCAGCGAACAATGCTCCGCCATGGCCATGGCCATAGTAGCTTCTACGCTTTTGCAGTTATCCACTTTCTTAACCAACTGTGGTAATATAGACTGCGTTGCGGGGTTGTACAGTTTTGCTTTTGCAAGCATATCTGATCTGCAGTACGCACAGTATGCCAGACAATCATCCCCAATTACTGGCTTCAGCAACCCTTTCAATTCAGGTACAGACTCCCACTCTTTTCTCTACAATTTTGATTGAGACATGTTGATTGATGTTGTAAGTTCTGTTCAAGATCAAACATTCATGACCAACTATATTCATTGGGTTTGTCTCGTCGAACGCATACTACTGCAGTCAGCCAACAATGATTAGCAATTTGCTGAAATTGCAGCTGGCCTCAGTGGACTGTGCAAAAGCTGGGCGCCTGCTGCTCCACCACATCTGATGTTACTTTTTGCAGCCAGGCACATGTGTTGTGACTGAGTGTGTGACAGAGAAAATCGTTGTAGTGTCATTTAGAGCTATATCTAGCAACACAATTGCTAAGTTGGCATCACTGTTAAAACACCGGTTGTAATTCATCTGTCACATTTGATTTGACATTATTGATGTGTCTGTGGGAAGGAGTCGTTTTTAATTTGTTGAATCCATACACTTACCCACCTGTGGTAATTAGCCTACGTTGAGGACAAATGTACAAAACTATTTGCTTTTGCAAAACATCATTGAGTCTGCCAGAGGCAAAGACTGCCAGAACAATCATTTTCTTAGACTGGGCGCTCAGCAACCCTTTCATTCATTCTGGTAGTGCTCCCTTCTTCCAACCGTGTCTCCATAGAAACCGCTGTGTGCAAGGCTGGGGTGTTTGTATGGCGCTTTTATATTGAGCCAGTCAGGCTTGGTCACCTGCTTTTTTTCCAGCCAGTCAGGCTTGGTCACCTGATTTCTCAAAAAGCTGAAAAGAACCCTGCAGCTGGGCTATTGGCAAATCCCCAACTAGACTAAGAAAACACACTCTGACCCATATCCTTGAACTCACTTTTATAAACTAGGCCAACGTGCAATGAATGCACTGAGAGAGTGGAGAAACAAATGGCATTATTATGGTGCTGTGCTGAACAAGCTCTCATAACCTGGTAAACCAGAGCCCCACCCTGGCCAATGTGGCATACTGCATCACCAAATGTATCAGTGCCTAACTAAACAACAATGTGGCATACTGTATCACCAAATGTATCAGTGCCTAACTAAACAACAATGTGGCATACTGCATCACCAAATGTATCAGTGCCTAACTTTTTAAAATCCATACACTTACCCACCTCAATTAGCCTACATGACAAATGCATCACCAAATGTATCAGTGCCTAACTAAACAACAATGTGGCATACTGCCATCACCAAATGTATCAGTGCCTAACTAAACAACAATGTCATACTGCATCACCAAATGTATCAGTGCCTAACTAAACAACAATGTGGCATACTGCTCACCAAATGTATCAGTGCCTAACTAAACAACAATGTGGCATACTGCATCACCAAATGTATCAGTGCCTAACTAAACAACAATGTCAGGCATACTGCATCACCAAATGTATTTTGCCAACTAAACAACAATGTGGCATACTGCATCACCAAATGTATCAGTGCCTAACTAAACAACAATGGGCATACTGCATCACCAAATGTATCAGTGCCTAACTAAACAACAATGTGGCATACTGCATCACCAAATGTATCAGTGCCTAACTAAACAACAATGTGGCATACTGCATCACTGAATGTATCAGTGCCTAACTAAACAACAATGTGGCATACTGCATCATGGTGCCTAACTAAACAACAATGTGGCATACTGCATCACCAAATGTATCCCCTAACTAAACCAATGTGGCATACTGCATCACCAAATGTATCAGTGCCTAACTAAACAACAATGTGGCATACTGCATCACCAAATGTATCAGTGCCTAACTAAACAACAATGTGGCATACTGCATCACCAAATGTATCAGTGCCTAACTAAACAACAATGTGGCATACTGCATCACCAAATGTATCAGTGCCTAACTAAACAACAATGTGGCATACTGCATCACCAAATGTATCAGTGCCTAACTAAACAACAATGTGGCATACTGCATCACCAAATGTATCAGTGCCTAACTAAACAACAATGTGGCATACTGCATCACCAAATGTATCAGTGCCTAACTAAACAACAATGTGGCATACTGCATCACCAAATGTATCAGTGCCTAACTAAACAACAATGTGGCATACTGCATCACCAAATGTATCAGTGCCTAACTAAACAACAATGTGGCATACTGCATCACCAAATGTATCAGTGCCTAACTAAACAACAATGTGGCATACTGCATCACCAAATGTATCAGTGCCTAACTAAACAACAATGTGGCATACTGCATCACCAAATGTATCAGTGCCTAACTAAACAACAATGTGGCATACTGCATCACCAAATGTATCAGTGCCTAACTAAACAACAATGTGGCATACTGCATCACCAAATGTATCAGTGCCTAACTAAACAACAATGTGGCATACTGCATCACCAAATGTATCAGTGCCTAACTAAACAACAATGTGGCATACTGCATCACCAAATGTATCAGTGCCTAACTAAACAACAATGTGGCATACTGCATCACCAAATGTATCAGTGCCTAACTAAACAACAATGTGGCATACTGCATCACCAAATGTATCAGTGCCTAACTAAACAACAATGAAGTACAACATGTATAAAAGTAGCGGAATGTAAGTAACATTTTAAATAACGCGTTATAAGGGAATTTACAATGCTTTGTTTTATTTACTTGTACACGTACGTATTTGACACGTATAGTGCGTCATAACTCGTAATAGTAACATGATAATATACCCTCACTACACAGTCCCTCCAGGATTCTGTGATTTCACCTTTTTTGTTGTTGTTGTGCAAAATCAACAATTTCCCGCATATTATGCGATAGCTTGCAAATGTAAATCAATCACCGCAATATTTCAGCATAAAACAGTCAAATCGCGGCAAAAATCACTGTATTAAATTGTCTGATCACGCAGTACAAAATGAGGGCTCGCAATATGAACTAATCAAAGCACATTTACCGCAACAACAAAAATATATATCAAGCCACATGTCAAACAATCTTTTACCTCACTAGTTCATTTTCGTGACCAACTGGACAGAAGCCATGCAAAATGTAAGAATTGCTGCAGCAAAAATTAAAGCATTTTTACACGCCACTAAACACACAAAAAGAGGGTCTGACTATCATGTATAACGCGCTGTTCTTAGGGCATGTCTGCCTGTTTTGACTAGCATTAGTGACTTTTCGTAGCAGGTTAGGATAATTAATGTGCCATGTTTGGAGAATTAACGTGGTTTAGGGTAAATAGGTTAAGGTTAGGAAAATGGTAGGGTTAGCTAAATTTGTCCCCAACACCACTCAAACATACTGTATTTAGTTTACAATCAGGCTTGCCCTGAGAACTGTCTTGGTTTCCACTAATGGGATGTTGCACATTATGCATGCTCACCCGATTGGATACATGGGGCAACATTACATTGTATGCATTCGACTATAACGTTATTTTCAAACAAGTAGGATCTATGATACATTATGCACAGGGCCGGCCCTAGCCTTTAGGGGGCCCTTAGCGAGATTTGGTTCGGGGACACCCCCCCCCCCCACCACATCATAAGCAAAACATTTTAGTGCCTCTTGAAGGTGGAGAGTTTTAAAGTAAATTTTCTGCAATTCTACACATTTTGCAATTTTGGCGCAAAGAACATTTTGCAATTTTCTAACTTGTTTGACTAATTATCTACTTATTTTGCCATGAGGCGGAAAGAAAAATGAATCCTGCGATTCTCCACATGTTGCCATGACTTCTGCCATGTTAATATATCTGAATATGGTGTTCCTGAGAAGAAGGAATTGTCATTGTCAAGGATTGTCATGCTGACGCTAGTGCTGTAGTTACAGCTGCTCTACCATTCTAAATGCCCTTGGAAAATTGGCCTATAGCTTGATGACACGTTGAACTTTGAAATGCAATGTTTTGGGGTAAATCTTGGGAGGGATTTTGATATTAAACTAGTTTATACGGAAACCGATGTCTCGTCAACCCCGTTACAGTATTCAAACCTGTCACCCTTGTCTCAACCCCGTTACAGTATTCAAACCTGTCACCCTTGTCTCAGCCCCGTTACAGTATTCAAACCTGTCACCCTAGTCTCAACCCCGTTACAGTATTAAAACCTGTCACCCTAGTCTCAACCCCGTTACAGTATTCAAACCTGTCACCCTTGTCTCAACCCCGTTACAGTATTCAACCCTGTCACCCTTGTCTCAACCCCGTTACAGTATTCAAACCTGTCACCCTTGTCTCAACCCCGTTACAGTATTCCATCCTGTCACCCTTGTCTCAACCCCATTACAGTATTCAATCCTGTCACCCTAGTCTCAACCCCGTTACAGTATTTAATCCTGTCACCCTAGTCTCAACCCCATTACAGTATTTAATCCTGTCACCCTAGTCTCAACCCCGTTACAGTATTTAATCCTGTCACCCTAGTCTCAACCCCGTTACAGTATTTAATCCTGTCACCCTAGTCTCAACCCCGTTACAGTATTTAATCCTGTTACCCTAGTCTCAACCCCGTTACAGTATTTAAATAAAATGTCAAAGACTAGTCTCAACCCCGTTTAGTGATTCCATCCTGTCACCCTTGTCTCAACCCCCGTTATATTTATTTAATCCTGTCACCCTAGTCTCAACCCCGTCTATTTCAGTATTTAATCCTGTCACCCTAGTCTCAACCCCGTTATTTATATTTAATCCTGTCACCCTAGTCTCAACCCCTGATTGTTATAACAGTATTTTTAATCCTGTCACCCTAGTCTCAACCCTGTTACAGTATTTAAATCCTGTCACCCTAGTCTCAACCCTGTTACAGTATTTAATCCTGTCACCCTAGTCTCAACCCCGTTTTCAGTATTTAATCCTGTCACCCTAGTTTCAACCCACTTATTCAGTTATTTAATCCTGTCACCCTAGTCTCAACCCCGTTACAGTATTTAATCCTGTCACCCTAGTCTCAACCCCGTTACAGTATTTAATCCTGTCACCCTAGTCTCAACCCCGTCACATGACAATATTTGTTAAATAAAATGGCAAAGACTAATAAATATGAATTTAGTGATTTCTGAGCTCAGTATGAAATCTTAAGGACAATCCGAAGAAGATTATATTTATGTTACAATTCTGAATTGAAAGGATTTTATTTAAAATCATAAGCCCGCTGACACGTGTCTATTTCAGGGTTTAATAAAGCAACATTGCGATTTTACATACATTTTATATTTATAATAATTGAATTGATTTGGGGGACACATGAGCACTAGGTAAATGCTGATTGTTATAACAAGTATCTTTTATAATCATATTCAGACAACTTCCATATTGTCTGTGACGGGGTTGAAGATAAATGGTGTCCATATCAGACAAAAATGGACAATAATAAAAGGGTTTTAATGCCCGAGATCGGAAAATGTGTTTTCTTGTAGGTTGTATGTACTTAATGTTGTGGGGTTTTCAGAAAATGCACTTATTCTAGTTATATTTTACCGCAGCCCAAGAATGACCCATAAATTGTTGGTGGCCACTCAGGGTCTTTGCACATGCGCTCTAGCCAACAGCTCGCCGATACAGTGCGGCTAGACTGCCTACATTATGATATAGTTTTTGTCAAACGGCAGTCAAGTATCGATGATGACATCACCAGAATAAGACCATCGATATTTATTAGAAAAGAGCGTCAAGCTCATCACCTTGCTCTTTCACCTCCCCTGTGAAGTTCATCATAACTTATTTCATCTGTAGCCTAATAAACTGTATTCTTTCCCGATGAGTCGTAGAGGGAGGACAGCGCAACATGTCATCACGTGACTCCACATTTACTTCGACATTACGGTTATTATATCATTATTTCAGCATAAAGGTGTTTACAACGCCATTTCTCGCATAATTGATTTTAGACCCAAAATGATTCCACCATGTCGAACGAACAAATTGTCTGTCCGCATTTATAAAATTGTACCGGCATTTCATGTTTCAATCAGCCTGGTCACGTCTTTTAAATTCATCCGCATGAAATGAACGGAATCATGGTTACAGACTGACATGAGGGAAACGTGGTTACAGACTGCCATGAGGGAAACGTGGTTACAGACTGACATGAGGGAAACGTGGTTACAGACTGACATGAGGGAACACATGGTTACAGACTGACATGAGGGAACACATGGTTACAGACTGCCATGAGGGAAACGTGGTTACAGACTGACATGAGGGAAACGTGGTTACAGACTGACATGAGGGAAACGTGGTTACAGACTGACATGAGGGAACACATGGTTACAGACTGACATGAGGGAACACATGGTTACAGACTGACATGAGGGAAACGTGGTTAACACATGGTTACAGACTGCCATGAGGGAAAGTGGTTACAGACTGACATGAGGGAACACATGGTTACAGACTGACATGAGGGAACACATGGTTACAGACTGACATGAGGGAAACGTGGTTACAGACTGACATGAGGGAAACGTGGTTACAGACTGACATGAGGGAAACGTGGTTACAGACTGACATGAGGGAAACGTGGTTACAGACTGACATGAGGGAAACGTGGTTACAGACTGACATGAGGGAAACGTGGTTACAGACTGACATGAGGGAAACGAGGTGGTTACAGACTGACATGAGGGAAACGTGGTTACAGACTGACATGAGGAAACGTGGTTACAGACTGACATGAGGGGAAACGTGGTAACAGACTGACATGAGGGGGAAACGTGGTTACAGACTGACACGAGGGGGAAACATGGTTACAGACTGACACGAGGGGGAAACATGGTTACAGACTGACACGAGAGGGAAACATGGTTACAGACTGACACGAGAGGGAAACATGGTTACAGACTGACACGAGAGGGAAACATGGTTACAGACTGACACGAGAGGGAAACATGGTTACAGACTGACACGAGAGGGAAACATGGTTACAGACTGACACGAGAGGGAAACATGGTTACAGACTGACATGAGGGGGAAACATGGTTACAGACTGACACGAGGGGAAACATGGTTACAGACTGACACGAGGGGGAAACATGGTTACAGACTGACATGAGGGGAAACATGGTTACAGACTGACATGAGGGGGAAACATGGTTACAGACTGACATGAGGGGAAACATGGTTACAGTCTGACTGACATGAGGGGGGGGGAAACATGGTTACAGACTGACATGAGGGGAAACATGGTTACAGACTGACATGAGGGGGAAACATGGTTACAGACTGACATGAGGGAAACATGGTTACAGACTGACATGAGGGAAACATGGTTACAGACTGACATGAGGGAAACATGGTTACAGACTGACATGAGAGGGAAACATGGTTACAGACTGACATGAGGGAAACATGGTTACAGACTGACATGAGAGGGAAACGTGGTTACAGACTGACATGAGAGGGAAACGTGGTTACAGACTGACATGAGGGAAACGTGGTTACAGACTGACATGAGGGAAACGTGGTTACAGACTGACATGAGAGGGAAACATGGTTACAGACTGACATGAGAGGGAAACATGGTTACAGACTGACATGAGAGGGAAACATGGTTACAGACTGACATGAGGGAAACATGGTTACAGACTGACATGAGGGAAACATGGTTACAGACTGACATAAGAGGGAAATCTGCTGCTGTACAACCAAATGTAGAAATTGCACCATGTGTATTCTACTATTCTAACTCAACGTTAAGTAGAGACCCTGATTGACTTTTATAATTACGTCGCTTAGTGACTAGGTCCAGCCCTGATGATGCACTTTGGTATTATAATGCATCACAGTGATATATTATGAGGATGTTATAACTACTTATGAGTTATGACAGCTTATTACAAGAATTGTAATGCTCTTAAGTGTATGCGTGTGCCTCTAGTTAGGAAGTGTATACTGAATTTGTTTGTATTTGGTGAACCATTATTTGAACTATATCAAATCAGTCTTTCAATGAATTTTAACAAAAAAAATGTATGCACGCAAGTACCAGAATGTTGACGCAATAAACCCGTATCACGTTGACGCAATAAACCCGTATCGTGTTGATGCAATAAACCCGTATCACGTTGACGCAATAAACCCGTATCACGTTGACGCAATAAACCCGTATCACGTTGACGCAATAAACCCGTATCGCGTTGACGCAATAAACCCGTATCGTGTTGACGCAATAAACCCGTATCATGCTCATCATTAACCTGTATCATACGCATTAACTTAAGGGTTTCCTAATAACAACACCTATTGTGATCCTTTTCCTTCCCTGTGGAGAAAAAAAAGACAAGACAGATGGGACAGGAGTGATTGTCTCATAAAAAGATTTATTTTTTCGCCTAAATGTACAAAGGCAAGTTACAGCATTGTATAAAAAAAGACATGTGGCAATGTACACTTTACATAAGAGAGAAACCCTTGGGGGGGTAAGGGGGAGGGGCAAAGAGGGGGATGAACCAAAACAAAACATAGCAATTAAAAAAAGCTGTAAACATCTTTCTCTCAAGTACCGATGACTGATACTGAGCCACTGCTCTGGGGACGTGGGTTTAGGGGGGGTTTAGGGTTTAGGGGTGTGGGTTTAGGGGGCGGGCTTATGAATAAAGAAACAGGAAAAGGAAATCCCACAAGAACATTGTCCTCCCGCGGCGTGAGTAACACAAGGAATGACAGACTACCCAAGCACAGTGAGACAACATCTCAACAACGGCTGCTGTGGGAGTATGATCATTATCTAATTTCTCTGTCTGTATTAAAAAAATAAAAAAAAATCCCCAAACTCGATCCTCAAAAAAAAATGTATCAAGCACTTTTTTCCACGTATCGTAAAAAAACAAAACATTTTTCACCAGCAGAGGTCCTGGTTTAACAGACCCGTTAAATGACTATTAATATATAATCTGGTTCTGACCTCACCTCCCATCTCACTCCATACAGAACGTGTTAAAAGCATGGGCTCTTCTAACACGGGCTCTTCTCCCATTGTATGACAAGACATATTTCCAAACAAAACCTAAACCCTCCACTTCAGAGAAAAGGACAGGGGGGGGGGGAAATATAATCTGTGCCAGCATCCAATCAAGGCTGAGCATCAACAGTATTGTGGTGAGAGTAGGGCTTATCAACCAGGTCACCTGTCAACAACATTCATACAACAGTAACATATGAACTGACATCACTACAGGACAGAACCAAAGTCAACCTCGATGAGCCTACCATAGAAATAGAAGCAATAGAATGGTGTTCCAGACGTCATTGAACATTGACTTGAATGGAGATCCCCCTTTCTCTAGTGACTGGATCATTATGGATCCTACAGGCCTCTTATGTTAGTGTTGAGCAGGGGAATTCAACTGGAACGTGTCTGATTAGGAGAACTATTAGAGTATTACTGGAATGAATGGACTCTCCTACAGGGGGCAGTGCTCTGAGCACGGCCTATTTAATTGTTCATGATAGCGTTGGCCTGATCTCTTGGTGAATGAAACGCCACTTTGGTCTGTTTGAGGTCTGTTTCACCGCCGCTGCCACAACAAACGTGTCATTCCCATCGGCTTCGCTAAATCACATTTATGTATAAAACACACACACGCACACAAAAAAATTTAATTTATTAGTTCAGATTTCCTGTGCTGCTCTCCCAAGCACGCCAGATCCTTGAAGGGCAAGGAAAGCATCACGGCGAATCAGATTTACTGATTTACAGACAAGCGGTTGAGTGGGCGCTGTGCGGCTGCGGCAGGATTAATGGGGATCATTAGCAGGAGAAGAGTGGACGCGGTGATACCTCTCTATCACTCCTCTGTGGGCAGCTGCTCGGCCCTCAACCTTCGTCTATCCCGGCAGGTAGTAATAACAACACAAAGCATTCATGAGCAGTATCTCATGGAACCAAAAACAAACAAAAACAAGAGCAACAAATAAGTGAGGGTTAAAATGACAAGGTTGAAATGTGACTTGTTTTCCTTGAGGTCGAGGCGGCTTGGGAACGTGTGTGACGAGGGGACTAAAATGGCATCATGGGCTTCAAGAGTGGGGATACAGGCTACTGGTGGAGGGGTTAATAACAACAGAGGCTACTGAAGGGGTGGACTCCACAGTTTATCATATTGTATCAACAACGGAAAGGGGGGAGGCTAACAAGACAGAAAGCGTAGGACATTTTCCAATAGCGTCCAACAAAAAAACTAATTCCTCTGTACACTATAAACAGAAACCACAGTGAGAGGGGCAGAGATGGGGACAGTGTCCCAAAGCAAATTTGCATCTGACTTGATCCACTAGGAAGGACATTGTGCGGGGCTAATGTTTACACCATGCAGCCACACACAGACAGAGATAGTTGGAAAGGAGAGGGAGGTGAGAGGAGGTGGGCCTGCAGGAGAGACTCCATTTTGCAATTGCGCTCATTCACCAAAAAATTAACAGGGGCATGTGCCAACTCCCAGTAACACAGCACTCCACAACTAGAAGTCCTAGAATAAATATTACAGGAGAGAGCTGCCCGTCTCTCCATCACTACAGGCCAGAACAGAGGGAGAGAGCTGCCCGTCTCTCCTTCAATTCAGGCCAGAACAGAGGGAGAGAGCTGCCCGTCTCTCCATCACTACAGGCCAGAACAGAGGGAGAGTGAGTGCAGTCATATCTACTGAGCATCCTCTGACAGCTCTAGAGAGTTTCCCCTTTGTGTTCTTACACGTCCATTGATGAGGGAGAACTGCAGATAACCCATGATGCAGTTCGGTGAGAGACTAGCGACAGCCAGACTGTGGCTTGCAGACCGTTCTCATATAGCCATGTAGGTCCCAGACAGTGTGCATAAACAGACAAAACAAAAGCCTTGTGCACTTTACGACCTGGGCTGCCTGCCTGCCTGCCTGCCTGTCTGAGAACCCCTCTCCCCCTCCAGCCTCTGCAGTGCCCAGTGAAGATGGACGGCTGGATGGAACTAGAGGCAGCATCTGAAGAGTCTAGGCAGCTCCTCTGATTAGTGCAACCTGCCAGGTCACAGCTTGGAAAGCACCAGGATGGTACATCTCTGCTCCTCTCCGTTCCTCTTCTCTCTAAGCCAAAGTACCTCCAGGCACAAATATGTCCTCTCCCTTTAAGCCGGGGCCCTTGCTGAGCAGCTGGGATCTGGAGCAGATGCATTGGAGCTACTTTGTAAGCTGCATGACCCTTTGGGAAAGGAAACCAGGAGACAGCTGTCACCGCCACCACAGAAAGGCCAGTAGCGTTCAACACAGGGACAAACAGCCTAAGGAGTTTGTTTTACCACTGGGTGAGAGTGAGATGGAAACATGGTCGTCAAGCCAACAAGACAAAGAAAAAAACAATTCAAATAAACTGCTAAAATAATACAAAAACATGAATAGTGACGAGACTAATGCTGTGGAACGAACAACGCACGACAATAAAAAGCCTTGTACAAATAAAAAGCAACAAAACAACAAACACGGATAGTTTGACTCTCTGAATGAACTCAAGTAGGCAATTGATAACTTTTCACACAAAACAACTACAGATTCAACAGAGCGTGAACTTGAATGTTTCTCCTCCTGAAACTGAACAGAGGAAGAGGAGGGCTGTCTCTGTCAGTATTAAGGAGAAGAGCAGCTTCGGCTTGCATAGAAAGCCCAGAGTGGTGGAGAGGGATGGAGACAACGAAAACCAGTCGCTCCCCTTTCAGTCACCCCTCCTCTGGCCCAAACAACGACCCCCCCAAAAAAAAAAAAAAAACAGAATGAAAAAAATGGGTCCATTGCAATGAATGTCTCAAAATGTCCTCCGGGTCAGTGGGTAGTTTGGTGGATGAATGAAACAACCCAGAAGTCAAGCTGCAGCCCATTACTCTGAGTCTCAGGGTCAGCCATCAGTCCTATAGGTCCATATCTCTATGTAGTGATTTCTGATCGACCCCTGTCCCATCTGCACCCTCCACTTCCAATATGGCCGTCCGTGTGATAAGGCCTCACTCCATCAGAACGCGTCAGCCTCGTCAGGCCTCTCTCCTTTTAGTCCATCACGTGACTGGCTGGCCGGCCAGAGGAAAGGCCTCGGCAAGCCCTCAACCCAGCCACGGGAAGCCTTGCCGTAGGGTGGCCATCCCACTAGCGGAGGGAGGAGGAAGCAGAACAGCCGGAACAACCAGGCAGAAACTAAAAAAAACACACCAAACACCATTGAACTGATGTCTTAAAATGAGCTCTGCAGCAGGCTTCTTCGTGTGATCCAGTCACATGGCTCCAAGCAAGGTCGAGGTCAGCCAATCAGGTCTCCCTGTGGGGGAAAAAAAAAACAGACGGGGAGAGTTATATGACAACAATGCTAAGAATTTAACATCCACATTCAACAAGATGATTGGCCTGTAAACTTACATTGTAGTTGAGCCCTACAGATAACCGCACATACTGTATACACTGACACTTTCAATGTAATGTAGTTGATGTCGGATCATATTTTGTCCAGCAGAGGGCATCATAGACTGCAGTTTCATCAAACAACCAGAAATCCTTCTAGTCGTCAGACAGAAGCATTTATTTTTTGACTTAGAAAAAAAGAGAAAGAGATACACTACATGGTCAAAAGTATGTGGACACCCCTTCAAATTAGTGCATTCGGCTATTTCAGCCACACCCTTTGCAGACAGGTGTAAACAATTGAGCACACAGCCATGCAATCTGCATAGACAAACATTGGCAGTAGAATGGCCTTACTGAGGAGCTCAGTGACTTTCAACGTGGCACCGTCATAGGATGCAATCTTTCCAACTAGTCAGTTCATCAGATTTCTGCTCTGCTAGAGCTGCCCCGGTCAACTGTAAGTGCTGTTGCAACACTCACTGCCGAGTTCCAAACTGCCTCCGGAAGCAATGTCAGCACAAGAACTGTTCGTCGGGAGCTTCATGAAATGGGTTTCCATCACGAGGCTGCTGAGGGGAGGGACAGAGCAAATGGAATGGCATCAAACACCTGGAAACCATGTGTTTTGATGTATTTGATACCATTCTACTTACTCCGCTCCAGCCATTAACACGAGCCAGTTCTCCCCAATAAAAAGGTACCACCGATTTCCTGTAGTTTCCGTGGCCAAGCAGCCGCACGCAAGCCTAAGATCACCATGTGCAATGCCAAGTGTTGGCTGCAGTGGTGTAAAGCTCGCCACCATTGGACTCTGGAGCAGTGGAAACGCGTTCTCTGGAGTGACGAATCACGCTTTGCCATCTGGCAGTCTGACAGACAAATCTGGGTTTGGCGGATGCCAGGAGAACACTACCTTTACCAATGTATAGTGTCAACTGTAAAGTTTGTTGGAGGAGGAATAATGGTCTGGGGCTGTTTGTCATGGTTGGGGCTAGGCCCCTTAGTTCCAGTGAAGGGAAATCTTAACGCTACAGCATACAATGACATTCTAGACGATTCTGTGCTTTGGGGAAGTTTGGGGAAGGCCCTTTCCTGTTTCAGTATGACAATGCCCCCGTGCACAAAGCAAGGTCCGTATAGAAATGGTTTGTCAAGACCGGTGTGGAAGAACTTGACTGGGCTACACAGAGCCCTTACCTCAACCCCATCGAACACCTTTGTAATTAATTGTAACGCGAGCCAGGCCTAATCACCCAACATCAGTGCCCGACCTCACAATGCTCTTGTGGCTGAATGGAAGCAAGTCCCCGCAGGAATGTTCCAACATCTAGTGGAAAGCCTTCCCAGAAGAGTGGAGGCTGTTATAACAGCAAAGGTGGGACCAAATCCATGTTAATGCCCTCGATTTTGGATTGAGATGTTTGACAAGCAGGTGTCCACATACTTTTGTGGTGTAGCCATTTAGTGTAGCTATATTGACACTATTCTGGATCAAAGAGAATGTTTAAACATCAGGAAGAAACATATGTGTGTGTGTGTGTGTGTGTGTGTGTAAGCAGGGTCAGTTTGGGGCCATTTGTTGGAGGATCTGGTTCCTCCTTACCATTCTCATCTCCGTGCAGGGGGGTACATGGAGGGGGAGGAGGCTTGTTGACTGGCAACTATGGCTGATGAAGAGAGACCTGTGAAGGAAGAGCCACTAGTTAGATACACCTCCATATACTAATAACTCCAGATTTAGTCAATACACCAAAGTTACGGATGATATTTTGTTAATGTTTTCTTTTCTGTATTACTTTAGGTGGGAGAAAAAGTTCTTACAAAGTTATATCATTTCACAGTTAGGTGATTGCCATATAAAAGCGTTCTATTTGAGCAGCTAGCCAACGCTCTCCTATTTGAGCAGCTAGCCAACGCTGACGCTGTAGGCCGAGATGTGTCCTTGTGCGTTCTATTTGAGCAGCTAGCCAACGCTGTAGGCCGAGATGTGTCCTTGTGCGTTCTATTTGAGCAGCTAGCCAACGCTGTAGGCCGAGATGTGTCCTTGCGCGTTCTATTTGAGCAGCTAGCCAACACTGAAGGCCAAGATGTGTCCTTGCGCGTTCTATTTGAGTAGCTAGCCAACGCTGAAGGCCGAGATGTGTCCTTGCACGTTCTATTTGAGTAGCTAGCCAACGCTGTAGGCCGAGATGTGTCCTTGCGCATTCTATTTGAGTAGCTAGCCAACGCTGAAAGCCGAGATGTGTCCTTGCGCGTTCTATTTGAGCAGCTAGCCAACGCTGAAGGCCGAGATGTGTCCTTGCGTGTTCTATTTGAGCAGCTAGCCAATGCTGTAGGCCGAGATGTGTCCTTGCGTGTTCTATTTGAGCAGCTAGCCAATGCTGTAGGCCGAGATGTGTCCTTGCGCGTTCTATTTGAGCAGCTAGCCAACGCTGAAAGCCGAGATGTGTCCTTGCGTGTTCTATTTGAGCAGCTAGCCAATGCTGTAGGCCGAGATGTGTCCTTGCGTGTTCTATTTGAGCAGCTAGCCAACGCTGAAGGCCGAGATGTGTCCTTGCGCGTTCTATTTGAGCAGCTAGCCAACGCTGAAGGCCGAGATGTGTCCTTGCGTGTTCTATTTGAGCAGCTAGCCAACGCTGAAGGCCGAGATGTGTCCTTGCGTGTTCTATTTGAGCAGCTAGCCAATGCTGTAGGCCGAGATGTGTCCTTGCGTGTTCTATTTGAGCAGCTAGCCAACGCTGTAGGCTGAGATGTGTCCTTGTGCGTTCTATTTGAGCAGCTAGCCAAAGCTGTAGGCTGAGATGTGTCCTGGTGCTTGAGCTTGTTTGTAGGCGGGCGTCCAGCCATCACTTACCTGTGGCGTAGGACAGGTCGTACTGCCCCGAGAGCAGCGGGTAGCCCAGGTGGTGATGGGAAGGCATGATGCGCTGCGAGGGAGAGGAACGCGGCCGGTCCAAGTCTCGCTCGCGCTCGGCCACAGCGCGCTCCCGTTCCCTTTCATGCGAGGAGGTCTTGTCGCCAACCGTGGGCGACTTGCTCTTGTACTGGCTGGCGTGCTGCTGAAGGATGTCCAGGGCCTTGGCCTCGGAGGACGACTTGCCACTGACCGTGGGGCTGGCGCGCGCTGCCTTCTCGCCACCTTCCTCGCCCGGCCCCATCTTACTACCATAGGGGGAGAATGAGTAGTAGGACCCTGTCGGTGAGAGAGGACGTTAAACACCATGACACCAGAGTCATTAAGTGTTCCCATTTACAATCAAACAAACATGAAAATTAATGCATATCAGTGTTCATTCATTATTTTATTATTATTTTTTCAATTTTGTACATCATCATAATACAGATTTGAACAATCCAATGGCATAGCTGTATGTACAGTGCATTCAGAAATACTTCTATAAATAAGATACTTGCTTTTTATTTTGAAAACATTTGTCAAAAATTCAAAATAACCTGTTTTCGCTTTGTCATTATGGGGTATTGTGATGTCATTATGGGGTATTGTGTGCAGATTGATGATGGAAAAAAAGCCATTTAATCCATTTTAGAATAAGGCTGTAAACGTAACAAAATGTGGAAAAGGGGAAGGGGTCTGAATATTTTCCCGAATGCACTGTATCCTGTTAGCTGTAGCATTAACTCTTACCAGGGTAGTTCTGCATCATGACTGATGGCATCCCACGGTAGCCCGGGTGGCTGGGGTCATACCCCTGGCCGTAAGCGTAGGCTCCATGCATGTAAGGCATGTAGCCTTGGTGCTGGGCCATGGGAGAGGAGAACTGCATGTGGCCAGCGGTGGCCCTTGGGTCCTTTCCCACCCCCCGGTGTTCCTCCAAGGCCAAAGACAACCGGGGCTCAACCCCCTCTTTGCTCTCCTCCTTCGGAGTGGGGTCTTTGGGCCGAGCCCTCTCGTCCCTGCCCTCCTTGCCCTTTCGGTCTCTGTCCCGCTCTCCTCGGTCTCTGTCTCTTTCCCTGTGGCGCTCCACATCCTGTGGTTTCTGGGCCTCAGGGTATTTGCTGGGGTAGAGGTAAGGCCACAGCCGCGAGTCAGGCTCCTGAAAACAACACAAAACATCTCATTACAGACATCTCATCAGTTGTGTCCTACAAAAATGAACCTTCACTTAAACATTTCCCAGAATACACAAACCAGCATGCACTTCTACTCAGTTTTATAGTGATCATTAGACATACATTTGTCCAATCACAATCGGCCGATTCAAACACAACGTGTTAGGTTACCTGTCTGTACCACATGGCCTGTTCCATGGCCGAGGGCCTGCCGGACTCCATGCCCGCCTTGGGTTCATCCCCCTTCCCGTGGTGCCCTCCTTCACTCAGCTTCATCTTCAGCCCTTCAGCCTGCTGGGCCGGCGCCTTGGCGTCCTCCCCCTTGGGCATGATGACCGATGACTTGGTCTGCTCCGAGGAGGACGAGGGCTCTTTGGGTGGCTTGCCCTGGTGCGGCCCGCCTTTGCCCAGGTCTGTGACACTGGGAGCCTTGGACAGGGTGGGGGGCACCAAAGCCTTCTGCTTCCATTCCTCACCCCGCTCCTTCCCTGAGGAGCCCTCTCGCTCTCGCTCCTTTCCAGCAGCATCTGATTTCTTCTCTGCGGCGCGGTGCTGCTCAGCTACCACCTGCCTCTGCCGCTCATCGTACTGCTGCCGGTAGGCCGGGTTGGTGTTCAGCAGGTGGTTGTGGTAGGCCTGGTCCGGGTGGTAGGCGTACGGGGGAACGTAGGCATACTGGTTGTAGTAGAGAGGCTGCATATACATGTTGGAGCGCTGCTGGATGACCGAGGCCTGTTGCTGCTGCTGTTGCCCCGGTCCAGAGGTACCTATCTCGGGCTTACGCTCCTCCTGCTGCTCCTGCTTGACCTTACGCTCCTCCTGCTGCTCCTGCTTGACCTTACGCTCCTCCTGCTCCTCTTTTTTCACCTTGACCTGGGCCCCCTCCTGTTGTGTGCCCCCCGTGGCTGACACCCCCGGGCTAGGGTTAGGGTTGGCGTAGTTTGGGGAGTAATAATTTTCGTAGCCGGGATAGTAGGGGGACTCCTTGCTGGCTGTTTGGGTGGGGAACAGGGACTTCTTGGCCCCCTCTCGGGTGGCCTGCTCCTCGGACTTGACTCCCTTGACGCCCTCCACCCGGCCCTCGCCATCCTCGCCCGCGTCTGAGATGTCAGAGTAGGCCGGGCTGTTGGTCTTCACCGAGGAGTTGTCGGCTCCGTTCTGTGTGACCACATGGAGTGGGGTGAGGGGCTGGGCCATGCCTCCAGCCTCTATCCTGCTGGCCACACCGATGGAGGGACTGGGAGCGTTGTCGGTAAAGCTGTAGATCTTGTCTGCCTCGGCCTTGATGCTAGCCAGCCGGCTCTGGTGGGGGTCTGATGAGCCGTTCAGCAGCCCGTCGCCTTTGCTCCCCGGGTCCGAAGATTCAGAGTACGGGCTCTTGCCTTCCTCTGGCTTTCCCCCTTTCCCTTTGGGGCTATCTCCCTCCTTTCCTGCCTCCTTCTTCTTCTTGTCTTTCTTCTTCTTGTCCTTGGAGCTGCTCAGCACTGGGTTCACAGACGAGGGGTCTCCCAGGGCCGAGGGCTTGGGCTGGATCGCTTTCAGCTGTGGGCTCTTGGGGATAGACTGTACTGCTGAACTAATGGCAGGGGTGGAGCCAGGGCTGGCTGCAGGGAAGCCGCCTGCCGTCTGTAGGGAGTAGAGTTGCTGAGGTGGTATGGTCGGGGCGATGGGCCGCGTTAACTTCATGCCCTTCTGGGCCAGCTTGTCTGCCTTGGAGCCGCTACCCATCTTCTTGGCTTTGTCCTTCTTGTCGTCCATGCCGTCGTTGCTGGCCTCGTCCGTTAGGCAGGGCCCATCCTCACAGCCATCCATGGGCATGCCCCCTGCCTCTAGATCGACCTCGCAGGGCTTCTTTTTACCCTGCTTGGAGCCAAACTTACCCGAGGAGGGTGACGGAGTCTGGGCCTCAAAGCCCCTACCCTTTGGCGTGACTGAGCGAGCCGGTGACAGGCAGCCCTTTTGAGAGATGGAGGCCCCATTGCAGCTGCTCGGATCGGGGTGGAGCGTAGAGTCCTCCCCGTACTCACTGTCACCGTCCATGTCCAGCTTGATGTCATCATCATTGTGGGCACGGGCCTGGTGGTACTTGAGGCCATTAATGTGCTTGTACTTCTTGTTGCAGTTGGGGTGCGGGCAGTCAATGAGCACCGGCGAAGGGCAGTTGCGGTCGAGTTGCTGTGGGGGCAGTGGTTCCATCTTTATGCTGGGTTTGCCAGGGAGGAGAGTGTGAGGCGGCTGGGGCACTCCTCCAGGGCCGCTGTTGGAGTTGGTGCGCATGCGTTTGCTGCCCTTGGTGTCCTCCGAACTGGAGTTGGGCTCCATGTCTGAGGCAGGCTTGTTCTTGCGCTTGTTAGCCGACGAAGGGCTGGCTTTGACGTCTTCTGTGTTGCTGTTGGGCGGCGTGCCCCGTCGGCTCTTGCTGCTGCTGTTGGCGGCGCGCGTCTTGCTGGTGCCGCTGCCCTTGTTATCCGACGAGTTGCTGTTCTCATTGACGGGTGTGTTTCCGTTAGGCCTCATCCTCTTCCCCCGGCCCCGGCCGTTCCTCATCTCCATGTCACTGGTGGGGGACTCACAGAACCTAGAGGAAAACCAAAGCCAGAGAATTAAAACCTATCCGCCATTAATACCCCACCACAATAACAGAGCCTCAAACCAGAGAACTCACTGCCCTCATCAATCCCCACCACAATAACAGAGCCTCAAACCAGAGAACTCACTGCCCTCATCAACCCTCACCACAATAACAGAGCCTCAAACCAGAGAACTCACTGCCCTCATCAACCCTCACCACAATAACAGAGCCTCAAACCAGAGAACTCACTGCCCTCATCAACCCTCACCACAATAACAGAGCCTCAAACCAGAGAACTCACTGCCCTCATCAACCCTCACCACAATAACAGAGCCTCAAACCAGAGAACTCACTGCCCTCATCAACCCTCACCACAATAACAGAGCCTCAAACCAGAGAACTCACTGCCCTCATCAACCCTCACCACAATAACAGAGCCTCAAACCAGAGAACTCACTGCCCTCATCAACCCTCACCACAATAACAGAGCCTCAAACCAGAGAACTCACTGCCCTCATCAACCCTCACCACAATAACAGAGCCTCAAACCAGAGAACTCACTGCCCTCATCAACCCTCACCACAATAACAGAGCCTCAAACCAGAGAACTCACTGCCCTCATCAACCCCCACCACAATAACAGAGCCTCAAACCAGAGAACTCACTGCCCTCATCAACCCTCACCACAATAACAGAGCCTCAAACCAGAGAACACTGCCCACATCAACCCTCACCACAATAACAGAGCCTCAAACCAGAGAACACTGCCCTCATCACTCCCCACCACAGTAACAGAGCCTCAAACCAGAGAACTCACCAATCCCCACCAACAGCCAATAGATAGTATTGTTTTAATATCTAGCTTCTAAGTAAAGCTGGTGAACCACTCCACGGAGCTCTCACAATCCTGTTGCTATTCTCAGTCTCTGAATCATCCCCGCTCCGAGAAGGGCTATTACTAGCGGCTCTGGGAGAGGACCTGCGACAGATTCTGATCCTCTCCTTATCCCCCAATCTCAACAGCCCAGTGTGTTCTGACAGATCGCCAAGCGCCACAGGGCTTGACAGGATTAGGCAACGTTGATCAGATAGGAGATAACATCCTGCCTTTACACAACAGCCAACAGGGGCTAGAGAGAGAGGTAACGAGAGAGAGAGAGGGGTAGCGCGAGAGACAGGGGTAGCGTGAGAGAGCGAGAGGGGTAAGGAGAGAAAGGGAGATGTAACTAGAGATAGGTAACAAGAAGGAGAGAGAGGTAACGAGAGAGAGGGGAAATGAGAAAGAGCGAGAGAGGAGAAATGAGAGAGAGACAAAGAGGTTGGCAAGAGAGAGAGACAAAGAGGTGGGCTAGAGAGAGAGACAAAGAGGTGGGCTAGAGAGAGAGAGACAAAGAGATGAGTGAGAGAGAGAGACAAAGAGGTGGGCGAGAGAGAGAGACAAAGAGGTGGGCGAGAGAGAGACAAAGAGGTGGGCGAGAGAGAGAGACAGAGGTGGACGAGAGAGAGAGAGACAGAGGTGGACGAGAGAGAGAGAGACAGAGGTGGACGAGAGAGAGAGAGACAGAGGTGGACGAGAGAGAGAGACAGAGGTGGACGAGAGAGAGAGAGACAGAGGTGGACGAGAGAGAGAGAGACATGCTCAACTTGAGCTCCTGATATATTTCATATTTTTTTCTTCATAAAATGAGATTAACACTCAAATCTAAAAAGAATTTCAGACAAGTGATGAACAACAACTCTATTCATTCAGAATAGAAAAAAAGTTACTTTGCGCCTCAAGTTTTGACTCGAGCTAGCCAGCATGCTAACAAGCTAGCCAGCATGCTAACAAGCTTATCAGAAGTAACCTAGCAAGGGGAGTTAATACAACTACATCAAACGACCAAACTGAGTGAGTAAACCAAAAAGGAGACGGACTAACTTTAAACATATCTTCTGTTTTTTTGTGTCAAGATTTGTCACTCTTTTTGCTGGTTTTTTGGCAACAGCAGCAGACGAACAAATCGGTTGCCATGGCAACGGGGCAGCAGAACAGAGCAGCAGCAGTAGTAGCAGAGCCCACAAGCACCATGTCCCCACTCCTCCTCAGCACTGAGTCCATGCTCTACCCTCCAGAGGCCAAAAATAACAATGAGCTAACAACAATGAGCTAATAACAAAGCTTTTAAACAGACACTACTACAGGGGAGGCCAGAAACCCTTTTCGCAGACCTCTACAAAAACGGTGATGTGAGTAATCTCATCTTCCTCACTGACCAGCCAAATGCATGGCGCTCAGCAGTGTGCTCTCACTACCCATCCATAAAGAAAGAGGGAATCTGTAATGGGTGGAAGCTGAAAATCAAAGAGACAGATGACCCTGACAGCACCACGATAACAATCAACCTCTACAAGACTGGGACTGTCATGGTGCAAGGTAACATTAGGCTCACTCTCATAAGGAGAGAGCAGAGAAAGATAAGGACACCACCAGTGACATGCCCTCCCACCAGACAAACTCCACCAGCACCACCCTCACCCCTACTATCCCCACCCAAGGAGGCACATCCAGCACCTCTCTTCCCACCATAGTGGAGGATATGCCCCAGGAGGAGAGCGACCCCCTCAGTGCAGAGCAGGCTCAGGCCCTCCTCACCACCATGGCTGCATGAGGGATGAGTTCACCAGACTGGAGGTGGTCCTGCTGAGGGCGAGCGTGAACAAACAGCAACCAGACAACCACACCTTTGAGGAGCTCCTAACCAAGGTGAGGACAGAGAAGGACAGCAGCCTTGCAACACAGCTGAAAGAGGTTCAGCAAGAGAGAGACGGACTCAAGAGAGAGCTGGCTGATCTAACAAAGGAGGTGAGAGCTGGCTGATCTAACAAAGGAGGTGAGAGAGCTGGCTGATCTAACAAAGGAGGTGAGAGCTGGCTGATCTAACAAAGGAGGTGAGAGCTGGCTGATCTAACAAAGGAGGTGAGAGCTGGCTGATCTAACAAAGGAGGTGAGAGCTGGCTGATCTAACAAAGGAGGTGAGAGAGCTGGCTGATCTAACAAAGGAGGTGAGAGAGCTGGCTGATCTAACAAAGGAGGAGAGAGCTGGCTGATCTAACAAAGGAGGTGAGAGCTGGCTGATCTAACAAAGGAGGTGAGAGAGCTGGCTGATCTAACAAAGGAGGTGAGAGAGCTGGCTGATCTAACAAAGGAGGTGAGAGAGCTGGCTGATCTAACAAAGGAGGTGAGAGCTGGCTGATCTAACAAAGGAGGTGAGAGAGCTGGCTGATCTAACAAAGGAGGTGAGAGCTGGCTGATCTAACAAAGGAGGTCCAAAAAGAGCAGTAGTAATAACGATCTGACCACACTAAGAGAGGACAGGCTGCAGGAGAGAAAGAGAACAGAGGACAGGCTGCAGGAGAGAAAGAGAACAGAGGACAGACTGCAGGAGAGAAAGAGAACAGAGGACAGACTGCAGGAGAGAAAGAAAAGAGGACAGACTGCAGGAGAGAAAGAGAACAGAGGACAGGCTGCAGGAGAGAAAGAGAACAGAGGACAGACTGCAGGAGAGAAAGAAAAGAGGACAGACTGCAGGAGAGAAAGAGAACAGAGGACAGACTGCAGGAGAGAAAGAGAACAGAGGACAGACTGCAGGAGAGAAAGATAACAGAGGACAGACTGCAGGAGAGAAAGAGAACAGAGGACAGACTGCAGGAGAGAAAGATAACAGAGGACAGACTGCAGGAGAGAAAGAGAACAGGACAGACTGCAGGAGAGAAAGAGAACAGGACAGACTGCAGGAGAGAAAGAAAACAGGACAGACTGCAGGAGAGAAAGATAACAGAGGACAGACTGCAGGAGAGAAAGATAACAGAGGACAGACTGCAGACACAGCCTGTCTTTGTCTCTCCCTAGACACAAAAGGAGAAAGGTGTGGTGCCCAACAACGCAGAGGGCCATGGGGCTGCTTGACAAGGCCCATCTCGGGTCGCCAAGCCACATAATCATACACATCGGAAGCAACGACCTGCGTGCTCAGCAGGAGTGGGTGGCGACTGCACTACGTGGAGTGATTGCGAAGGCCTGCGCAATCTTCCCCAAATCAAGAATCGTTATGTCAACCCTTCTACAGAGGAAGGACTTCCACCCTGCCACAATCCAAAGAATAAACACCAGCCTCTCCCGGGACTGTGCCCTGCGACCCAATGTACACCTGGCCCACCATCCCACCCTCGATCTGGACTGTGCCCTGCGACCCAATGTACACCTGGCCCACCCTCCCACCCTCGATCTGGACTGTGCCCTGCGACCCAATGTACACCTGGCCCACCATCCCACCCTCGATCTGGACTGTGCCCTGCGACCCAATGTACACCTGGCCCACCATCCCACCCTCGATCTGGACTGTGCCCTGCGACCCAATGTACACCTGGCCCACCATCCCACCCTCGATCTGGACTGTGCCCTGCGACCCAATGTACACCTGGCCCACCATCCCACCCTCGATCTGGACTGTGCCCTGCGACCCAATGTACACCTGGCCCACCATCCCACCCTCGATCTGGACTGTGCCCTGCGACCCAATGTACACCTGGCCCACCATCCCACCCTCGATCTGGACTGTGCCCTGCGACCCAATGTACACCTGGCCCACCATCCCACCCTCGATCTGGACTGTGCCCTGCGACCCAATGTACACCTGGCCCACCATCCCACCCTCGATCTGGACTGTGCCCTGCGACCCAATGTACACCTGGCCCACCATCCCACCCTCGATCTGGACCGTCTCTATGACCATGTTCACCTGTACAGGGAGACAGTCCCCATCCTTGCCAAGACTCTCAAGGATGTCACTTTAAACCGCAGTCCGACAATTAACTTTAACTTACGGATGAGCCCCCACTTGTCACAGGCCGGCTCATAGCCTGTGGCAAAAATGAGGGGACGCGAACAACAGGTATAGGCCAATTAAAACATGTTCTTTATTATAAACAAAACTATTAACTTTAAACTAAGAAAAAGGAATGAGGTGTGGAAGTATCATAATGTAAGGTGTTTGTAAAGTGCAGGGATGCGTGAATCTGTGTGTGAATGACTGAGTGAAAACTATGCAAAACTACAAAAGAACAAACAAAACAGGTTCATACCTGGAGGAGCGGAGAGAGAGAGGTGATTAGTGACAGTTTAAATACTCTGATCCCAGGTGACTCCAATCACTAACGACCCTCCTCTGCCTGCAGGAGGAGCCGCCCCTGCAATGCAGAGGAGGGGCTGTGACAGTCCTCCACCCAGGAACAGCGGAGCAATCTCCACCCCACCGAGATCACCGAGACAACACTACGGACCAGCACCCTGGAACCCCCAGCCACGACCACAGCACCACCAACCTCAATGCCGACCACAGCCAGCGCAGCACAGACCACCCCAGCCCAGCTTCAGACCCACCCAGACGAGGCCCACCCCCCCTGCCCCCCACCGCAGACCCACACCTGGAGGAGCCACAGCCCAGCAGGCAGAGCTACGCACAGGCTGTGAGAGGAGCAACTGGCCCAGCACCCACCAACCAAATGAGTGACATCAAACAAATGCTGACATGTGATAGGTCGAGGGTCACGGTAAGATGAGCACAAGAACTCCACCCTCCTCACACTACATCCATCCAAGTGGCATGACACAAAACCTTAAAACGATAAACAAATCACAATTGCATAATAAGAGTTTACGTTAATTGAAAAATCCTATTTTAATAGTTCTTGTAGGATTGTGAGTGTTTGTCTCATTTTGAAAGTAAAGAAAAAACAGTTATGAAATCTTTTTAGAAACCCAGACTTCCTGAAATAAATTACTGATGTTGATATTGTAGTACTACAGGAAACATGGTGCAGAGTTGATGTTTCCCCTGGCTGTCCACTAGGTTACAGGGAGATAATCCTACCATCCACTAAATGAAAAGGAATCACACAGAGCTGTCCACTAGGTTACAAGGAGATAATCCTACCATCCACTAAATGAAAAGGAATCACACAGAGCTGTCCACTAGGTTACAAGGAGATAATCCTACCATCCACTAAATTAAAAGGAATCAGACAGAGCTGTCCACTAGGTTACAGGGAGATAATCCTACCATCCACTAAATGAAAAGGAATCACACAGAGCTGTCCACTAGGTTACAAGGAGATAATCCTACCATCCACTAAATGAAAAGGAATCACACAGAGCTGTCCACTAGGTTACAAGGAGATAATCCTACCATCCACTAAATTAAAAGGAATCACACAGAGCTGTCCACTAGGTTACAAGGAGATAATCCTACCATCCACTAAATGAAAAGGAATCACACAGAGCTGTCCACTAGGTTACAGGGAGATAATCCTACCATCCACTAAATGAAAAGGAATCACACAGAGCTGTCCACTAGGTTACAGGGAGATAATCCTACCATCCACTAAATGAAAAGGAATCACACAGAGCTGTCCACTAGGTTACAGGGAGATAATCCTACCATCCACTAAATGAAAAGGAATCACACAGAGGTCCACTAGGTTACAGGGAGATAATCCTGCCATCCACTAAATGAAAAGGAATCACACAGAGCTGTCCACTAGGTTACAGGGAGATAATCCTACCATCCACTAAATGAAAAGGAATCACACAGAGCTGTCCACTAGGTTACAGGGAGATAATCCTACCATCCACTAAATGAAAAGGAATCACACAGAGCTGTCCACTAGGTTACAGGGAGATAATCCTACCATCCACTAAATTAAAAGGAATCAGACAGGGCAGAGACTCTGTACCAGTATCCCCTGTATATAGCCTCCACATTGACTCTGTACCGGAACACCCGTAGGTCTACTACACCTGTTGTATTCAGCATTTCACTGTAAGGTCTACTACACCTGTTGTATTCAGCATTTCACTGTAAGGTCTACTACACCTGTTGTATTCAGCATTTCACTGTAAGGTCTACTACACCTGTTGTATTCAGCATTTCACTATAAGGTCTACTACACCTGTTGTATTCAGCATTTCACTGTAAGGTCTACTACACCTGTTGTATTCAGCATTTCACTATAAGGTCTACTACACCTGTTGTATTCAGCATTTCACTATAAGGTCTACTACACCTGTTGTATTCAGCATTTCACTATAAGGTCTACTACACCTGTTGTATTCAGCATTTCACTATAAGGTCTACTACACCTGTTGTATTCAGCATTTCACTGTGAGGTCTACTACACCTGTTGTATTCAGCATTTCACTATAAGGTCTACTACACCTGTTGTATTCAGCATTTCACTATAAGGTCTACTACACCTGTTGTATTCAGCATTTCACTGTGAGGTCTACTACACCTGTTGTATTCAACATTTCACGGTAAGGTCTACTACACCTGTTGTATTCAGCATTTCACTGTGAGGTCTACTACACCTGTTGTATTCAGCATTTCACTGTAAGGTCTACTACACCTGTTGTATTCAGCATTTCACTGTAAGGTCTACTACACCTGTTGTATTCAGCATTTCACTGTAAGGTCTTCTACACCTGTTGTATTCAGCATTTCACTGTGAGGTCTACTACACCTGTTGTATTCAGCATTTCACTGTGAGGTCTACTACACCTGTTGTATTCAGCATTTCACTGTGAGGTCTACTACACCTGTTGTATTCAGCATTTCACTGTGAGGTCTACTACACCTGTTGTATTCAGCATTTCACTGTAAGGTCTACTACACCTGTTGTATTCAGCATTTCACTGTGAGGTCTACTACACCTGTTGTATTCAGCATTTCACTGTGCGGTCTACTACACCTGTTGTATTCAGCATTTCACTATAAGGTCTACTACACCTGTTGTATTCAGCATTTCACTGTGAGGTCTACTACACCTGTTGTATTCAGCATTTCACTGTGAGGTCTACTACACCTGTTGTATTCAGCATTTCACTGTGAGGTCTACTACACCTGTTGTATTCAGCATTTCACTGTGAGGTCTACTACACCTGTTGTATTCAGCATTTCACTGTGAGGTCTACTACACCTGTTGTATTCAGCATTTCACTGTGAGGTCTACAACACCTGTTGTATTCGGCATTTCACTGTAAGGTCTACTACACCTGTTGTATTCAGCATTTCACTGTAAGGTCTACTACACCTGTTGTATTCAGCATTTCACTGTAAAGTCTACTACACCTGTTGTATTCAGCATTTCACTGTAAGGTCTACTACACCTGTTGTATTCAGCATTTCACTGTAAGGTCTACTACACCTGTTGTATTCAGCATTTCACTGTAAGGTCTACTACACCTGTTGTATTCAGCATTTCACTGTAAGGTCTACTACACCTGTTGTATTCAGCATTTCACTGTAAGGTCTACTACACCTGTTGTATTCAGCATTTCACTGTAAGGTCTACTACACCTGTTGTATTCAGCATTTCACTGTGAGGTCTACACCTGTTGTATTCAGCATTTCACTGTAAGGTCTACTACACCTGTTGTATTCAGCATTTCACTGTAAGGTCTACTACACCTGTTGTTTTCAGCATTTCACTGTTCGGTCTACTACACCTGTTGTATTCAGCATTTCACTGTAAGGTCTACTACACCTGTTGTATTCAGCATTTCACTGTAAGGTCTACTACACCTGTTGTATTCAGCATTTCACTGTAAGGTCTACTACACCTGTTGTATTCAGCATTTCACTGTGCGGTCTACTACACCTGTTGTATTCAGCATTTCACTATAAGGTCTACTACACCTGTTGTATTCGGCATTTCACTATAAGGTCTACTACACCTGTTGTATTCATCATCATGTGACTAATAACATTGGATTACAGGGTGACACACAACGCGATGGAGATGCAGGACTATTACTTACATCACTATGGTCATTGTTCATCTTCCTCGCCAACACACGGTGAAGAAGCAATGACCTACCAACTCTTTTAGGGCCCGTATTGTCTTATAGATATTTGATCAATTATTTATTGTCAAAATAGAGGTTTGATTGATAATACTACCTGATTCTGTTGCACAGATAGCTTAGTACCTATTGATAATACTACCTGATTCTGTTGCACAGATAGCTTAGTACCTATTGATAATCCTACCTGATTCTGTTGCACAGATAGCTTACTACCTATTGATATTACTACCTGATTCTGTTGCACAGATAGCTTTCAAGCTTTTGAACATTGTTGAGGACACTCAGACCCAGCAGGCTGTGGACAGACCAGTGGGGTGTTTAGTAGAGAAGTCTATAAAAGGCTCAGACAGCTCTGTGATGCTGAGGACAGGATAGATGGCAGAGGAGAAAAATCATTCCAACTCTCGTTGTTGCATTTCGAAAGCCCTGTGTCAGCGGGGAGGGGGAAGCTTCGGAGACGTTACCCAAGGATATTTCATTCATAATGGCCCCCGAGCAAAGGAAAAGCTATGGAGGGGGGAAATATGCCCTCAAGACAACCAATATGTCAGTTTTCAAGTGTCTGACCGACTGAATGTTCAGTTTGAAAGGGTGTGTGTGTGTGTGTGAATGTGTGTCAATGATTAGTTGTGAGAGTTCCTGTTTACCTTGGCGGGGCCCAGTTGTGTCTGGTGCAGTCCAGGAGGGTGCCGACATAGGTCTTGTTTCTCCAGGTCACGTTAACTACCAGCATGCCTGGGAACAGAGAGGGGGAGAGAAGGAATGATGATCACAGAGGAACTGTCATCATGTCTTCCTTCATCAGTCAAGGGGTGTAAACCCATCCTGCCTTCTAGTGAGTCCTCGCCACTGTGCTCCCTGCCTCTGCACTGCTCTGAGCTTTTCATCTTATTTATAAGCCACTGTGACATCTGCTGATGTAAAAAAAAAGGGCTTTATAAATACATTTGATTGATTGAACACTTAATGAAGAGTGATATTAGCATAGCATGACAACTTTCATCCCAAATACTGTCAGCATGGACAGTATAGGCTAGTAAATAGGGAAATCCCAATACCAAGGTGCCGATACGTTATGTACTGTGATTCTCACCATACGTATTGCGATTCAATACTGTGATTTATACTGTGATACTGAGATTCGATGTTCCAAACATATGTCTGCTGCAGAGGGATGAGCGAGAGAGCGAGAGAGAGAGAGAGAGAGCGAGAGAGAGAGAGAGAGAGAGAGAGAGAGAGAGAGAGAGAGAGAGACGTGAGAAAAACAAGTTTTGATCAGTCAGGGAAATAAAATGTGCCAAAAACAAATTGGCTTCCTGTTTTGAAAACATGGAGAACAAGAAACCTACTGGAGTTTTGGTGCAGGTACAGCCGACTAGCACAAACATAATATTGAGATATTGTCAAAATGATACGATGTATCGTCAAAAATAATATCCTGATATGTAACTACCGATTCCCCCCCCCCCATCACTACTAGTAAACATAAAACTGTGTACTAGAATCGGTCATACTAATCAAATCAAATATTATTAGTCACATGTGCCGAATACAACAGTGAAATGCTTACTTAGATTCAAAGTTAAAATAAAAATACGGATAAGAATAAGAAATAAAAGTAACAAGTAATTCAATTAAAATAACAATAGCGAGACTATATACCCGGGGGGACCAGTACAGAGTCAATGTGGAGGCTATATACAGGGGGGACCAGTACAGAGTCAATGTGGAGGCTATATACAGGGGGGTACCGGTACAGAGTCAATGTGGAGGCTATATACAGGGGGTACCGGTACAGAGTCAATGTGGAGGCTATATACAGGGGGTACCGGTACAGAGTCAATGTGGAGGCTATATACAGGGGGTACCAGTACAGAGTCAATGTGGAGGCTATATACAGGGGGTACCGGTACAGAGTCAATGTGGAGGCTATATACAGGGGGTACCGGTACAGAGTCAATGTGGAGGCTATATACAGGGGGTACCGGTACAGAGTCAATGTGGAGGCTATATACAGGGGGTACCGGTACAGAGTCAATGTGGAGGCTATATACAGGGGGTACCGGTACAGAGTCAATGTGGAGGCTATATACAGGGGGACCAGTACAGAGTCAATGTGGAGGCTATATACAGGGGGTACCGGTACAGAGTCAATGTGGAGGCTATATACAGGGGGTACCGGTACAGAGTCAATGTGGAGGCTATATACAGGGGGACCAGTACAGAGTCAATGTGGAGACTATATACAGGGGGTACCAGTACAGAGTCAATGTGGAGGCTATATACAGGGGGTACCAGTACAGAGTCAATGTGGAGGCTATATACAGGGGGTACCGGTAGAGTGTCAATGTGGAGGCTATATACAGGGGGTACCGGTACAGAGTCAATGTGGAGGCTATATACAGGGGGTACCGGTACAGAGTCAATGTGGAGGCTATATACAGGGGGTACCGGTACAGAGTCAATGTGGAGACTATATACAGGAGGTACCAGTACAGAGTCAATGTGGAGACTATATACAGGGGGTACCAGTACAGAGTCAATGTGGAGACTATATACAGGGGGTACCGGTACAGAGTCAATGTGGAGGCTATATACAGAAGGTACCAGTACAGAGTCAATGTGGAGGCTATATACAGGGGGTACAGGTACAGAGTCAATGTGGAGACTATATACAGGGGGTACCGGTACAGAGTCAATGTGGAGGCTATATACAGGGGGTACCAGTACAGAGTCAATGTGGAGGCTATATACAGGGGGTACCAGTACAGAGTCAATGTGGAGACTATATACAGGGGGTACCAGTACAGAGTCAATGTGGAGACTATATACAGGGGGTACCAGTACAGAGTCAATGTGGAGGCTATATACATGGGGTACCAGTACAGAGTCAATGTGGAGGCTATATACAGGGGGTACCAGTACAGAGTCAATGTGGAGGCTATATACAGGGGTTACCAGTACAGAGTCAATGTGGAGACTATATACAGGGGTACCAGTACAGAGTCAATGTGGAGGCTATATACAGGGGGTACCAGTACAGAGTCAATGTGGAGGCTATATACAGGGGTACCAGTACAGAGTCAATGTGGAGACTATATACAGGGGGTACCAGTACAGAGTCAATGTGGAGGCTATATACAGGGGGTACCAGTACAGAGTCAATGTGGAGGCTATATACAGGGGGTACCAGTACAGAGTCAATGTGGAGGCTATATACAGGGGGTACCGGTACAGAGTCAATGTGGAGGCTATATACAGGGGGGACCAGTACAGAGTCAATGTGGAGGCTATATACAGGGGGGACCAGTACAGAGTCAATGTGGAGACTATATACAGGGGGGACCAGTACAGAGTCCTGATGTCCAGAAGTTATTTTCGGTCATAAGAGACGGTAGCGGCAACGATAGGTACAAAATAACCCCCCCCCGCAAATAAACAAACATAAAAACACAATCAGTT
The DNA here is from genome assembly GCF_018296145.1 of Oncorhynchus tshawytscha. Lineage (NCBI taxonomy): Eukaryota > Metazoa > Chordata > Actinopteri > Salmoniformes > Salmonidae > Oncorhynchus > Oncorhynchus tshawytscha. Next base: position 8,264,329 of record NC_056429.1, on the reverse strand, counting down.
GGGGAAACGTAGAACGTCCGTCTTCTTCTCTGGTTTCCTATTAATTCCCCAAGAGAAAAGACGGCACCAAGCAACATTCAGGTCAATCTCAGAGCATTGAATAGAAAAGGTGCAGCTGATCAGTATTCAGCACGCTAGTTTTGGGGTTGGAACTGCACACACTCACACCCCTCCCGCCTCCATTAGAACAGAGCAGTTCCTGATTACAGAGGCTGGGCGCAGCACAGTACACTGACAGACAGCCATTTGTATGCAGCTGAGTGAGGGATGAAGGAGGAGGAGAAACAGAGTGGTGTTGTCCTCCAGCTGACATTGCTGCCTGCAGACTGCAGAGGCTCCACAGAAAAAAAAAAAAAAAAAAAAAAAAGGTTTATTTTTGTGTCGGGGAAGGAAACAGCTGAGGCATATGAAAGAGGTCCCTGGTTGCCAGAGCCCAGGTCTGTCGCCTTCAATTTGTCTCCCGAATGGTTTGTGCATCGGGCTGACAGACACTTTGATACTAGCAGAGCGAGAGGAAGTGGAGAAGTGAGGCTCGACTCGTCTGTGTGACTCCCATACTCTTATTCGACCACTAGGGGGCAGTTGGTATCACAGGATGAGCTTCCAAAGAAACACACACACACACTCACTCAGACAGTCCATTTTCATTGAGACATTCCCTCAGGGGCTTTGGCTTTCATAATTGACCTGAACTCAGTCAGCCGACAGTTTTGCCTTTGAAGCTTCTCTCAAATATCAGTCAAAATGATTGTGTTTACACAGCACACTGCAGATAATGTTGCTTAACTCAAGTGCAGAATATTGGTTTGGTTTCAAGAAAGGGAGTATGTACCATTAACTCAAAAGCCTATAGCTGTCCAACACTTTACAACCGTTCTGATAGATTTGAACTGTCAGAGCAGTAAAAACATCAATAGAACCAAAGTTAACAGCACAACAATGAGACGAAAAATAGTTCAACGAGACAAGCCTTTCAAACAAACAATGATCAACTTGCGTGACTTCACGTTTAGGCAGACAGAACAGCTTTGGGAGCAATTATCCCATCTTCCAAAAGTTAGTATGACATCAGTACATTGTTGGAAAGGTAACCATTAGGCCTACCACTGAAAATGAACCTTGGTTCCATTGTCTGGGTAAGGTGGAAGGCAAAATGAACCTGGGTTCCATTGTCTGGGTAAGGTGGAAGGCAAAATGAACCTGGGTTCCATTGTCTGGGTAAGGTGGAAGAGAAAATGAACCTGGGTTCCATTGTCTGCGTAAGGTGGAAGAGAAAATGAACCTGGGTTCCATTGTCTGGGTAAGGTGGAAGAGAAAATGAACCTGGGTTCCATTGTCTGTGTAAGGTACAAGAGAAAATGAACCTGGGTTCCATTGTCTGGGTAAGGTAGAAGAGAAAATGAACCTGGGTTCCATTGTCTGGGTAAGGTGGAAGAGAAAATGAACCTGGGTTCCATTGTCTGCGTAAGGTGGAAGAGAAAATGAACCTGGGTTCCATTGTCTGTGTAAGGTACAAGAGAAAATGAACCTGGGTTCCATTGTCTGGGTAAGGTAGAAGAGAAAATGAACCTGGGTTCCATTGTCTGGGTAAGGTGGAAGAGAAAATGAACCTGGGTTCCATTGTCTGGGTAAGGTACAAGAGAAAATGAACCTGGGTTCCATTGTCTGGGTAAGGTGGAAGAGAAAATGAACCTGGGTTCCATTGTCTGGGTAAGGTACAAGAGAAAATGAACCTGGGTTCCATTGTCTGTGTAAGGTACAAGAGAAAATGAACCTGGGTTCCATTGTCTGGGTAAGGTACAAGAGAAAATGAACCTGGGTTCCATTGTCTGCGTAAGGTGGAAGAGAAAATGAACCTGGGTTCCATTGTCTGGGTAAGGTACAAGAGAAAATGAACCTGGGTTCCATTGTCTGCGTAAGGTGGAAGAGAAAATGAACCTGGGTTCCATTGTCTGGGTAAGGTGGAAGAGAAAATGAACCTGGGTTCCATTGTCTGGGTAAGGTACAAGAGAAAATGAACCTGGGTTCCATTGTCTGGGTAAGGTGGAAGAGAAAATGAACCTGGGTTCCATTGTCTGGGTAAGGTAGAAGAGAAAATGAACCTGGGTTCCATTGTCTGGGTAAGGTGGAAGAGAAAATGAACCTGGGTTCCATTGTCTGGGTAAGGTGGAAGAGAAAATGAACCTGGGTTCCATTGTCTGGGTAAGGTGGAAGAGAAAATGAACCTTGGTTCCATTGTCTGCGTAAGGTGGAAGAGAAAATGAACCTGGGTTCCATTGTCTGGGTAAGGTACAAGAGAAAATGAACCTGGGTTCCATTGTCTGGGTAAGGTACAAGAGAAAATGAACCTGGGTTCCATTGTCTGGGTAAGGTACAAGAGAAAATGAACCTGGGTTCCATTGTCTGGGTAAGGTACAAGAGAAAATGAACCTGGGTTCCATTGTCTGGGTAAGGTAGAAGAGAAAATGAACCTGGGTTCCATTGTCTGGGTAAGGTAGAAGAGAAAATGAAGCTGGGTTCCATTGTCTGGGTAAGGTACAAGAGAAAATGAACCTGGGTTCCATTGTCTGGGTAAGGTACAAGAGAAAATGAACCTGGGTTCCATTGTCTGGGTAAGGTACAAGAGAAAATGAACCTGGGTTCCATTGTCTGGGTAAGGTGGAAGAGAAAATGAACCTGGGTTCCATTGTCTGGGTAAGGTACAAGAGAAAATGAACCTGGGTTCCATTGTCTGGGTAAGGTACAAGAGAAAATGAACCTGGGTTCCATTGTCTGTGTAAGGTACAAGAGAAAATGAACCTGGGTTCCATTGTCTGTGTAAGGTACAAGAGAAAATGAACCTGGGTTCCATTGTCTGGGTAAGGTACAAGAGAAAATGAACCTGGGTTCCATTGTCTGGGTAAGGTGGAAGAGAAAATGAACCTGGGTTCCATTGTCTGTGTAAGGTACAAGAGAAAATGAACCTGGGTTCCATTGTCTGTGTAAGGTACAAGAGAAAATGAACCTGGGTTCCATTGTCTGGGTAAGGTACAAGAGAAAATGAACCTGGGTTCCATTGTCTGGGTAAGGTACAAGAGAAAATGAACCTGGGTTCCATTGTCTGTGTAAGGTACAAGAGAAAATGAACCTGGGTTCCATTGTCTGGGTAAGGTACAAGAGAAAATGAACCTGGGTTCCATTGTCTGGGTAAGGTACAAGAGAAAATGAACCTGGGTTCCATTGTCTGGGTAAGGTAGAAGAGAAAATGAACCTGGGTTCCATTGTCTGGGTAAGGTAGAAGAGAAAATGAAGCTGGGTTCCATTGTCTGGGTAAGGTACAAGAGAAAATGAACCTGGGTTCCATTGTCTGTGTAAGGTACAAGAGAAAATGAACCTGGGTTCCATTGTCTGGGTAAGATAGAAGAGAAAATGAACCTGGGTTCCATTGTCTGTGTAAGGTACAAGAGAAAATGAACCTGGGTTCCATTGTCTGGGTAAGGTAGAAGAGAAAATGAACCTGGGTTCCATTGTCTGTGTAAGGTACAAGAGAAAATGAACCTGGGTTCCATTGTCTGGGTAAGGTAGAAGAGAAAATGAAGCTCTCTGCCAATTCCATGTCATTTCTCAGGCACGCAAACGTTATTTCAAATGGCAGGCAATGCTGAGGTTCAACACCGGAGCCTCGTAAAGGAAGTCAATAGTCTGTGCCAAGACATTAAAAATCTGATTCTGTCCATTAAACACTACTCATGTAAGTCCCTGAAATCACATAACTGCTTTGAGGAGGTGAGGGAAGTCCCCAAATTCACATATATGAATGGTAAAACACAGGTGAAGATTGAAGTGTGTGAGCTGTGTGTATGAATGTAGTCTAGTCTGTGTGAAGTGTGTGTATCAATGTAGTCTAGTCTGTGTGTCGCTGTGTGTATGAATGTGTGTATGAATGTAGTCTAGTCTGTGTGAAGTGTGAGAGCTGTGTGTATGAATGTAGTCTAGTCTGTGTGAAGTGTGAGAGCTGTGTGTATGAATGTAGTCTAGTCTGTGTGAAGTGTGAGAGCTGTGTGTGTGAATGTAGACTAGTCTGTGTGAAGTGTGAGAGCTGTGTGAGCTGTGTGTATGAATATAACCATAGCACCAATAATAAGTGGTAAAAAGGCCACACAGTGTTGCTTTCAGACAGTTGTGGAAAAAGTACCCAAATATACATACACAAAAGTAAATTGTTTAAAATTCCTTATATTAAGCAAATGTTTTTAATTTACGGATAGCCAAGAGGCAACACTAAGAATGTGCTTAGTGAGTCCGTCAGATCAGAGGCAGTAGAGATGACCAGGGATGTTCTCTTGATTAGTGCGTGAATTGGAAAATGTTCCTGTCTTGCTAAGCATCAAAATGTAACGAGTACTTTTGGTTGTCAGGAAAAATGTATGGAGTAAAAAGTAGAAGTTGTTAAAAATAAAGTACAGAAAAATGACTTATGTCGTACTTATTAGGCCTAGCGTTAGCCTAGCGTTAGCCTAGCGTTAGCCTAGCGTTAGCCTAGCGTTAGCCTAGCTTCAGCAGGTGACCCATCACACGAGCACTGGGGAGTTTGACAAGAAAACAAATCAACTCCCTCACTCACTCACAACCACCAGGCATTGAACCCCCACTACACATTAGATTAGAGGTCGACCGATTATGATTTTTCAACGCCGATACCGATCATTGGAGGACCAAAAAAAGACGATACAAGATTAATCGTCCGATTTATATTTATATATATATTTGTAATAATGACAATTACAACAATACTGAATGAACAATGAACACTTATTTTAACTTAATATAATACATAAATAAAATCTATTTTGTCTCAAATAAATAATGAAACATGTTCAATTTGGTTTAAATAATGCAAAAACACAGTGTTGGAGAAGTAAGTAAAAGTGCAATATGTACCATGTAAAAAAGCTAACGTTTAAGTTCCTTGCTCAGACCATATGAAAGCTGGTAGTTCAATATTCCCAGTTAAGAAGTTTTAGGTTGTAGTTAATATAGGAGTTATGATTGTTGACTATTTCTCTCTATACCATTTGTATTCCATATACCTTTGACTATTGGATGTTCTTATAGGCACTATAGTATTGCCAGCCTAATCTCGGGAGTTTGATAGGCTTGAAGTCATCAACAGCGCTGTGAATCAAACATTGCGAAGAGCTGCTGGCAAACGCAGTAAAGTGCTGTTTGAATGAATGCTTACGAGCCTGCTGGTGCCTACCACCGCTCAGTCAGACTGCTATATCAAATCACAGACTTAATTATAATATAATAAACACAGAAATACGAGCCTATGGTCATTAATATAATCGAATACGGAAACTATCATTTCGAAAACAAGACGTTTATTCTTTCAGTGAAATAAGGGAACCCTTCCGTATTTTATCTAACAGGTGGCATCCATCAGTCTAAATATTGCTGTTACATTGCACAACCTTCAATGTATGTCATAATTATGTACAATTCTGGAAAATTAGCTTGCAACGAGCCAGGTGGACCAAACTGTTGCATATACCCCGACTCTGCGTGCAATGAACGCAAGAGAAGTGACACAATTTTCCTAGTTAATATTGCCTGCTAACATGAATTTCTTTTAACTAAATATGCAGGTTCTGTGTATTGATTTTAAGAAAGGCATTGATGTTTATGGTTAGGTACAATGGGGCGGCAGCGTAGCCTAGTAGTTAGAGCGTTGGACTAGTAACCGGAAAGGTTGCAAGTTCAAACCCCGAGCTGACAAGGTACAAATCTGTTGTTCTTCCCCTGAACAGGCAGTTAACCCACTGTTCCTAGGCCGTCATTGAAACTAAGAATTTGTTCTTAACTGACTTGCCTAGTAAAATAAAGGTTAAAAAAATAATAATAAAAAAATGGTGCAACGATTGCGCATTTGTTAAATCATCACCCGTTTGGTGAAGTTGAAGTAGGCTGTGATTCAATGATAAATTAACAGGCAACTCATTGATTATATGCAAAGCAGGACAAGCTAGTAATATCATCAACCATGTGTAGTTAACTAGTGATTATCTGAAGATTCATAGTTTTTTATAGATACGTTTAATGCTAGCTAGGAACTTAGCTTGGCTCCTTGCTGCACTCAGTTTCCTCATTGAATACAATGTAATCGGCCATAACTGGCTTCCAAAAATGCAGATTACCGATTGTTATGAAAACTTGAAATTGGCCCGAATTAAATCGTCTTTGTCCCCTCCCAGTGAGCCTACCTGGGGTTTGTCCCAGTTGGAGAATGGCTCGTAGAAGACATCCAGTTGGAGAAGGGCTCGTAGAAGAAGGGCTCGTAGAAGACAGCCAGTTGGAGAAGGGCTCGTAGAAGACATCCAGTTGGAGAATGGCTCGTAGAAGACAGCCAGTTGGAGAATGGCTCGTAGAAGACAGCCAGTTGGAGAATGGCTCGTAGAAGACAGCCAGTTGGAGAATGGCTCGTAGAAGACAGCCAGTTGGAGAATGGCTCGTAGAAGACAGCCAGTTGGAGAAGGGCTCGTAGAAGACAGCCAGTTGGAGAAGGGCTCGTAGAAGACAGCCAGTTGGAGAAGGGCTCGTAGAAGACAGCCAGTTGGAGAAGGGCTCGTAGAAGACAGCCAGTTTGAGAAGGGCTCGTAGAAGACAGCCAGTTGGAGAAGGGCTCGTAGAAGACAGCCAGTTGGAGAAGGGCTCATAGAAGACATCCAGTTGGAGAAGGGCTCGTAGAAGACATCCAGTTGGAGAAGGGCTCGTAGAAGACATCCAGTTGGAGAAGGGCTCGTAGAAGACATCCAGTTGGAGAAGGGCTCGTAGAAGACAGCCAGTTCGAGAAGGGCTCGTAGAAGACAGCCAGTTGGAGAAGGGCTCCTAGAAGACAGCCAGTTGGAGAAGGGCTCGTTGCGGAGCGGTAAAGCCATGCTGTTTTTCATACTTGAAGTCTGGGACTCTCTGCGGTTGTTTTGCATACCTCTCGGCAGACTGCGCATACAAGGAGCAGCAAACTGACACGGCTGACAATCCTAACTCAAGACGACAAGCTCCACTTGCCGGAGTCTTACTGAACCAGAGAGCGTACAGAGCAGATCTTCAGATACGGTTGGAGGATTTATAGATAATTATTTTTCCTTCTCCATGGCCGAGTTGAAGGAGTCAAGTAGCTTCTGAACTTACTACAGTTGGTTAAAATGAATGGATTTAGCAAGTGAACAATAGGCAACCAAAATAGGCCTCCCTTCGTCATCTGCTAAATACATTGGAGTTAGCCTGGATCATTTGTATCAAGCCCAGGAAGCAGAAAGGCCCAGGAAGCAGAAAGTAAGCAACAGAAAAAGAGGCCCAGGAAGCGGAAAGGCCCAGGAAGCGGAAAGGCCCAGGAAGCAGAAAGGCCCAGGAAGAGGAAAGTAAGCAACAGAAAAAGAGGCCCAGGAAGCGGAAAGGCCCAGGAAGCAGAAAGGCCCAGGAAGCAGAAAGGCCCAGGAAGCAGAAAGGCCCAGGAAGCAGAAAGGCCCAGGAAGCAGAAAGGCCCAGGAAGCAGAAAGGCCCAGGAAGCAGAAAGGCCCAGGAAGAAATGGAGACAGAAAAGAGTCATAAGAAAAGTAAAATGGCAAGATACAACGAGAGAGAAAGAAGCTAGGAGAGACATGAACCGGTTGCCCCCATGTTGATTCTCAAGGGCACCAGCTAGGAACCCCTTCCCTTCCACTGCCCCCGCAGAGCAACAAAGACCACTTCACCTCACCTCCCTCAAAGACCTAATGGCAACAAAGACCACTTCTCCTCACCTCCCCCATCAAAGATCACCACCAGCCTTGCTCCGCTCATCCCTCCTCGCCTCTCCCATCAAAAGCCTCTCTAATGGCAACAAAGAGCTGACAAGCTCCCAGAGGGAGCCTAGAGGTCTGGGAACCTCTCCTGCCTGGGTCACCAGTTTCATCTTTCCCCCACTGGAAGGTCTTTCATTAAATAGGCAGGCATGGACCCCGTAATCCTCCTCCCCCTGGCCACTAAGGCCCCCCTCCCCCTGGCCACTAAGGCCCCCTCCCCCTGTCCACTAAGGCCCCCTCCCCTGTCCACTAAGGCCCCCTCCCCCTGGCCACTAAGGCCCCCTCCCCCTGGCCACTAAGGCCCCCTCCCCCTGGCCACTAAGGCCCCCTCTCCCTGGCCACTAAGGCCCTCCTCCCCCTGGTCACTAAGGCCCCCTAAGGCCCCCTCCCCCTGGCCACTAAGGACCCCCTCCCCCTGGCCACTAAGGCCCCCTCACCCTGTCCACTAAGGCCCTCCTCCCCCTGGTCACTAAGGCCCCCTCCCCTGGCCACTAAGGCCCCCCTCCCCTGCGGTGGGTCAAGTCTGCAGGTCGTCCGAGGCCCCCAGGCACCATTCTCATTTAACTAGTCGTATTATATTTTTCCCCCATTCACCAACTGCAGGTCAAATAGATGAGAGTGGACAAAATCCATATAATGTAAATGTCTAGAGGACTAAATCAAGGGCCTGTGCTAGCGTCACCCACCAGTGCACAATCCAATCCAGCCTGAAAGTCTGAGAGTTTATGTTCTCAATTGATGTTTAAAAGGCATTGTGTTGAAGAGAGCTGTGTGGGATTATTCTACATTGTCCAAAGTGTTGATAACAGTGAGAAAGGTTTTAATCCCAGAGGAAACGGTGCCAATCGACTACCGGTATAAAGGAATGAAATCCCTTCACTGCTAAATGGTAACTGATAAACTCTGCCATCGTGATTCCGGCTTTCTGTGGCATTGGATTACACTCTTCCACACACACAAAGCTAGCTAGAACCATGTAGCTGAAATCTGTGGTAGAGCTGGGCTTTCAAAAGTTATCACCTTATCTTGTTGTTCCAATAAGGATGAAGTCTGGAGGCCAATTTGGCACTAACATTCAACTGGTCTCAGTAATTGTGCCAATATGGATACTTGAGGTCACATTGGTGCTTCTCCTATTTTTGTTCAAATAATTGGGCGTAGGCTAATAACTAAAATTGAATTAGGTAATCAACAAACTTTTAAATGTTTACCAAAGAAACAAAATATACCACTTCTGCAAGCATCAGAAAATTGATGGAATGCGAATGGAATGCGGATGGAATGCAGATGCCAGACATCTTTGTTGATGAGGTCTTGCTCCTGTAGCGAGGCTACGGTGACGACTCTCTGAATATCCGGGTCACATGACCAGGGTGAGGGGGCGCTCTTTTGAAATCACCTCACCAGCCATTTAACACAAGCTGAGCGACTCCCGCTGAATGGAAGGGAGAGAGAGAACAGCTCCAAATCCCCTCCTCGTTCTTTTCCTTTCCTCTGAGGGCAGAGGGCTTGGCAGCCGTGTGCCGTTTGTGCTTCCCTGGGGCTGAAAAACAAGCCCTCACACTGAGACCTTGAGTAGTGTTAACTGATTGTGCAGACACACTGACTGACCCCTTCTGCTGCTCCCTGACCACGACACACCGACTGACCCCCTCTGCTGATCCCTGACCACAACACACTGACTGACCCCTTCTGCTGATCCCTGACCACGACACACTGACTGACCCCTTCTGCTGATCCCTGACCACGACACACTGACTGACCCCTTCTGCTGATCCCTGACCACGACACACTGACTGACCCCTTCTTCTGCTGATCCCTGACCACCCCTTCTGCTGCTCCCTGACACTGACTGACCCCTTCTGCTGCTCCCTGACCACAACACACTGACTGACCCCTTCTGCTGATCCCTGCTGCCCCTTCCGTGACCACGATATTCTGCTGCTCCCTGACCGACACACTGACCCCTTCTGCTGCCCCCACGATGACCGACGATGCCCCCTGACCACGATATACCGATGGACCCCTTCTGCTATTCCCTGACTGTCCCCTTCTGCTGCTCCCTGACCACGACATACCGACTGACCCCTCCTGCTGCTCCCTGACCACGACATACCACAGCACGACCCCTCCTGCTGCTCCCTGACCACAGCCACTGACTGACCCCTCCTGCTGCTCCCTGACCACCTTCTGCTGCTCCCTGACCACGACACACCGACTGACCCCTCTGCTGCTCCCTGACCGACACACCGACTGACCCCTTCTGCTGCTCCCCCACTGACCCCTTCTGCTGCTCCCTGACCACACGACCCCCTCTGCTGCTCCCTGACCACGACACACCGACTGACCCCTTCTGCTGCTCCCTGACCACACACACTGACTGCTGCCCCTCCCCTTCTGCTGCTCCCTGACCACGACATACTGACCCCTTCTGCTGCTGACCCCCTTCTGCTGCTCCCTGACCACGACACTGACTGACCCCTTCTGCTGCTCCCTGACCACGACATACCGACTGACCCCTTCTGCTGCCCCTCCTGCTGCTCCCTGACCACGACATACCGACTGACCCCTCTGCTGCTCCCCGACGACATACCGACTGACCCCCTCTGCTGCTCCCTGACCACGACATACCGACTGACCCCTTCTGCTGCTCCCTGACCACGACACACTGACTGACCCCTTCTGCTGCTCCCTGACCACAACACACTGACTGACTCCCTGACCATTATACACTGACTGACCCCCTCTACTGCTGCCTGTTGTAGTAGGCCTTAATACTCACTGACCACACACTGCATACATTTAATAGGAGTCAGTCACAAATTCACACCTTTATACTAACTCAAAGGGCCATCTGCACCTTTATACTAACACAAAGGGCCATCCGCACCTTTATACTAACACAAAGGACAATCCACACCTTTATACTAACACAAAGGGCCATCCGTACCTTTTCACTAACAAAGGGCCATCCGCACCTTTACACTAACAAAGGGCCATCCGCACCTTTATACTAACACAAAGGACAATCCACACCTTTATACTAACAAAAGGGCCATCCGCACCTTTACACTAACAAAGGGCCATCCGCACCTTTACACTAACAAAAAAGGGCCATCCGCACCTTTACACTAACAAAGGGCCATCCGCACCTTTACACTAACAAAGGGCCATCCGCACCTTTACACTAACAAAGGGCCATCCGCACCTTTACACTAACAAAGGGCCATCCTCACCTTTACACTAACAAAGGGCCATCCGCACCTTTACACTAACAAAGGGCCATCCGCACCTTTACACTAACAAAGGGCCATCCGCACCTTTACACTAACAAAGGGCCATCCGCACCATTACACTAACAAAGGGCCATCCGCACCTTTACGCTAACAAAGGGCCATCCGCACCTTTACACTAACACAAAAAGGGCCATCCACACCCAAGATGATAACTATAGCAATAAACTTGTATAATTATTAAAACGTTGGCGAGCATCCATACTTGACGAACGATCTGCCATGTACTCCTATAATCTCCCCTCAGCACAGCCAGAAGAGGACTGGCCACCCCTCAGAGCCTGGTTTCTTCCTAGGTTCCAGCATTCCTAGGGAGTTTTTTCCTAGCCACTGTGCTTCTACATCTGCATTGCTTGCTCTCTGGTGTTTTAGGCTGGGTTTCTGTACAGCGCTATGTGACATCGGCTGATGTAAAAAGGGCTTTATAAATACATGATAACATGTTTTTATACAGTAGCCTGTTGCGCAGGGGAATGTGTAGCCGAAGTAAGAAGGTAAATATTAGCTAGTGGTTAAGAGCGATGGGTCAGTAAACAAAAAGGTCGAACCGACTAGGTGAAAAATCTGTTGATGTGACCTTGAGCAAGGCATTTAATCCTTAATCTCTACTTTAAGTCGCTCTGGACAAGAGCGTTTACTAAATGACTACAATGTCATATTTACCTGCAAGAAAAAATAACTTTAATTGGATGATCTTTGATAAATGGACAATTTTTCTTCATGTTTAAACAGGCATTTAAAAAAAATATATTTAAATTATTATTATTTTTTTTTAATTGAAAAATCGGTTTTCCGTTAAAATGACACAAACAAATAAAATTCCCTGTGAATTTATAATGCAATTGGTCTACATCGCACTTCCCGCGGAGAGAGAAAATGTTCTTGCTCCTACTTTTCACGAGAGTGGCACGTGTAGCTTGTTATAGTCCAATAAGTCACCAAACCGGCTGTAGTCAGAGCTAGAGGCTCCGGGTGGCCACCCCTCAGAGCCTGGTTTCTATTAGGAGATATCTATCCTAATTCATGGAAGCTAGCTAGCATAACTAGCGTCTTTAGGTTTTTACCAGTCAAAATACTTTTTTGAGGCCCTAATTACACAAAGAAACACACAAACCGATGAGCAATGAGTGATGTTTCTATATCAAAACATGTATTACTAGTAAGAAGTCATGGGGAATATTGCGAATGTAATGTAATATTCTCTGACCTGAGCATTTTAACATAATAGTTTAGCTGGTCCTTTAAGGTTATCTTGGTACTTGAGTCATCACGTCACGTGTGCCTGTGAGAATGTCCCCAGTGAAGGTCAACCATGTCTCTTTTTGCTAGCAGTGGGAGCAAACTAAAATATTGAAAAGCAACCTGGCTTGTGAACAAAACAATGTAAATAGCCAAGAAACACGAGGACAAAGTCTCACTCTCGTAGACTTGAGTAACTTTTATGACTGTGCCCATTGCTTCTATAAGAAACGAATCCTTCAGCACAGATTTCTTTGTGCATTACCAGATATGAAACAAAACGTCAGAAATACTTTGAAAAAAGCTGCTGCAGCATTTATTTAGCTAGCAAATCACAACTCGTACTTGTGACCATACTTGGATAATATTAAATAAACGCGCGCACCGTAGAGCGCGGAGAGTCACCATGCACCAATGTGGCTGGTGAATTAGACATTCTTACCCTCCAATGCCAAAAACCTACCTGCATTTATTTGGCAGGTGGCCTTGATCTGTAAAATGAAATTGTAAATCTAATTATAGCCTACTACCAAGGCTCATTTTCAAGATGCTAAAGCGCTCTACAAGCAGCCTACGATGTGTGTGTGTGTGTGAGAGAGTCCGCCTGCCGTTGCCAGATGAGAGCACAGCGATGTGTAATGCCTGGAGCATTACACATTATAGCGTTTTCTTATCGATAGAATCCAAACATCTTTTTCTGCAGAAGCGCAGTAGGAGAGGCAGTAACAAGTATCTCACTCGTTATGACTGCAGCAGGCCCCAGCAAAACAGGCACATGGGCAAGAGTAGACACTTTCATTAGAAGAATCATGAAGTTAACACACTTAACTGACCAAATCATCTAATAGTTTACTAGCTAGCTAACACGTGAGCTAACTAGCCAAGCTACAAGGAATGTTTTGCATACCTTATTCGCTGTGCTCTCATCTGGCAACGGCGGGCGGACTCTCTCTCTCTCACACACACACACACACACACACACACACACACACACACACACACACACACACACACACACACACACACACACACACACACACACACACACACACACACACACACACACACACACACACACACACACACACACACACACACATCGTAGGCTGCTTGTAGAGCGCTTTAGCATCTTGAAAATGAGCCTTGGTAGTAGGCTATAATTAGATTTACAATTTCATTTTACAGATTAAACATCAGCGCAATTTAACGTAAACACTAGTAATTTCCAGTCACATTTTTTAAGAACATTGAAAACTGAATTTAAGACATTTTAAGACCTTTAATTTAAATGAATGAATTTAAGAGCTTAAGACTAAGGACACGTGGACACCCTGATTAGAAAACCCTTTTTTCCCCCGTTATAGGTATCGTCCAGTAGGGATGGGTTGGGTTGGGCTGTCTAGACCAGTAGGGCTGGGCTGGGCTGTCTAGACCAGTAGGGATGGGTTGGGCTGTCTAGACCAGTAGGGCTGGGCTGTCTAGACCAGTATAGGGCTGGGCTATCTAGACCAGTATAGGGCTGGGCTGTCTAGACCAGTATAGGGCTGGGCTGTCTAGACCAGTATAGGGCTGGGCTGTCTAGACCAGTATAGGGCTGGGCTGTCTAGACCAGTAGGGCTGGGTTGACCAGCTGAGCTGTCCAGACCAGTAGGGCTGGGCTTGGACCAGTGGGCTGTCTAGACCAGTAGGGCTGGACCAGTTGGGCTGGGCTGTCTAGACCAGTAGGGCTGGGCTGGGCAGTCTAGACCAGATAGGGCCAACCAGAGGCCAAAGTAGGGCCACCAGGGACTGGGAGGGCTGAGGGCCAAAACCAGTAGGGCTGGGACTGGGAGTAGGGCTGGGTTGAGAGGCCAAACCAGTAGGGCGGGACTGGGAGACCAATAGGGCTGGGGGGCCAAAACCAAGGGACTGGGAGACCAATGAGAGGCCAAAACCACAGGACAGGGAGAGTGAGAGGCCAAAACCACGGGACTGGGAGAGTGAGAGGCCAAAACCACGGGACTGGGAGAGTGAGGGCCAAAACCACGGGACTGGGAGAGTGAGAGGCCAAAACCACAGGGACTGGGAGAATGAGAGGCCAAAACCACGGGACTGGGAGAGTGAGAGGCCAAAACCACGGGACTGGGAGAGTGAGAGGCCAAAACCACGGGACTGGGAGAGTGAGAGGCCAAAACCACAGGACAGGGAGAGTGAGAGGCCAAAACCACAGGACAGAGAGTGAGAGGCCAAAACCAAGGGACTGGGAGAGTGAGAGGCCAAAACCACGGGACTGGGAGAGTGAGAGGCCAAAACCACGGGACTGGGAGAGTGAGAGGCCAAAACCACGGGACTGGGAGAATGAATGAGAGGCCAAAACCACGGGACTGGGAGAATGAATGAGAGGCCAAAACCACGGGACTGGGAGAATGAATGAGAGGCCAAAACCACGGGACTGGGAGAATGAATGAGAGGCCAAAACCACGGGACTGGGAGAATGAATGAGAGGCCAAAACCACGGGACTGGGAGAATGAATGAGAGGCCAAAACCACGGGACTGGGAGAATGAATGAGAGGCCAAAACCATGGGACTGGGAGAATGAATGAGAGGCCAAAACCACGGGACTGGGAGAATGAATGAGAGGCCAAAACCACGGGACTGGGAGAGTGAATGAGAGGCCAAAACCACGGGACTGGGAGAGTGAGAGGCCAAAACCACGGGACTGGGAGAGTGAGAGGCCAAAACCACGGGACTGGGAGAGTGAGAGGCCAAAACCACGGGACTGGGAGAGTGAGAGGCCAAAACCACGGGACTGGGAGAGTGAGAGGCCAAAACCACGGGACTGGGAGAGTGAGAGGCCAAAACCACGGGACTGGGAGAGTGAGAGGCCAAAACCACGGGACTGGGAGAGTGAGAGGCCAAAACCACGGGACTGGGAGAGTGAGAGGCCAAAACCACGGGACTGGGAGAGTGAGAGGCCAAAACCACGGGACTGGGAGAGTGAGAGGCCAAAACCACAGGACTGGGAGAGTGAGAGGCCAAAACCACAGGACTAGGAGAGTGAGAGGCCAAAACCACAGGACTGAGAGAGAGAGGCCAAAACCACGGGACTGGGAGAGTGAGAGGCCAAAACCACGGGACTGGGAGAGTGAGAGGCCAAAACCACAGGACTAGGAGAGTGAGAGGTCAAAACCACAGGACAGAGTGAGAGGCCAAAACCACGGGACTAGGAGAGTGAGAGGCCAAAACCACAGGACTGAGAGAGAGAGACAAAAGAGTGGTGTAGTGGGTAGTGAGAGCATGCTCCGAGCGAGCTTTACCTACACCACAGTGAATATCTCTGCCAGGGAAACTGCAGAGCCCCCCAGGGGCTCCTCCCAGTGTGTGTGTGTGTGTGTGTGTGTGTGTGTGTGTGTGTGTGTGTGTGTGTTCAGATCAGCTCCCCTACGTAGACAAACTCGACATCCACATCTCATTGTCCATCAGCATTTTATTCTTGTTGGACGGGGACAAAAACATGCCGGGGTACAAGCAACAGGCTTTTCTGACAACCTGTGTTGGACCGAGCGAATCAAGAGATCTGAGCTAGAAGGGCTTTCTCAGTTGTGAACCCCAGAGCCTCCTCTCAGTTGGCTTAGCAACCAATTGTTTCAAACAGCGCGACAGAGCTATATTGTTTCAAACAGCACGGCAGAGCTCCAACGATAGATATTTCACTCCTCACAGCTTCCTCCACTACTTAATTCTCCACTCACACGTCTCCATTGTTCTTTGTCCAAACACCACAAAAATAAAATTCTACAGCCCCCCCCCAAAAAAAAAAAACTGGCTTGTGTTCAAAGTTAATTGAATCCCCAAATCATAACACATTAAATCAAAAAATGCCCGGGCGTAGACGCCTGTAGCTGTGGCAACCCCACAGTGGGGGAGCGAGCGTGGGTCTTGGCCCGTGTGTGTGTGTGTGTGTGTGTGTGTGTGTGTGTGTGTGTGTGTGTGTCAGGCGGGCTGGAGGATTCAGGGGCGTCTCCTCCCCTGCCAACACTTCTCCCTGTCAGGTCCAGCATGGGGTTGCTCATTGATCTACACAGCACTCGATACATACCGCACGGCAAGAAAGGTCAGCATTTGGTAGTGAAATATCACAAACCAACGTGACCCACTTTAATGAAGGAAGCTGTGGAAATGCAGCTGACGTGTTGAGTGATGTATAATTGCACCACTGAGGGGGAAAACATGTAGAATATATTGACTATTATAAACTGGTGGTTCGAGCCCTGAATGTTGATTGGCTGACAGCCGTGGTATACCACAGGTATGACAAAACATATTTCTACTGCAGTAATTACGTTGGTAACCAGTTTATAAAAGCAATAAGGCACCTCAGGGGTTTGTGATATATGGCCAGTATACCACGGCTAAGGGATGTTCTTAAGCACGACACAATGCAGAGTGCCCGGACCCAGCCCTTAGCCGTGATATACCCCCTCGTACCTCATTAAATAATCTCTCTTTCTGACACTACACATTGTCTTGATTTGCATACGAGTACGTCGGAAGACACGGGTGGGGGGTGAATCCTAAGACGTTTTAATCATGCAGCGAAAAACAGTCACACCGATAACACACGCGCTTCTGAATGTTCAGCTTCTAACAACAGGTATTAAATAGTCCCCCTCCTTAGACATAGCCAGATGAAGTGGTCGAGGCTCTCCTTCCATACACACTGCATCTCTCTCTGTCCTGCACTGAAGTGGATACTGTTGAGCCTTGATGTCTACAGTCTATTGCTCCCAGTGCTTAATCTCTTTGTCAAGTGAGGAGGGGGCTGCTGCTGAGGTAGGGTGAGACCTGGGGGGGGGCAGCTAGTCACCATCTCTCAGCTTCCCCAGTCACATCTCCTGCTCAGCAGCCGCCATAGGGTGAACTGGGAGTTAGTGTGTGTATATGTGTTCGTTCATCTAACCACATCGTGGCGGCGGGGGTCATGGAATGCGGGGGGCACGTGGGCACGACCTCCTGAACCCCGGCTGCTGCTGTTAAATCATGGTAATTTGAAAGCGATTTATTCATGGCTGTTAATGGACCAGGAGACAGACAGCACCGCCTCACAGAGGACCAGGAGACAGACAGCACCGCCTCACAGAGGACCAGGAGACAGACAGCACCGCCTCACAGAGGACCAGGAGGCAGACAGCACCGCCTCACAGAGGACCAGGAGGCAGACAGCCAGGAGGCCAGCACCGCCTCACAGAGGACCAGGAGACAGACAGCACCGCCTCACAGAGGACCAGGAGGTAGCAGACAGCACCCGCCTCACAGAGGACCAGGAGGCAGACAGCACCGCCTCACAGAGGACCAGGAGGCAAACAGCACCGCCTCACAGAGGACCAGGAGACAGACAGCACCGCCTCACAGAGGACCAGGAGGCAGACAGCACCGCCTCACAGAGGACCAGGAGGCAGACAGCACCGCCTCACAGAGGACCAGGAGACAGACAGCACCGCCTCACAGAGGACCAGGAGGCAGACAGCACCACCTCACAGAGGACCAGGAGACAGACAGCACCGCCTCACAGAGGACCAGGAGACAGACAGCACCGCCTCACAGAGGACCAGGAGACAGACAGCACCGCCTCACAGAGGACCAGGAGGCAGACAGCACCGCCTCACAGAGGACTAGGAGACATACAGCACCGCCTCACAGAGGACCAGGAGACAGACAGCACCTGCTCACAGAGGACCAGGAGACAGACAGCACCGCCTCACAGAGGACCAGGAGGCAGACAGCACCGCCTCACAGAGTACCAGGAGACAGACAGCACCGCCTCACAGAGGAGCAGGAGACAGACAGCACCGCCTCACAGAGGATCTTTCCCGCCCTCTCGAAACACTAAGGGTTGTAAGTGACTAAACTACTATGTGGATACGCTGTGTTCCAACCCCAGCGCTGAATCATTAAAGGCAATCTGGTGCTGCACAGTCCTTCAGTTTAAACACATTAGCATCCCCGCGGGGGAAAAGCATGTCCGAGCAGGCGGGCTAGCTGTGCCTGCGCCGAGGACGACAGATCTGAAGGTTTTTGTGAAATGAGATGCTTTTAAATCTGTAATGGCTAACTGCTGAAAATGAGGAGGTGGCGGCTATTTCCTTTCTCCATTATTGAGTGAGGGAGAAGGACAGACGAGCAGGCTATAGAGGGTAGACCGACTCACTGTGAGAACACACAAAGCAGACAAGACCCTCTGCCCCTGGAACGCTGATGAGCCATCTCCCATTGTAGGCGGTGGTTAAAACTCAAAGAATAACTGCCAAATGCACCTCTTTGAAGAATGTCTCTTCTGCATTAATGAATGAATTATTTATCCAAAGAGAGGCTTACAATTCATACCAGTTGTACTTCTGGCAGTGGATAAAAGAAAACTAAAACATCTTGCTTTTCCTCCTCATGACATTTTATCGTGAGGCCCTACATAAAATAATAGGCCCCACACAACAACAAATAAATTGAAGAAATCCCAGGCAACACATTTCCCTTTTCCACAAAAAAGAGAAAATATATAGGTTTTTGTAGCACAAAAAATTGCTCTGGTCCCTTCTCATAATAATAAATAACCTAGTACTTTCACAGTGTTTTTTCCCTAAAGATACTTTACAATAGGAAACCAAAAACAACAAAGAAATGACTGAGTAGGAGAGCCCCCCTCAAACAGAGACTATACCAACATGATATCCCCGTATCCCTCAGCCCATAGAACAACCCTTACCGTCCTCGGTCTCCTGCCAGACGATGCCCTCCAGGTTGACACTGGTCCCGGGTTCGCAGGGCCCCAGGCACTCGGGCTCCGTGGCCAAGGCCATGTCCGTCGTGTTGGACGCCACTGAGCGCACCATGATCTGCTCACAGGGTGAGGCGATGCTGTCATTGCTGTTGCCCACCGGCGCCATGAGATGGAGAGGTGGAGTGGCGGGCACGGAGACCGGAGACTCCATCTGGGAGAAAGAAGATAACATGATAAACTAAATCTGACATAGAGCACACCAAAGGAGGCCGTTCCTACGTTACGATAGGCACAGCAAAATGTGAAGGGTGGCAAGAATTGATAAGAGTAGAGTACTGATACAGTGATAGTCAAAGCATTCTTTGGTTGTTGTTGGCAGCAGTGGTCGGCCATTTCCCCTGCTCTGTGAATGTTGAACATTACTTGTTGTTGGCAGCAGTGGTCGGCCATTTCCCCTGCTCTGTGAATGTTGAACATTACTTGTTGTTGGCAGCAGTGACAGGCCATTTCCCCTGCTCTGTGAATGTTGAACATTACTTGTTGTTGGCAGCAGTGACAGGCCATTTCCCCTGCTCTGCTCTGTGAATGACAGGCCATTGAACATTACTTGTTGTTGGCAGCAGTGACAGGCCATTTCCCTGCTCTGTGAATGTTGAACATTACTTGTTGTTGGCAGCAGTGGTAGGCCATTTCCCCTGCTCTGTGAATGTTGAACATTACTTGTTGTTGGCAGCAGTGGTCGGCCATTTCCCTGCTCTGTGAATGTTGAACATTACTTGTTGTTGGCAGCAGTGACAGGCCATTTCCCCTGCTCTGTGAATGTTGAACATTACTTGTTGTTGGCAGCAGTGACAGGCCATTTCCCCTGCTCTGTGAATGTTGAACATTACTTGTTGTTGGCAGCAGTGGTCGGCCATTTCCCCTGCTCTGTGAATGTTGAACATTACTTGTTGTTGGCAGCAGTGACAGGCCATTTCCCCTGCTCTGTGAATGTTGAACATTACTTGTTGTTGGCAGCAGTGGTAGGCCATTTCCCCTGCTCTGTGAATGTTGAACATTAGTGTCCTAGAGAGTGAAACCCTTCTCTTCGGTCTACTGGTTTAACTGCAGCATACTGTTCTGGCCTGAGCTCTCAGCCTCCCAGAAACCCACTGAACCCCCCCTGGGAGGCCCAGGATTTGATTTGATAAATGTACCCCACTATTTGAGCAAGCCGAATCAGCTACAGGGCAACCTCATGTAAACGGCTGGCTTTAAGGGAGGTCTGACTAGCTCTCCTACCGTGGGAGCTAGTCAGCCATATTCCCGAAAGCTGTGGTGGTAGCACTAGCGGTAGCACTAGCTTATTTAACCTCGATGGTGGAGATCATTAATGTCCTCCATGATTATTACTCATGGCTGAGAACTCTTAAGTGCACCAAATCATTCAAACATAAGCTATGGCTGAAATAAGGCACCTTGTCTGTAGCCATTATTGCAGGTTCTTGCTCAGGGAGCCAATTTGACAATCTAATTAGTGGTGTTTATTGACTCAACACACAGGAAAGTACAGCATTTAAAAAGATATCTATTTTTACCGCAACATATAACCAAGAATAGCCAGGAGAACAGCAGAAGGAGAGCAGTTCTAGGCCTATGTTCCAAACAGAACCATTTCCAAACCAAACTTCAAAAGAAAACAGAAAACAGTGCAGTAGATCAATCCACACATTGTGAGAAAAAGCAACAATGGAAATAGTTTATATAAATATACTTGAGGTCTTGCTATTTATTTAGCAGTAGCTGTCATTCCGTGAGGTTAGGGGAAATATGTACATGCTATTGGGGTCAGGATATGGCAACATCTAGCCTACAACTACACTCAACATATACTTGCTATTTCGACAACAGTGTGGATGGAACTTTAGGGAGAATTGTTAATGATTTTACAATTACATTTTAATTTTATTTAGCTAGGCAAGTCAGTTAAGAACAAATTCTTATTTACAATGACTGCCTACCGGGGAACAGTGGGTTTAACTGCCTTGTTCAGGGGCAGAACGACAGATTTTTTTTACCTTGTCAGCTCGGGGATTCGATCTAACCACTAGGCAACCTGCCACCCCAATTGCTTGGTGTTGGCTTACAATACACAGGGGGAGTTGCATGAGTGGAAGAGACTCACCAATCCACTTCAGTCAACCTGGGTTAAAATGTACCGCCTTTGGGAAAAGCCTGTGTGTGTTAGGGAGGAAAAAAGGCGAATATATGATTGTATTGCGTGGAGAAACCAGGGTTACGCTGTGAGGGATTCCACAGGCACTTAAAGCTGGCTAGCCGAAGAGAAGCTGATGGGGCCGCCGAAACACAGGGCTAATCAACGAGGAAGTGCCAAGTCCAGACCAAATCAGCAGATGGCCTCCCTCACCTCTGCAGAGAGGGGACTGGCCTTTAGTTCCTACCACTTTCCCATGGGGCAACAACCCCTGAGCAAACACATCATCTACCTTGGAGCTAGTAGAACACGATGCTGAAAACTAGCAACCGACCGGGGCTGTCAGTCAACCGACCGGGGCTGTCAGTCAACCGACCGGGGCTGTCAGTCAACCGACCGGGGCTGTCAGTCAACCAGACCCCTAGTAAACACAAATCACATTTTAAATTGTCACAAACACATGGTTGGCAGACGTTACTCTGAGTGTAGCGAAATGCTTGTGCTTCTAGTTCTGACAGTGCAGTAATATCTAACAAGTAATCTAACAATTACCCAACAACTACCTAATACACACACATCTAAAGGGGGGAATGAGAATATGTACATATAAGTATATGGATGAGCGATGGCTGAGCGGCATAGGCACGGTGCAGTAGATGGTATAAAATACAGTATATACATGTGTGAGTAATGTAAGATATGTAAACATTATTAAAGTGGAATTCTTTAAAGTGCACTATATAAAGTGACTAGTGATCCATTGTTTAAAGTGGCCAGTGATTGGGTCTCAATGTAGGCAGCAGCCTCTCTGAGTTAGTGATGGTTGTTTAACAGTCTGATGGCCTTGAGATAGAAGTTTTTCAGTCTCTCGGTCCCAGCTTTGATGCACCTGTACTGACCTCACCTTCTGGATGGTAGCAGTGTGAACAGGCAGTGGCTCAGGTGGTTGTTGTCCTTGATAATCTTTTTGGCCTTCCTGTGACATTGGGTGCTGTAGGTGTCATGGAGGGCAGGCAGTTTGCCCCCGGTGATGCGTTGTGCAGACTGAACCACCCTCTGGAGAGCCTTGAGGTTGTGGGCGGTGCAGTTGCCGTACCAGGCGGTGATACAGCCCGACAGCATGCTCTCGATTGTGCATCTGTAAAAGTTTGTCAGGGTTTTGGGTCACAGGCCAAATTTTTTCAGCCTCCTGAGGTTGAAGAGGCGCTGTTGCGCCTTCTTCACAACGCTGTCTGTGTGGGTGGACCATTTCAGTTTGTCCGTGATGTGTACGCCGAGGGACTTAAAACATTCCACCTTCTCCACTACTGTCCCGTCGATGTGGATAGGGGGGGGCTCCCTCTGCTATTTCCCAAAGTCCACAATCATCTTCTTTGTTTTGTTGACGTTGAGTGAGAGGTTATTTTCCTGACACCACACTCCCAGAGCCCCCAACTCCTCCCTGTAGGCCGTCTCGTCGTTGTTGGTAATCAAGCCTACCACTGAAGTGTCGTCTGTAATCTTGATGATTGAGTTGGAGGTGTGCATGGCCACGCAGTCGTGGGTGAACAGGGAGGACAGGAGAGGGCTGAGCACGCACCCTTGTGGGGCCCCAGTGTTGAGGGTCAGCAAAGTGGAGATTTTGTTTCCTACCTTCACCACCTGGGGCCGGCCTATCAGAAAGTCCTGGACAACAGTTGCACAGGGCGGGGTTGAGACTCAGGGCCTCCAGCTTGATGATGAGCTTGGAGGGTACTATGGTGTTGAATGCTGAGCTGTAGTCAATGAACAGCATTCTTACATAGGTATTCCTTTTGTCTACACACAGCTGTATGTACGAATGAAAACAGAGACACTGCTCCACAGCCAGCGGCTGCAACACTCCTTTCTCAAGAATGTACACCCTTATCGTAGACAAACCCTTGTGACGACATTGCTTCCGTTGTCAACTTTTCAGAGCACACCTGTTATTTAGCTGTTGTTTAGTGCTGTTGGTACCCAAGAGGCTAAAACGACTAAGTGTAGGTTGACTTGTATGTTCGGATTGTGGTGTGTAGGGTAAAGTGTGTTGTCATGACGTCAGGCCTTGTTTACAGAACAACAGACGTGCTTTAAGTATTAAAGTACTGAAAAGCTCGACCCTACATCATACCCACATTAGGGGTCTCCCGAGTGGCGCAGTGGTCTAAGGTGTCACTACAGACACCCTGGTTCGATTCCAGGCTGTATCACAACCGGCAGTGATTGGGAGTCCAATAGGGTGGCGCACAATTTGTCCAGCGCCGTCTGGGTTTGGCCGGTGTAGGCCGTCATTGTAAATAAGCATTTGTTCTTAACCGACGTGCCTAGTTAAATAAAGGTGGGAAAATTATAATTGGATAAACAAACCCCCATGATGTCACTGGGGCGGCAGGGTGGCCTAGTGGTTAGAGCCGGAAGGTTGCAAGTTCAAACCCCCGAGCTGACAAGATACAAATCTGTCGTTCTGCCCCTGAACAGGCAGTTAACCCACTGTTCCTAGGCCGTCATTGAAAATAAGAATTTGTTCTTAACTGACTTGCCTGGTTAAATAAAGGTAAAATAAATAAAAAAAATGCTTACTGACTGGCTAGCCGAACTCATTTTAGTAAAAACCTACCCGTCTTGCTGCACAAAACAAACAAACAACAATTTAGAAGGGAAACAATAAACTCCAACACAATTTGAAGAGTCTTAAAACATTGAAATGAAAAGGAGCTTTGTAAATACAATCCATTATCTGAATGACAGAAAAGGAGCTTTGTAAATGCAATCCATTATCTGAATGACAGAAAAGGAGCTTTGTAAATGCAATCCATTATCTGAATGACAGAAAAGGAGCTTTGTAAATGCAATCCATTATCTGAATGACAGAAAAGGAGCTTTGTAAATACAATCCATTATCTGAATGACAGAAAAGGAGCTTTGTAAATGCAATCCATTATCTGAATGACAGAAAAGGAGCTTTGTAAATGCAATCCATTATCTGAATGACAGAAAAGGAGCTTTGTAAATGCAATCCATTATCTGAATGACAGAAAAGGAGCTTTGTAAATACAATCCATTATCTGAATGACAGAAAAGGAGCTTTGTAAATACAATCCATTATCTGAATGACAGAAAAGGAGCTTTGTAAATGCAATCCATTATCTGAATGACAGAAAAGGAGCTTTGTAAATGCAATCCATTATCTGAATGACAGAAAAGGAGCTTTGTAAATGCAATCCATTATCTGAATGACAGAAAAGGAGCTTTGTAAATGCAATCCATTATCTGAATGACAGAAAAGGAGCTTTGTAAATGCAATCCATTATCTGAATGACAGAAAAGGAGCTTTGTAAATACAATCCATTATGTGAATGACAGAAAAGGCGTATGGTGTAAAGAGCGCTTCACACTAAAGTGCGAATGACACTGTCACTGCAGAGGTGGTGACGATACTGTTAATGACTTCCACACACAGGTGGTGGGGATAAGGAGGGATTTACACAACCACTTCTCCGGTTTCTTTGACTCTCACAGGCAGCACAGTAAGCAAAGAGGCTCCACCGTGAGAAAGGGGAGTTGGAGGAACTAGGAAGAGGGGTGTCGACGAGGACGGCAACAAAATTACTTTATATATATATTTATATATATGTTTTTTTCCATTTAGCAGACACTCTTATCCAGAGCGACTTACAGTAGTGAGTGCAGATATTTTCCTACTGGTCCCCTGTGGGAATCGAACCCACAACCCTGGTGTTGCAAGCACCATGCTCTACCAACTGAGGCACACGGGAACATTTGTTAGTATTGAGAGTCTCGCTGTGTGTTTTGGCAGTTAAGCAACAAGCTCCCCGATGAATTGAGCTCAGAGAAGTGGGGCCTTTAATCGGAGCGGCAACCAGCGCCAGTAGCATGGACCGGCGGGCCCCCCCAGGGAGCACTGGTACCGCCTCTTTAAGAGGCCCTTATCCTCAGGGATATTGATCATTGAGCCCTCAGAGAATATCAGAGATGGCGCTGGAGATGAATGAGGAAAGCATCTTATAGCCAATGATCATGCATTGATGAGCACCCCAAACAACCACTTTATCAGGGAACTTAGATTGAGATAGTCTTCTCTTTCCAGAATTGAGATACTGATTGTTGCTATGCCGCTGGTTTTACTCGCGCCAGTTGTGAATGTTGTCGCAGCAAGGCTGGCAGGCAGACGCACATGAAGGACTCGTCTATGATTAGCATCCCAGAGAGAGCAGCTCTGTCAGGCAAAGCCAAACGCTCCGGTCTGAGGAAAAACTCCTGTGGTTGTGTGAACACTCACTCTGTGGTTGTCCTCTGATGCTAAATTCAACATCTCTCGCTCTCTCACTGGCTCCATCTCCATGCAGGGTGACTCTGCAGCTCCCTGGATTTACAGGCTGGCAACTAAACATTCTACAGCCACACTGTTAGCAAAGTCATTCCAGGGCCTAACGAGGTGACTCATTACCCACACCCCGTAGGGAACAGTTCATTACCCACACCCTGTAGGGAACAGTTCATTATCCACACCTTGTAGGGAACAGTTCATTACCCACACCTTGTAGGGAACAGTTCATTACCCTCACCTTGTAGGGAACAGTTCATTACCCACACCTTGTAGGGAACAGTTCATTACCCTCACCTTGTAGGGAACAGTTCATTACCCTCACCTTGTAGGGAACAGTTCATTACCCACACCCCATAGGGCCATGGGGAACAGTTCATTACCCACATCTTGTAGGGAACAGTTCATTACCCACACCTTGTAGGGAACAGTTCATTACCCTCACCTTGTAGGGAACAGTTCATTACCCTCACCCTGTAGGGAACAGTTCATTACCCTCACCCCGTAGGGCCATGGGGAACAGTTCATTACCCACACCTTGTAGGGAACAGTTCATTACCCACACCCCGTAGGGCCATGGGGAACAGTTCATTACCCACACCTTGTAGGGTACAGTTCATTACCCTCACCCTGTAGGGAACAGTTCATTACCCTCACCTTGTAGGGAACAGTTCATTACCCTCACCGTGTAGGGAACAGTTCATTACCCACACCTTGTAGGAAACAGTTCATTACCCACACCTTGTAGGGAACAGTTCATTACCCACACTCTGTAGGGAACAGTTCATTACCCACACCCTGTAGGGAACAGTTCATTACCCACACCCTGTAGGGAACAGTTCATTACCCACACCTTGTAGGGAACAGTTCATTACCCACACCCTGTAGGGAACAGTTCATTACCCACACCTTGTAGGGAACAGTTCATTACCCACACCCTGTAGGGAACTGTTCATTACCCACACCCTGTAGGGAACAGTTCATTACCCTCACCCTGTAGGGAACAGTTCATTAGCCACACCTTGTAGGGAACAGTTCATTACCTACACCTTGTAGGGAACAGTTCATTACCCACACCTTGTAGGGAACAGTTCATTACCTACACCTTGTAGGGAACAGTTCATTACCCACACCTTGTAGGGAACAGTTCATTACCCACACCTTGTAAGGAACAGTTCATTACCCACACCTTGTAGGGAACAGTTCATTACCCACACCTTGTAAGGAACAGTTCATTACCCACACCTTGTAGGGAACAGTTCATTACCCACACCTTCTAGGGAACAGTTCATTACCCACACCCCGTAGGGCCATGGGGAACAGTTCATTACCCACATCTTGTAGGGAACAGTTCATTACCCTCACCCTGTAGGGAACAGTTCATTATCCACACCCCGTAGGGCCATGGGGAACAGTTCATTACCCACACCTTGTAGGGAACAGTTCATTACCTACACCTTGTAAGGAACAGTTCATTACCCACACCTTGTAAGGAACAGTTCATTACCCACACCTTGTAGGGAACAGTTCATTACCCTCACCTTGTAGGGAACAGTTCATTACCCACACCTTGTAGGGAACAGTTCATTACCCTCACCTTGTAGGGAACAGTTCATTACCCACACCTTGTAGGGAACAGTTCATTACCCTCACCTTGTAGGGAACAGTTCATTACCCTCACCTTGTAGGGAACAGTTCATTACCCACACCCCATAGGGCCATGGGGAACAGTTCATTACCCACACCTTGTAGGGAACAGTTCATTACCCACACCTTGTAGGGAACAGTTCATTACCCACACCTTGTAGGGAACTATTCATTACCCACACCTTGTAGGGAACCGTTCATTACCCACACCCTATAGGGAACAGTTCTTTACCTACACGTCCTCCTGGATTACAGTCAGGGTGTCGAGCTCATCCTCCTGTATTACAGTCAGGGTGTCGCGCTCAGCCACCCGTCCTCCTGGAGTACAGTCAGGGTGTCGCGCTCAGCCACCCGGCCTCCTGGAGTACAGTCAGGGTGTCGCGCTCAGCCACCCGTCCTCCTGGAGTACAGTCAGGGTGTCGCGCTCAGCCACCCGTCCTCCTGGAGTACAGTCAGGGTGTCGCGCTCAGCCACCCGTCCTCCTGGAGTACAGTTAGGGTGTCGCGCTCAGCCACCCGGCCTCCTGGAGTACAGTCAGGGTGTCGCGCTCAGCCACCCGTCCTCCTGGAGTACAGTCAGGGTGTCGCGCTCAGCCACCCGTCCTCCTGGAGTACAGTCAGGGTGTCGCGCTCAGCCACCCGTCCTCCTGGAGTACAGTCAGGGTGTCGCGCTCAGCCACCCGTCCTCCTGGAGTACAGTCAGGGTGTCGCGCTCAGCCACCCGTCCTCCTGGAGTACAGTCAGGGTGTCGCGCTCAGCCACCCGTCCTCCTGGAGTACAGTCAGGGTGTCGCGCTCAGCCACCCGTCCTCCTGGAGTACAGTCAGGGTACTACCGGCTTATTGGTAAGTGTAAGCTCCATAGAAGAGGACGCGGACCGGAAAACGGCATCGGTCTGAGGAATTCTTCTAACCGTCGACTAAAAGCATGCTTACATGCCCAAGCTTCAGATCGCTCCAAACCAAAGATGCTTACGACTGAAGGGAGAGACCACCAAACACAAACCCACACTAAGGGAGAGACCACCAAACAAACCCACACAAAGGGAGAGACCACCAAACAAACCCACACTAAGGGAGAGACCACCAAACAAACCCACACAAAGGGAGAGACCACCAAACAAACCCACACTAAGGGAGAGACCACCAAACAAACCCACACAAAGGGAGAGACCACCAAACAAACCCACACTAAGGGAGAGACCACCAAACAAACCCACACAAAGGGAGAGACCACCAAACAAACCCACACTAAGGGAGAGACCACCAAACAAACCCACACTAAGGGAGAGACCACCAAACAAACCCACACTAAGGGAGAGACCACCAAACAAACCCACACTAAGGGAGAGACCACCAAACAAACCCACACTAAGGGAGAGACCACCAAACAAACCCACACTAAGGGAGAGACCACCAAACATATATCCACCATCTAGACTACAGACTTTAGCCTTGCAAAAGAGCAGGAAGGAGGACCAGTCTCTAGCCCGGGGGGAGCAGGAATCTAAATGGAAGCATAACCTCAGTGGAAGCTCCAGCTGAAACCTACAACAAAAACATCCATTATTCCTGGCAGTGTTTCTCCTTTTTGTGGGCTCAAGTGCACTATTAGTGGTTCAGCGGTCATTTTTCTCAGAAAAGTTTCCACTTCGCCAGGCCTGCACACACACACACACACACACACACACACACACACACACACACACACACACCCCATGTGCTTTGTCCACACCCTGCAAACAGGGACTCTGAGGTTGTAAAAGGATTGGGTCTGTCCAAAGACAGAACGTTTCATCCCAAATATAAACTATTTAAACGGCTTTTCCTTACTGTTCAACATATGATTTAAGTATTGCAAATCAAACTTGTGGCAGTGTGCCGTGTTACGAAAGACTGCTGTGGGAATGCTGTCCTATTAGGTAAAAAGCATCGCTGAAAACCTCGGCTGTTAATAGACCTAAGGTTGAAATACAACCACATCACTATTCAGGTAGTAAATGATTGGGGATTGTCTTTAAATCAACATGAAGCTTCACTAAGCTAAATAAGCCCTAGCAAAACGGAAAAGACTGAACAGCCCTTTACTTTCTAAGTCCTTTCAGGG
Organism: Oncorhynchus tshawytscha; assembly: GCF_018296145.1. Taxonomy (NCBI): domain Eukaryota; kingdom Metazoa; phylum Chordata; class Actinopteri; order Salmoniformes; family Salmonidae; genus Oncorhynchus; species Oncorhynchus tshawytscha. Next base: position 8,234,929 of record NC_056429.1, on the reverse strand, counting down.
GTAATACTACCTGCTCATGACGGTTTAAAAGACCAGGCCCTTGGTCTGCTGAGCCAATGGGCATCATCTCAGGTGCCCCTCCCCATTCCCCCTCCCAAACCCATCATCAAACAACCATATCCACTTTCACGCTGCCACAGAGGAGAATCAATGCTCCCCTAGGAAAACAAATGGCAAAAAAAACAAAACAAGGGGAAGTGAGGAAAAGAGGTCTGGAAAAAAGTTAAGCGCAGAGTTATACAACTGGTATAGTGGGAATGGAATCTCACAGAAACACAACATTTGGTTTTGGCAGGGGAGTGCGTTACAGCTTAAATTCCATTGAGTTCACAGAACATTCCTGCGTAACCCCCCACCCTCTCCTTTCCGCAGCAGAGTAAGTGTTTCAGATTCAGGACCAGATCCCTGCATGCCCCCGGATGTGTGATGTCACCTCCCCAACATCCCTCTGAACGGGGACACGCTGGGAGGTGGTGACCAGTCCCTGCGGGGGAGGTTGGACTCAGGTAGGGGTTAGGGAGCAGAGTTCAGTCCGTGTCAAGAGTCTCCCGGTAACCACAGGAGATGGTCCCACCACTGTTGAAAATACGTCTGCCATAGAAGTCCCCCCACCCACCCACCCACCCACACATCATAATGACAAAGGAGAGAAGCAAAAAATGTAGAGTGACAGAGGAAAACGACGCAGAATCATTTAGAATCTAAGTAGTAAAAGAGACTTGAGGGTCTGTAAACTACACCACAGATGTACGTAACCAATTGAGATACTACAATAGAGCCTGCTTTAGCCTAAGCATTAGAAACTTAATAAGGCATAAAAATGATTTGACACAAATTACAATTTAACAAGAATGGGGAATTAAGCGACAATCCTCAATCATTTCTTTGAGGGCACATTTGTATTAGTCCACTTGCCTCTCGGCTAATTTGAACTGATTGGGGGCCTTCTCCATGTCTTCACAGGCTTAAATGAATCATCTACCCAAGTCGACACATCCTGTTTTCACTGAAAAACTAGCCCAGCAGGAGAGACTTTAACAGAGCCACATGCTCACCTTTAACCTTACAGTGACCTCCCCCATCTCTGACCCTGCCACTAACTGACCCAGGTAGTAAAACGCCTGTTATTGTTATTTATTGTGTCACAATTTAAAAAAATAATAATAATTAAATCACATTTTCTTGTTATCTCTGCATTGTTGTGAAAGCCCTCAAACGTAAGCTTTTCACATTAAAGTCTACACCTGTTGTATTTGGCGCATTTAATCAAACTTTACTACATGAATGCTAACACAATGACTGTAATCTATTCACTTTACTACCTGAATGCTAACACAATGACTGTAATCTATTCACTTTACTACCTGAATGCTAACACAATGACTAAGCTATTCACTTTACTACCTGAACGCTAACACAATGACTGTAATCTATTCACTTTACTACCTGAATGCTAACACAATGACTAAGCTATTCACTTTACTACCTGAACGCTAACACAATGACTGTAATCTATTCACTTTACTACCTGAATGCTAACACAATGACTAAGCCATTCACTTTACTACCTGAATGCTAACACAATGACTAAGCCATTCACTTTACTACCTGAATGCTAACACAATGACTAAGCTATTCACTTTACTACCTGAACGCTAACACAATGACTGTAATCTATTCACTTTACTACCTGAATGCTAACACAATGACTAAGCTATTCACTTTACTACCTGAATGCTAACACAATGACTGTAATCTATTCACTTTACTACCTGAATGCTAACACAATGACTATAATCTATTCACTTTACTACCTGAATGCTAACACAACGACTGTAATCTATTCACTTTACTACCTGAATGCTAACACAATGACTATAATCTATTCACTTTACTACCTGAATGCTAACACAACGACTGTAATCTATTCACTTTACTACCTGAATGCTAACACAACGACGGTAATCTATTCACTTTACTACCTGAATGCTAACACAATGACTAAGCTATTCACTTTACTACCTGAACGCTAACACAATGACTGTAATCTATTCACTTTACTACCTGAATGCTAACACAATGACTATAATCTATTCACTTTACTACCTGAATGCTAACACAGCGACGGTAATCTATTCACTTTACTACCTGAATGCTAACACAACGACTGTAATCTATTCACTTTACTACCTGAATGCTAACACAATGACTGTAATCTATTCACTTTACTACCTGAATGCTAACACAATGACTATAATCTATTCACTTTACTACCTGAATGCTAACACAACGACTGTAATCTATTCACTTTACTACCTGAATGCTAACACAATGACTGTAATCTATTCACTTTACTACCTGAATGCTAACACAACGACTGTAATCTATTCACTTTACTACCTGAACGCTAACACAATGACTGTAATCTATTCACTTTACTACCTGAATGCTAACACAATGACTAAGCTATTCACTTTACTACCTGAATGCTAACACAATGACTGTAATCTATTCACTTTACTACCTGAATGCTAACACAATGACTATAATCTATTCACTTTACTACCTGAATGCTAACACAACGACTGTAATCTATTCACTTTACTACCTGAATGCTAACACAATGACTGTAATCTATTCACTTTACTACCTGAATGCTAACACAACGACGGTAATCTATTCACTTTACTACCTGAATGCTAACACAACGACTGTAATCTATTCACTTTACTACCTGAATGCTAACACAATGACTGTAATCTATTCACTTTACTACCTGAATGCTAACACAACGACTGTAATCTATTCACTTTACTACCTGAATGCTAACACAACGACTGTAATCTATTCACTTTACTACCTGAATGCTAACACAACGACGGTAATCTATTCACTTTACTACCTGAATGCTAACACAATGACTGTAATCTATTCACTTTACTACCTGAATGCTAACACAATGACTAAGCTATTCACTTTACTACCTGAACGCTAACACAATGACTGTAATCTATTCACTTTACTACCTGAATGCTAACACAATGACTGTAAGCTATTCACTTTACTACCTGAATGCTAACACAATGACTGTAATCTATTCACTTTACTACCTGAATGCTAACACAATGACTAAGCCATTCACTTTACTACCTGAATGCTAACACAATGACTAAGCTATTCACTTTACTACCTGAACGCTAACACAATGACTGTAATCTATTCACTTTACTACCTGAATGCTAACACAATGACTAAGCTATTCACTTTACTACCTGAATGCTAACACAATGACTATAATCTATTCACTTTACTACCTGAATGCTAACACAATGACTGTAATCTATTCACTTTACTACCTGAATGCTAACACAATGACTGTAATCTATTCACTTTACTACCTGAATGCTAACACAACGACTGTAATCTATTCACTTTACTACCTGAATGCTAACACAATGACTATAATCTATTCACTTTACTACCTGAATGCTAACACAATGACTGTAATCTATTCACTTTACTACCTGAATGCTAACACAACGACGGTAATCTATTCACTTTACTACCTGAATGCTAACACAACGACTATAATCTATTCACTTTACTACCTGAATGCTAACACAGCGACGGTAATCTATTCACTTTACTACCTGAATGCTAACACAATGACTGTAATCTATTCACTTTACTACCTGAATGCTAACACAATGACTGTAATCTATTCACTTTACTACCTGAATGCTAACACAATGACTATAATCTATTCACTTTACTACCTGAATGCTAACACAATGACTATAATCTATTCACTTTACTACCTGAATGCTAACACAATGACTAAGCTATTCACTTTACTACCTGACTGCTAACACAATGACTATAATCTATTCACTTTACTACCTGAATGCTAACACAACGACTGTAATCTATTCACTTTACTACCTGAATGCTAACACAATGACTGTAATCTATTCACTTTACTACCTGAATGCTAACACAACGACGGTAATCTATTCACTTTACTACCTGAATGCTAACACAACGACTTAATCTATTCACTTTACTACCTGAATGCTAACACAATGACTATAATCTATTCACTTTACTACCTGAATGCTAACACAACGACTATAATCTATTCACTTTACTACCTGAATGCTAACACAATGACTATAATCTATTCACTTTACTACCTGAATGCTAACACAATGACTATAATCTATTCACTTTACTACCTGAATGCTAACACAACGACGGTAATCTATTCACTTTACTACCTGAATGCTAACACAACGACTATAATCTATTCACTTTACTACCTGAATGCTAACACAATGACTATAATCTATTCACTTTACTACCTGAATGCTAACACAACGACTGTAATCTATTCACTTTACTACCTGAATGCTAACACAACGACTGTAATCTATTCACTTTACTACCTGAATGCTAACACAATGACTATAATCTATTCACTTTACTACCTGAATGCTAACACAACGACTGTAATCTATTCACTTTACTACCTGAATGCTAACACAACGACTATAATCTATTCACTTTACTACCTGACTGCTAACACAATGACTGTAATCTATTCACTTTACTACCTGAATGCTAACACAACGACGGTAATCTATTCACTTTACTACCTGAATGCTAACACAATGACTAAGCCATTCACTTTACTACCTGAATGCTAACACAACGAAGGTAATCTATTTAAGGATCTTCCCTTTTCTTCTTCTTGAGGAGAGTATTTGAAACGCCAACACTAATGACTGAAAAGAGACACCTTCCTCAATCTCTCCAATTGCACAGAAATAGCGTGACGTTTAACTGAGTGGGGCAAAGTCCATCTTCCATCAATCACTCGTGACCTTTCAACTTAACCCAGTTGGTGTGGACACAGTTTAACTAATCTCACGCTATGTTTAGATGTACCTCTAAGCAGCCTTTCAGGTTAGGAGCTCTAATCCCAACTATGTAAACAAGCAGGAACTAAGGACTTAAAGTTGAGACAATTTAGAGAAGATTCCTTGTGATCTCAACATCCCCAAACGGCATTTGCCACTTTGATAGAGATCAAAGGCTTGATAATGTACCCTTTTATGAAACAAAGGGCAGAAAAAGCCAGACTTCTCAACATGTTTAAGACTCAAATTAAATTTAAAAAGTTTAAAAAATATATAAATATAATAAAAAGCAGGACATTGCCCTCTCGTCATAAAACCAGAACACTTTCACACTAGTTGCCATAAGTCGTTCACCTAGCCGTACTCTACACAGACCGGTGTGGCATAACCAATCAGAGCTGCGGTAGGAGTATATGCAAATAGACTACTGCCATATATGGATACGTGCCATTTACATTGAACTGGACCATGTTTACAGCATGAGCGGTCGTGAGTAGATGCACTGGTTTTGAGATTAAAGGGAGAGCTGCATGTAGCCACATGTGCACATTTTGGCGTTACTGAGGGTGTATTGGTTTAGCAGATGTCCTGGGTAACACAGTGTGTAACACAGGCTTTAGCTGTGTTGCCTAAAGTCCACTCCAGGCACCCAAGTCATAGACTGTTCTCTATGCTACCGCACGGCAAGCGGTACCGGAGCGCCAAGTCTAGGACCAAAAGGCTCCTTAACAGCTTCTACCCCCAAGCCATAAGACTGATGAACAATTAATAAAATGGCCACCTGGACTATTTACATTGACACCCCCCCCATTTGTTTTGTACACTGCTGCTACTCAATGTTTATTATCTATGCACAGTCACTTCACCCCTACCTACATGTAGTAATTACCTCGACTAACCTGTATCCCCACACACTGACTCGGTACCGGTACCCCATTATTGTTATGTATGTGTTTGTGTTACTTACTTACTTTTTTATTCATTAATTAATTTTATTTTGTCATTATTTTCTTACCTCTATTTCTTGAACTGCATTGTTGGTTAAGGGCTTGTACAGAAGCATTTCACGGTAAGGTCTACACCTGTGTGTATTCGGCGCATGTGGCAAATAACACTTGTTTTGAAATCTAGAATATGTTCGTGCTGTGCATGTCAAACATTATAAACCTACATAATTTTATCCACATCAAAAGGTAGACAATTTATTCACAGCAAATGTTTGCGCTAGCAGTGCCATAGTACGAATCAGGGGGCTGCCATTTTACATAGACGCTCTACGTTGCAGGACACGGTGCAATTAATCACTGTGCTGTGGCGATACTGTATAAATCTGTGCCCATTACCCAACAGCAATGTTCCCCAGGGACTGTCACCCAGAGCGCAAAACAAATATCAGCCCAAGAAGAGAAGCATGAAATTGAAGTTCAACTTTCTAGAGTTTTCCCTGTTAGTTAACACTATCAACGTTTCCCTTTACTGTGGCGATTGTGATCGAATCAACACAATATTAGCCACTTTCAATGCAACATAATGAAAGAAAACAAACTATGCAAGAGATGTTGTTGTAGGCAGAACGCATCAGAGTATGATTCTATTGCGCAAGACTCAGCCGTGCTCTACACAAACCGGTGTGGCATAACCAATCAGAGCTGCGGTAGGAGTATATGCAAATAGACTACTGCCATATATGGATCTGTGCCATTTACGTTAAACTGGGCCATGTTTACAGCATGAGCGGTCGTGAGTAGATGCACTTGTTTTGAGATTAAAGGGAGAGCTGCATGTAGCCACGTGTGCACATTTTGTTCATATCCTTTGCTAGTTAGTGAGTTATTAGCCCAGTTGTAGATCATTTGTAGTCCGCAATAGTGGAGTGATTGCTTCCTACAAGACGTGTACATGTACATTTCTAGACATCTTTGAAAAGCGAGTCAGGTAAAAACCTTTTTTGTCTTAAAGGGGCAGTGTTGTATTTTGAGACGGGCTTGAGTAAGCTAAGTAGTGAATAGGCAGAGGGTAGCATCATTTATCTGATTCTCTGTAATAAACGGTATGGGAACAATTATGCATTTTATTTTGTAAAGTGGTTTCTGGCAGCAAACAACATTTTCAGTGGATAAACAGGTTAATGTCAAGACTTTAATGTTTTTTTCAAAAGTCTCAAGGAATGTAGACCGACATTGAACAGCACACATTGGCTGCTACTGTAGGCTGAATGATAGAACATGTTAAAATGTTATGGGATGCATTTTCTTCATTGTTTTTGAAGGTAGACCACTCTGGTAGGCCTATATTATGATCAAATAGCCACTGTAGCCTTCTTGGCCACTGTTAAAACTGTAACCTAAAGCGGCTACAGCCTCAGTGTTGACAGTAAAACTGTAACCTAAAGCGGCTACAGCCTCAGTGTTGACAGTAAAACTGTAACCTAAAGCGGCTACAGCCTCAGTGTTCACAGTAAAACTGTAACCTAAAGCAGCTACAGCCTCAGTGTTGACAGTAAAACTGTAACCTAAAGCGGCTACAGCCTCAGTGTTGACAGTAAAACTGTAACCTAGCGGCTGTGTTCACAGTAAAACTGTAACCTGTGGCTAAACTGCCTCAGTGTTGACAGTAAAACTGTAAAAAGCGGCTACAGCCTCAGTGTTCACAGTAAAAAAACTGTAACCTAAAGCAGCTACAGCCTCAGTGTTGACAGTAAAACTGTAACCTAAAGCGGGTACAGCCTCAGTGTTCACAGTAAAACTGTAACCTAAAGCGGGCCTACAGCCTCAGTGTTGACAGTAAAACTGTAACCTAAAGCAGGCCTCAGTGTTGACAGCCTCAGTGTTCACAGTAAAACTGTAACCTAAAGCGGCACAGCCTCAGTGTTGACAGTAAAACTGTAACCAGCCTCAGTGTTGACAGTAAAACTGTAACTTAAAGCGGGTACAGCCTCAGTGTTCACAGTAAAACTGTAACCTAAAGCAGTTACAGCCTCAGTGTTGACAGTAAAACTGTAACCTAAAGCGGCCTACAGCCTCAGTGCCTCAGTGTTCACAGTAAAACTGTAACCTAAAGCGATTACAGCCTCAGTGTTGACCTCACAGCCTCAGTGTTCACAGTAAAACTGTAACCTAAAGCGGGTGTTCACAGTAAAACTACAGCCTCAGTGTTCACAGTAAAACTGTAACCTAAAGCGGGTACAGCCTCAGTGTTCACAGTAAAACTGTAACCTAAAGCAGCTACAGCCTCAGTGTTGACAGTAAAACTGTAACTGCCTCAGTGTTCAACCTGTAACCTAAAGCGGCTACAGCCTCAGTGTTGACAGTAAAACTGTAACCTAAAGCCAGTAAAACTGTAACTTAAAGCGGGTAGAGCCTCAGTGTTCACAGTAAAACTGTAACCTAAAGCAGCTACAGCCTCAGTGTTGACAGTAAAACTGTAACCTAAAGCAGCTACAGCCTCAGTGTTCAAAGTAAAACTGTAACCTAAAGCGGCTACAGCCTCAGTGTTCACAGTAAAACTGTAACCTAAAGCGATTACAGCCTCAGTGTTGACAGTAAAACTGTAACTTAAAGCGGCTACAGCCTCAGTGTTCACAGTAAAATTGTAACCTAAAGCGATTACAGCCTCAGTGTTGACAGTAAAACTGTAACTTAAAGCGGGTACAGCCTCAGTGTTCACAGTAAACGCACACTGGAAGTTGCACAGAATTTTCACAACGTTCAAGTTTGCACTCAGAAGACCTGAAATTTGCTCAGTGCCGTAAAAATTTAGAGGGAACATTGCTCCAATGGGGAAGAAGTAATGAGTCATGCACTCAGAGGGCAGATGAAAGGACTAGACCTGACACAGCTCCTATTGGACACCATTCACACACAGCCAATCAACTGGACTCAAAAATAACATTTGACAAACACACAATCCAGAGATGTGGACAGGACAGACTGGACCACACTGTGATGTTAGTTTCGATGTTTAAAACAGACTTTGACCATAGAACATTCCGAGAAGAAGTAGCCTTCACAACAGTCAATACTGTGCACCGCCATTGATCCTCCGATAAGAAGAGTCAATAGAAGAATCAATATGGTCAATAGCCTAGACAATGATCTGTAAAAACCTACTACTTTCCCAACCAGTCTGGGCACAAAAGGGGAATGAGCAGTCTGTTATGGTTGTGAGTGGTTACACGGTTTATGTTGAGCTCTAGCCGGCACCAGACCAGAACATTCTCAACAAGGCCATACCCACGGGGGTTGTAAAACAAATCGGGCACTTACTGCCTTTGCCTATAATTAGAGAAGGATTGAGAATCTGATTGATGGAAACCCAAAGCTGCCTGTAATTTGAGTTTTCCTGGGTCCTGGAAGACTGGTGACCACACTGGAGGCTGAACGCCAACTTCATAACATAGCTAGGTGGCTAGTAGTACTACAAAATATATATATATATAATCATTCTGAAGGGGGCAGGACACCTCTGCTCTCCACTGATGTTCCAAGGCTTCCCACCTCCCCAGGATCACACGGAACAAGCCTCAAAGCACTTTCAAAACCAAACGACACAGGGGAATTTAAACAACTGCCAGTTTCCTGTGACCAAGTGTGGACTTTTAAATGACAAGCTGTGTTTTCTGGACTAAAAACCTCAGACAAGAGTGGAGAATTATTCAAAGCTACACTGAGCCCTCCCCCCCTTGTAACCTAGATTCACAGAGGAGGCAGTTTATTCCACGCTACACTGAGCCCTCCCCCCCTTGTAACCTAGACTCACAGAGGAGGCAGTTTATTCCAGAGGACAGAAAAAAAACATATTTAAAAGAAGACGATGCTTGCCAGCTAAAAGCCTCTTCAAACATGCATCCCACAACTATACACAGCAGGCCTTAGACCCCTTTTCTGTCCTTCCACTTGGAGATAACTGTAAACAAACCCACACGTTTTCACAGGTACAGTGTTCTCAGGCACTGTAACAGATGATGAGTGACTTATTTTTATTTCATCTTTATTTAACCAGGCAAGTCAGTTAAGAACAAATTCTTATTTACAATGACGGCCTTGGAACAGTGGGTTAACTGCCTTGTTCAGGGGGTAGAATGACAAGATTTTTACCTTGTCAGCTCAGGGGATACGATCTTGCAACCTTCCGGTTACTAGTCCAACGCTCTAACCACTAGGCTACCTGCCGCCCCACAGTGGGGGCTGCAGACAGAGCTCAGAGAGACTGTCACGTTTTTTTTTTTAAACACAGTTTAACAGAAGCCTAGTTAACATTATCCCACAAAAGACCTAGAGACCCATTTGTTCGACAACCACTTCTTTAAAATCCCATATAAGGTTTGTATTGACTAGGCCTTGTGTGAGGTAATGATCGTTTGGTGTTTAGTGTACGAGTGTGGGAAAGGCAGACCACAGAAAGTAACAGGTGAGAGTTGCGGGCGGAAATGGCTGACAGGTTTGTGCAGCACGGGCCACCAAAGAAACCTTTGTTCTACAGTTCACACGCAGAGCATCCTGCTAGTCAACAGCGTGAGCTACGCCCCCGGCTAATTCAAATCACACCGTCTCCTACAGAGTCAACCATAGAAATCCTATTCAATTACAAATCTATATTATAGTATTCTATGTCCTAATTCTATGGCACCTTCAACACACCCCCACTTAAAAGTGTCAATCAGCACATGAAACAACAACAAACTATTCTCCCCACCAGCATAACAAGCTTATATTTTGGGTTCTGATGGGATACCACAGTTGAACTTAGCGCAAGAGGGCATTTATAAGTTCTATTCTTCAACAATCTAAATGAATAGTCCTACATGTCATTCATTTAAATCCCCAAAATACATGTAGCAACTGCTGATTGACCCTTTCACCATTATTGACTCAAACTCAGAGAGCCCAGTCTGACAAGAGTTGGACATAAACAAATTACAATTTTATTTTAATGTAACCTTGATTTAACTAGGCAAGTCAGTTTAAGAACACATTCTTATTTATAATGACGGTCTACCCCGGCCAAACACTAACAACGCTGGGCCAATTGTACGCCGTCCTATGGGACTCCCAATCACGGCCGGTTGTGATACAGCCTGGAATCGAACCAGGGTCTGTAGTGACGCCTCTATCACTGAGATCCAGTGCTTTAGACCGCTGCGCCACTCGGGAGTCCAAAATGGTAACGGTAACACAATAGAAGTCAGATTCTGAATACCTTGCTTTAAAGTTCAGCTTCTAACGTACAAAAAAAAAAATTATACTATGCATATGTACAACTGGACCAAGTTGCATGTTCAATGACTAAGCCATCACCAGAAAGAAGTGGTATTCTTCAGTGACCCATTTTTTTGTAAGTGAGGAGAGAGGGGTTTACAAAACAGCCTCCCCCCTCAAGGGAGAGGCATATTGAGGCAGACAGCTCAGAGGACCCCGGCCCTCATCTCCCGGCCCTTAGCAACAGCCCCAGACAGCTATTCACCTGTTGCTAAGAGGAAAGAGACTCTCCGCCAAGTTCTCTCACATCCTACCAACATCAATGAGGAAGTGAAACAAAAATAGAACTGCTAGGCTACTGTAGCCAACTCAATGAAAACTGCTAGGCTACTGTAGCCAACTCAATGAAAACTGCTAGGCTACTGTAGCCAACTCAATGAAAACTGCTAAGGTAGCCAACTCAATGAAAACTGCTAGGCTACTGTAGCCAAATCAACAAAAACTGTTAGGCTACTTACTGTAGCCAACTCAACGAAAACTGTTAGGCTACTGTAGCCAACTCAATGAAAACTGCTAAGGTAGCCAACTCAACGAAAACTGCTAGGCTACTGTAGCCAGCACAACGAAAACTGCTAGGGTAGCCAACACAACAAAAACTGCTAGGCTACTGTAGCCAACTCAATGAAACGCAATCAAAAGTCTCCAGCCTTTTCAATCAAGAAGCCCGTGTGAAAGGGAAACTAAGACAAAATGAAAATGTTTTCAATAAAGAGGCTAATTTGACATTGGCTATGATCCTATGATAAATGAAAATCAGATTTGAATTAAAAGACAATAGCCTTATAGCTATTCACTAGGCCTTACCTTACTAAGATTCTATTCACTAGGCCTCACCTTACTAAGATTCTATTCACTAGGCCTCACCTTACTAAGAGACTATTCACTAGGCCTTACCTTACTAAGATTCTATTCAATAGGCCTTACCTTACTAAGATTCTATTCACTAGGCCTTACCTTACTAGGCCTTTCCTTACTAAGATTCTATTCACTAGGCCTTACCTTACTAAGATTCTATTCACTAGGCCTCACCTTACTAAGATTCTATTCACTAGGCCTCACCTTACTAAGAGACTATTCACTAGGCCTTACCTTACTAAGATTCTATTCAATAGGCCTTACCTTACTAAGATTCTATTCACTAGGCCTTACCTTACTAAGATTCTATTCACTAGGCCTTACCTTACTAAGATTCTATTCACTAGGCCTTACCTTACTAAGATTCTATTCACTAGGCCTTACCTTACTAAGAGACTATTCACTAGGCCTTACCTTACTAAGAGACTATTCACTAGGCCTTACCTTACTAAGATTCTATTCACTAGGCCTTACCTTACTAAGATTCTATTCACTAGGCCTTACCTTACTAAGAGACTATTCACTTACTACCTTACTAAGAGACTATTCACTAGGCCTTACCTTACTAAGAGACTATTCACTAGGCCTTACCTTACTAAGATTCTATTCACTAGGCCTTACCTTACTAAGATTCTATTCACTAGGCCTTACCTTACTAAGATTCTATTCACTAGGCCTTACCTTACTAAGATTCTATTCACTAGGCCTTACCTTACTAAGAGACTATTCACTAGGCCTTACCTTACTAAGAGACTATTCACTAGGCCTTACCTTACTAAGATTCTATTCACTAGGCCTTACCTTACTAAGAGACTATTCACTAGGCCTTACCTTACTAAGAGACTATTCACTAGGCCTTACCTTACTAAGAGACTATTCACTAGGCCTTACCTTACTAAGATTCTATTCACTAGGCCTTACCTTACTAAGATTCTATTCACTAGGCCTTACCTTACTAAGAGACTATTCACTAGGCCTTACCTTACTAAGAGACTATTCACTAGGCCTTACCTTACTAAGAGACTATTCACTAGGCCTTACCTTACTAAGATTCTATTCACTAGGCCTTACCTTACTAAGAGACTATTCACTAACTAAGATTCTATTCACTACTAAGAGACTATTCACTAGGCCTTACCTTACTAAGAGACTATTCACTAGGCCTTACCTTACTAAGATTCTATTCACTAGGCCTTACCTTACTAAGAGACTATTCACTAGGCCTTACCTTACTAAGAGACTATTCACTAGGCCTTACCTTACTAAGAGACTATTCACTAGGCCTTACCTTACTAAGAGACTATTCACTAGGCCTTACCTTACTAGACTATTCACTAGGCCTTACCTTACTAAGAGACTATTCACTAGGCCTTACCTTACTAAGAGACTATTCACTAGGCCTTACCTTACTAAGAGACTATTCGCTAGGCCTTACCTTACTAAGAGACTATTCACTAGGCCTTACCTTACTAAGAGACTACTCACTAGGCCTTACCTTAAAAAGCCATTCACTGGGTCCTGCTGCCACAGAAGAAGCTTAACAAAAGAGATGCCTGTATCTACTGTCAGTGGCGATGACAATTCAATTGGTGTGTGAGTGAGTGTGACAGAGGAAGTGAAGAGTGGTGGTAACCCCAATGCCACCTGCATTTTGAAAGCAGCCAATAGCCTGGTATCAACAAATCAGCAGAGGCCTTGACTGAGTAGGAGGCACACGACAACACAGAGGTGAGAGAAAGAGAGAGCATTGTTAAAATGTTGAGCTATAGCCAGTGGCTGAAAAAGAAACTGCCAACTACTAGTTGAACAAAACAGTCTGAAGCTGCAGCTTGTTAGTGAGACAATGCTAGCCTGGATGCAATTATACCGTTCTTGTCACTGCGGCTAGGGAGTCATTACGACAGCTATCTTTTGTTCCATTACACTAAACCGCATTAAGATACCTGCATCTCTATGTCGTCGATTTCAGCATCTCTAGCGTCGTCTCTGTGGATTGAGGCATCATGAATGGCCATAGCCTACTGGTACACTCTGCTAACAGACGTCAGACAACAACGGGCTCTGTTCAGAGTTCAAAGGTCAGGCAGCGGAGCACGGCGCAGGTTGACCGATTATGAGTGTGCTTTTACGAATGTGTTTCCCAAGCAGTTGAGGTAGGCAGAAAAAAATAAACAATGAAATAAAAAACAGGAAATGGAAGCAAAGCCTCAATTTAACGCTCTCAGGCCTGGGTTAAACAGCTGTGTTGCAGGACCCTGTTTTCACGAGACACTGTAAACGCCTACATTCTGCCCATTTAAAAACACAGTGGAAAAGACGCTGTGTTGTGTGTGCAGCAGGGCAGTCACGAGCTAGTCCACCGAGACAACGACAGATAGTTCTCCTCTACTCACTGGGAGGCTGTGCTCTTTGGTTCAGCATGGAGTTCAGGTTACATTTCCCTCTGCTTGCCCTAGTTTCAGCCTTGATGATCGCTGCCAGCTCCACCTCCAATGACTCTGTTTAGCCCATGCATGAAAAAGGACAATTGGAGAGCGAGAGAGAGAGTTAACCCACCAAGAAGTATTTGTGTTCCCTGACAACACAGCCAGGACTGCTGGGTGTAACATGACCTTTACACCAGAGACAGCAGGGAGGAAAAGCTTTTCTACAGACGGCATAACAATCAAGATAGTGTTTCGCGGAGAGCGAGAGAACGAGAGAGAGAGAGAGAGAGAGAGAGAGAGAGAGAGAGAGAGAGAGAAAAAAAAAAAGCCTCCCGGCTAATCAGTATTCAGGGGCAGGAGCCTGCATGAAACCAGAAGGTAGCAGAGCAAGTTGAAAAAGACCTTAGATCGCCTGATAACTGCACAAGAGTTTGACGGATGGCTTAGCGTCTATTCTGTCCACACGGAAGTGTAATCATGGCTCTGTGTACACTGCCTGACTACATATTCTGAATAAAAAAATAACAAAAATAACGTACACCCCTTCTTCCTCCCACTTGCCCGTCTCCTTCCTCTGAGGGACAGCCGATTGAGATCGTGCTGCTATCTGAGAGAATAAGTGGCAGCTCAGTGTATTGAAGGACAGGGACAGGGTTGACTGCAGCAGTAGCTTCCTGTGTGGACTGGCTGGCCAGCAGGTTTACACTGTATTCTCTGGTCTCAAGCCTAGCTGATACCCTTCTCCCCTCGCTTGGCTCATCTGCTCTGCCCCTCCCCCCGTCAACACTTCTGATGGGGGTTGGCTGGCTTGGGAACTCCGCCTACTATTGTGTTTCGGGAGGTAATGGGAGGAGACCAAAATACGAAGGCCCCCCTCCTCCCCCAGCAACCAACCAAAACTGGTCAAGTCTTCCACATAGGAAAGTCTGAGCTTATTTTCTACACACATACACCTCTGGGGGTGTACTTTCACTCGCCTGTAAATCCAACCTCAGTACTGTACAAAATCCTTTTTCCTAGAGTAGCAAAAACAACACAGCACTTACATTTTGAGAAGGCTTGAAGATTCTTGATGTTAAAAAAAAAAAAACTAGAAAAACTAGAAAAAGGGTGTTAGCTCTGTTGCTGGGGAGTTAAGCCAAAGGAATGTCAGGCACACACACAGTGCCTCAGTCAAGCCCCATCCTAAAAACACAACTCCCAGGCTTCCCTTGAATAAATCCAAACGTTAGACGAGTAGACTGAGGAAAACAACATGGCTGCCGCTGTGGCCGTGGTGAAGTTGTAGTAAACAGTTCCGGGGACACCCAACTGAGAGATCAAGCTGCTGCTCTCACCTGACCCGTCTTCTCACTACATGCTCCAACAAAGTCCCATCTGTGCTGCGGAAAATACCGGAAATCCCCCTTGCGCCCTCCCATCACTCTCCTTCCCTCTCTCTCTCTTCTTCCCGCCTTCTCCTCCCCTCCCTCTGGCCATTCCACCAGAGCGGTATGTATTACAATAATAACCCACACTCTTGTCAAGGTCACCCACTGGAGAGCTCAGTCAGAGAGATGGCCGGGCTGCACAAAGATCCAGATAAGCAGTGCAGAACCTGTACATCTCTTCTCTCCCCACTGCTTAGTCATGCCTTTATCTCTGCAGCCCCCGAGACAGACTGCTGAGCCCTAAGCCCGAGAGACTGCTGAGCCCTAAGCCCGAGACAGACTGCTGAGCCCTAAAAATTGTCAAAGACTCCAGCCACCCTAGTCATAGACTGTTCTCTCTGCTACAGTACCGCACAGCAAGCAATACCGGAGTGCCTGGTCAAGGTCCAAGACGCTTCTAAACAGCTTCTACCCCCCCAAGCCATAAGACTCCTGAACAGCTAATCAAATGGTTACCCAGACCATTGCCTGCCCCCCTTCTACGCTGCTGCTACTCTCTGTTTATTATCTATGCAGAGTCAATTTAATAACTCTAGCTACATGTACATATTACCTCAATTACCTCGACTAACCAGTGCCCCCCGCACATTGACTGTTCTGGTACCCCCTGTTTATAGTCTCGCTATTGTTATTTTACTGCTGCTCTTTAACGACTTGTAACTTTTATTTATTATTGTTATTCATATTTTTGTAACTGCATTGTTGGTTAGGGGCTCGTAAGCAAGCATTTCACTGTAAGGTCACACCCGTTGTATTCGGCGCATGTGACCAATAACATTTATTTTCATTTGACTGCTGAGCCCTAAAAAATAGCTCACTACCTCTACTGTTCTCCCCCTTACAGTGTTTGCATCTCCGCCTGGAGAGAACAAAAACCTCTGTAAACACCTCCGCCAGGAGAGAACAGTAAACAACACCTCCTCCAGGAGAGACCAGTAAACACTGTAAACAACACCTCCGCCACGAGAGACCAGTAAACACTGTAAACAACACCTCCGCATGGAGACCAGTAAACACTAAACAACACATCCGCCAGGAGAGACCAGTAAACACTGTAAACAACTCCGCTAGGAGAGACCAGTAAACACTGTAAACAACACCTCCGATAGGAGAGACCAGTAAACACCTTAAACAACACCTTCGCCAGGAGAGACCAGTAAACACTAAACACCACCGCCAGGAGAGACCAGTAAACACCTTAAACAACACCTTCGCCAGGAGAGACCAGTAAACACTGTAAACAACACATCCTCCAGGGGAGAACAGTAAACAACACCTCCGCCAGGAGACAACAGTAAACAACGGTAAACAACACAACACCTTCGCCAGGAGAGAACAGTAAACACTGTAAACAACAACTCCATCAGGGGAGAACAGTAAGCAACACCTCCGCCAGGGGAAAACAGTAAGCAACACCTCCGCCAGAAGAGAACTGTATGCAACACCTCTGCCAGGAGAGAACAGTAAGCAACACCTCCGCCAGGGGAGAACAGTAAGCAACACCTCCGCCAGGGGAAAACAGTAAGCAACACCTTCGCCAGGAGAGAACCGTAAACACCGTAAACACCTCCACCAGGGGAGAACAGTAAACACCGTAAACACCTCCACCAGGGGAGAACAGTAAACACCGTAAACACCTCCACCAGGGGAGAACAGTAAATACTGTAAACAACACATCCTCCAGGGGAGAACAGTAAACAACACCTCCGCCAGGAGAGAACAGTAAACAACGGTAAACAACACAACACCTCCGCCAGGAGAGAACAGTAAACACTGTAAACAACAACTCCATCAGGGGAGAACAGTAAGCAACACCTCCGCCAGGGGAAAACAGTAAGCAACACCTCCGCCAGGGGAAAACAGTAAGCAACACCTCCGCCAGGAGAGAACAGTAAACACCGTAAACACCTCCACCAGGGGAGAACAGTAAACACCGTAAACACCTCCACCAGGGGAGAACAGTAAACACCGTAAACACCTCCACCAGGGGAGAACAGTAAATACTGTAAACAACACATCCTCCAGGGGAGAACAGTAAACAACACCTCCGCCAGGAGAGAACAGTAAACAACGGTAAACAACACAACACCTCCGCC